>NW_028270177.1:80736273-81053375 GCF_037043375.1 Chiloscyllium plagiosum
GTCCTTATGTTTCTTTTTCAGTTTGCATTCTTGATGTCTTTTTAATGCCCTTATCAATTTCTTACTCTTCCTTCGTTCCAATGAATCCATACTCTCTTCCATTTTTCTGATCGACTTTCCTTGATATAATACAATTTTTAACTTCGTCTGTTAATTATGGTTGAGTCACCTTACCCTTGTGCTATATGCGCCTTGGAGGATATATGTATACTGTGCAACTTTTACTGTTTCGATAAATGAAGGGCGTTACGGTGGCTCAATGGTTATCACTGCTGCCTCACAGCACCAGGGACCCGGGTATAATTCCTGCCTCGGGCAACTGTCTGTGTGGAGTTTGCACATTCACCCCGTGTCTGCGTGAGTTTCCTCCAGGTGCTCCGGTTTCCTCCCACAGTCTAAATGTGTGAAGGTTAGGTGAATTGGTCATTCTAAATTGTCCATGGTGTTAGGTGTAGAGGAATGGGGCAGTGTGGGTTGGTGTGGACATGTTGGGCCGAAGAGCCTGTTTCCACACTGTAGGGTATCTAATCAACAGAAAGTGCCTGTCTTCCAGTGTATCTTTATGATGCGCTTTTAAAATTGCCACCTTGTTGCTCATGCATTCATGACTCCAGTCAGATACACGCATTTTATTTTTTTTAAATAGTTTGTATTCAAACGTCATGTAAAATTCAATATATTAAGATGATTATTTCCAAAGGCTCCTTTTCCGCATGGTTTTCAAATAGGTCTTCTGATCACACAGCAACTTCTAAAAAGCCTGACCTCGAGTTCACTGTTCAACATATTGTTCAAGGAAAGCAGCTCATACACACTCATGAAACCCATTTTCCCAGCATTAGCATTAACTTTGATTCACAAAGTTTAGATGCGATTCTAATGTCTCCATAATTACTGCAGTACCCAAAATCTTGCATTTCTATTTTATTTTGTAACATACGCAGCATTTGTGTCACAGCATTGACATTGATAAATACCTCCCATCAATATTTGATTATCCTTGCTGTTTCTAAGCTCCACTTTAGCAGATTCTGTGGATTCTGAGCAACGTGGGATCAAGGAAAATTAATAGCCGAATCAGGCGAAATGTTTGGCCAAGGCATATTTGAACATTGATATTATCTCGCTGCATCCTACACGTTCTTCCCAATTGTCATTCTGACATTTTCGCCAGTTCTCCCGTTATGCTCGTGAAGTAGAGAAGAGCAAAATATTTCAACAATGCTGTGCATTCCGCCAAACAACTGAGACCGCTCTAACCTGGGTGGGAACCTTACAGCAGGCAGGTAAAATGTTGCTGCTTTTGTACAGTATCTTAGTGCGATCACACTTGGAGTAGCGTGTACAGATATAATCTCCACACTGAAGAAAGGATATTTGAATTAACCAAGAGACTGTTCCCTTAACTTATTTCGACTGTGAAGATTTTAATCAGAGAATCTTTACAGTGTGGAAGCAGGTCATTTGACCCATCGACTCCACATTGAGCCTCAGGAGACCATCACATCCCAATCTGAAACACTGCTCTCGTTCAAACATTCCCTATAACCCTGCACTTTACATGATTAGTGCATCTAGCCTGCACATTTCCTGACATGCTGGTTAATTTAGCATAGCAAGTCCACTTATTCTTAAAATTTTAGGACTGTGCGTCAAAACTGGAATATCAATGGAAACCTTGACAGACACAGGGAGAATGTCCAAACCCCGCACAGAAAGTTAACTGAGGCGGGAAGTGCACGCGGGTTTCTAGCGCTGAGAGGCAGCAGTGCTAACGACTGAGCTACATTCTGTCGGTCTTAGAACTTGCCAACATAATAAAGGAGCAGCACACACTTGTTTCTACCTAGGGACTTTTCCCACGTGAGGTGAATATAACAACTACCACTTTACAGAATCACAGTGTGGCCGCTGACTTCCTGAAGGCTCTGCGTTGTACCTTATCATAGATCACTTTGCAAGAAACAGATTACATTTTTGTCATGTTCAATTTAAACATAGCTCACTCACATGACGATTCAGCATAACATGCAATTAGCACAAATGGCAGTGATGGGATTCAAGCCCTCAGCGACTTTCACAGTGAAGCTTACAAACAGCACCTTACGTTGCTCAGCCACACCACCACGCAAAACTGAACCCACAAAACAGGATATGAATCGAGCTCCTGAGGACATGACTACATTTCTGGCTGCATAGGGAAGTACACAGTCACCTCAACTGAACACGACATTGCCTGATGGGGGGACAAGCCCAGTTTATGGGAGTTGGAGCGCTGTTACCTTCAAACACAGGAAGCACGTATAATAGATAATTAACAAAATTAACATTTGCTGTGTAATCCGAAAAAGAATACTTTGCTAAATCTAACACTTTGCTAAAATTTTAAGTAGACAGCCAAATTTTGCTGGATTCTGCAGGCAGACAGCTTGCCCATACAAGGCTTGCAAAACTGTCGGATTCAGCAATAGTCAGGGAAAACATAAATTTCATATCAACAGCCGAATGTTCCCAGTTCTTGTCCTCGAGAAGGAAAAACGAAATGTAGTACAAAAAGCGTATGTGAAAGTTGTGCAGCCCCTCACATACGGCAATTGCCAAGTGAATTGAGCCCCATGCAGAAGTTACAACAAAACTTTCTCTTTGCTCTTGCTAGTATTTGATTCGAGTCGATTAACTTCCACGACTGTAAACTTGGGGGCTCGTCCGGTACCCCACGACTGGGTAAGAATCCGAGTATTCACAGGAGGTGTAGACGTCAGCGCGTTGAAGGACTTTCACTTCATCTCGAGCGCTGAATTTGCCCCGTTGCCTGAGAGGACTGGGAATCTGTGGATCGTCCCATCGCCGGGGTTTCAATCGAATAGGGCCGGGGTAAGAGTCGTAGCTTAAGTAATCCTACATAGAGAATCATTATAAGAGAATAAATAAAGCAGGAAGAGGTTCCAGTGAACTTTCGCACGGCATTCGAGTAAAACGCAAGGTAAGGGCTTGCTGTCTCTACAGTGCTTTAGAGACAGCAAGGTGAAGGGTAGTTTGAGACTTGGAACCATCACTGCCTGAGTTAGACTCGCCAAAGACTTACCAGACATGTCGTCCTTGGTTTGCGAAATCCAAGTCATTGAGGCCGATGCGCCCAATGTGAGAAGGCACCTCCAGAGGTAAAAGCGAGTCAAAAAGGAAAAGATAACAGCACAAAGAAAGAGAGAGAGAGAGACAGCTGAACACTTTTCTAGTAACGTTGAAATGGGCACAAGCAAGAGCAAACGAAAAGAGGGGACTTGGAATGGTCAACCAAAAGTACAGTACATGTTAAATAATTATGGCCTAGAGTCTGTAAAATAGTTAGAATTGTGGATTAAGGAATGTGGTTTTTCGGAGGGTGGCAGTTTTAGTTGAAGGCAGTTGGAAATATTGAAGTCACGGTTGGAGGTGAGAGAGAAGGAGAAACGGAAGGGAAGAATAAATCCTATGAATTGGAGTGCGTATAAAATGTGGAAGGCTGAGGCTGGTATCAGGGAATGTAAATATCAAGTTAAAGATAGATCAGTTACGCGTATAAACACTAGCACACATGCAGACTTGCGCGGAAAACAATCTGATGAAGCTGTACAGTGTCTTAAGTCTGTTCCAGATCCTGACCATGATGACTGCCTTCCCAGTCCTAAAGTCCCCCTATGTGATCCACCTGCTGAAGGTTCCAAGCCAGCGGCCGCCGTCATAGGGTCTGCTGGATCACCAATAGCCTACCGTATCTTCAAACAATTGAAGCAATAAGCCTAAAATGAGGGCGGCCACTCCAAGAGTGAAAGACATCCAGGGCCTGCTGACGATCAGTCCACGACGGATGATCAGTCAGACAGCGAGAATACCGACATACGATCATCTAACCAGGTCGTTGTGCAAACACCAATGGTTGAGGTTGTAGGTCCAGAAGGGCGCCCAGTGCTGGTCCACCGATCATGGACCATAAAGGATTTTGAAACTGCCAATGGACAGTTGCCTGATCGACGCGAAGTTGGAGGTAATAAGTTCGCTGAAAAAGTAACAAAGTTCTGTGTCGAGTTCCGTCCCAGGTCACATGAGCTGAGACATCTCCTGGGCCAAACACTAGTGCCGATGTCACCAAAATCAAGTATAAATGGTCAGCCGTAAACGTCCATGCCAAATCAACCAACCTGCAAGCGTAAGAGAACAGAGACTTAAATGCTTTTGCTCCACGCTGGCAGCGCCTGTTGGGAGGCAGTCCCAGTGCGAATGGACGTGACCAAAGTTGCAATGTGTAAACAACAAGAAGGTGAGAAGTCTCCCAGTGCCTTACGCGCCTCAATGAAGTCCATAATGCCCATGGTGGACGGAGACCACCCGAGTACATGACGACAGCAGAAATTACACCGTATGAAGCACACCTGAGGAACATCGTCATCAATGGAATCAAAGCCAAAACAGTCAAAAATGTAAAAGACACGTGTATTATCTGGGACACTAGAAAGCTGAATTTGATTGAACAACATGTGATATATGCTGAAAAAATGCTGGCCCAAGCGAAGGATAAGCAGAAACTAAAGATGGAACAGCAAGCACATAAACCTCAGCTTACTATGATGCGAATGGTCAGTCATTGGAGGGAGGAGATGCAGGGAGAGAGACAGATGTGTAGGTCGCGGAAGAGGAAGATGAACGGGTCATGGAAGAGGCGCTAGCAGAGGTAGATCTGGCGGGTACTTTGTTTGCGGAGCAATGGACCACTGGGCGAGACAGTGTCCGTCCAGACAATCCCAATCGGCTCTGGAGGCTGGACAGCAGGGTAATTAACAGGGGAATGCTGAGGAGAAGGTGGGCAGCCCACAAGGTCCAGGTAAGCTTCTTTCCCTTATGCTTGGCAACGAAACAGGCGCTGAAACAAGTCCGAAGGCCATATTGAGCACTGAGATTGCGAAGTGCGGACTATATGTTCAATATAACTACGATACGTATAAGTCGATGCCTACCTCCGTGTTATATGTGGAAGGTACACCAGTTACCTTTTTGGTAGATACAGGGGCAACATATTCAGTCCTTAAATTAAGCCAATTCAGAGAAACGACGGAAATAAAGATGGGTGGAAGGCCGCTGAACACAATGGATGCATCAGAAATCGTGATATGAGAATTTTTTGTCACCCCAAATTTGTGAACCGAGTACTGGGGAAGCATTCCAACGCTCTTTTTTGTTACCTGAATTCTGTCCTTTACATTTGATGGCTCGGGATATCATAGTGAGTCTGGCTTGGATTTCCTCAGTACCGCCAGTGTTTGCACGTAATTCAAAGGAATATCTACCAGTGGAGGCTGTAAAATGCGACCCACGACCCCTGATGTATATCTATGTGTAGCGATTAAGCCAAAGAGAGATAAGTTCAGAGAGTGATTCACTCGCCCTGGAAATAAGTGACCATGTTAATCCTATGAACACCGATTTTCTTGCTGGGGACATGCTGCACTGCAGAGCACATATACATCACGATGTCCCTGACGGATCATATGGGAGGGATTGGTTCAGGAGATTCGTTAAACCTGATCATTTGTTATTGTGCGAAATTTATTGGAATGATCACAGATGTGCAGTCGGTGTGAACTTACCTAAAGTATCTGTAACGACAAGCAGACACTTCCTTTTTGATGTGTAAGGCTCTTTTTCCTCACGTGTCATTGACGAAGACGTCCAGCGACAGGTGGCAGGAATTAGGACCATGGGTGCTAAAGGCACAAAGGTTGTGTCTTCAGGGACGCTGTGGGTATCTGGTTCAATGCAGATGTACGGACATATAGGAAGAAAATAAATTGGCTCACTCAGGCAGATCGCACAGTCCAAATAAGCCCCATTAGTCCTGAAGAGCATTGCAGGGTAGACTAGCGTTTCCCGAAGATAGAAGTCTCGGACCCGAGATTAAAAACGGCTTCTACTGAGTTGTGAGCAAAAGGCAAACATGGTGTGGTGCTCATACGAGGCTGTGAACCCCTCAGAATAACCCTGAAGTCCGAATATCGTGCTTGCAGGGCAAAATAACCGTTAAAACCCGAGGCCATAGAAAGAATTACTCCTGTCTTTAAATCTCTCCTAATGGCTGGAGTCATATTCCACTGTGAAAATCACCGTTGAGAACCCCCATTTTTCCGGTCAAAAAGGCAAACATTCCAGTTGAACCGGAAGAATGGAGGTTTGGTCAAGACTTGCAGGTTGTCAATAACGCTGTTGTCCCGCACGCCCCAACTGTTCCCAACCCCTGTACAATATCAACTCAAGTTACACCGGACAGTAAGTGGTTCTCTGTTGTGGATTTAGCAATGCGTTCTTTCATGTACCGGTACACGTAGATTGTCAATTCTGGTTCGCTTTTTCATTCAAAGAGAAATCTTTTAGCTTCACGCGACTTTGTCAAGGTTACTGTGAGTCCCCCATCATTTGTAATGAGGTTTTACGCAGGAGTCTGGCGACTCTAGTTTTAAGCCTGGGGTTAGCACTTCTGCAGTATAATAGCAGAACTGACAGAGGAAAAATGTGAAAAGGATACATTTGTATTGTTCTGCCATCTAGCAAGGTAAGACAGAAAGCTAGTCTCACAAAGCTACAATTTGTGCAAAACAGATGAAGTTCTTAGGTCACTTAATATCTCAACAAGGGAAGGCCATTGATCAAGACAGAGTTCAAGCAATCCAGCAAATTCCGAAGTCTCACAGAGGAAACAAGTGCTATCCTTCTTGGGCATGTGCTCCAACTGTAGAATGTTTATTCCACAATCCGCACCCCCGAGACGCCCATAAGTGACATAGCTGATGAGAAAAGTTTTCAGAGCCTGGGTCCGTTGCAATGGACCCCAGAAACCGAGAGTACATTTGTTGCATTAAAAAGGTGCTCCAAACTACACCTATACTGGGGATTCGGAATCCAAACAAGCCTTTTGTAAAAACTGCAGATGAGAAGCGTGGCTGCATGACATCTGTGCTGTTGCACGATCATGGGGGAAAATTGAGCCTGGTAGCTTATTTTTGGCTAAACTGGACCCGTAGCAGCAGGATTGCCTAAATGCCTGTGAGCCATGACTGCAGCTGAAAAGGCTGTGGTGGTATCCAGGGACACAGTCGGTTCTGGTGAATTAACCCTACTGACCGACATGCAATATCGTTACTGTTTTCCGAGCTAAGGACAGCACACATGTCGAAAGCACATTGGCTCGGGTACAATACTGCGTTATTGGAGATGCCTAACATTACAATAAAGAGATGTAACGCCCTTAGCCCTGCTCGCCTTCTCCCCACATAAGGAGGCGGAGACCCACATGCTTGTGTCGCTGTGACTAATGAAATTTCCGCCCTCGACCACATTTGCAGGATTCACCACTTCAGAATCCGCATATGGAGGTTTTTCTGGATTAGTCAGCATTCAGGAGTAAGGAGACAAGCCAGAATTGTAGTCGGTATGCTGTAGTGACTGCCGACGAGGTGGTCAAAGCGGGATTACTCCCTTCTCATCTGTCAGCTCTCGCAGCAGTGCTGATTGTTTGACTGAGGCATGTAAGTTGGCTAAAGGAAGACAGTGAATGTTTACACCGATTGCAGATACGCATTCGGGGTGGTACATAATTTTGGAATCCCGTGGAAACATAGGGGCTTCTTGAGCTCCAGCAGAAAGACCGTCACACACCGTGACCTGATTTCTGACCTCGTGGAAGCGATCGTATTGCCTAAATCAATCGATGTGTGTAAATATGAAGCCCACACGAAAAATAACGATTTTATTTCTCAACGCAATGCAAGTGCAGGGTCAGCTGTAAGGAGGGCAGCGCAGCAGTGATCAGTTTGACATGTTTATGAAAAAAATTGTACCCCAACAGCTGACGAACGGGAGTTACAGTCACGGGCCTCGCTGGAAGAAAAGTGGGAGTGGACAAAAGCAGGGCCCAGCGTGAGGGAAGAGGGATGGTGTGGCCCCAATGGTAAACCCTGCCGACCACGATCATTACTTCCATTCTATGCCAAACTAACACACGGTAAGGACCATGTGTCAAAAGGGCGATGCATGACAGTATTTCGGCACAATGGTACACAAAGGGGTTTAATCATTACTCCCAGAAATATTGAGAACGGCGTGTTATCTGTGCTAATAATAATGTGTAGAGGGGAGTGCAGATGAGTCAGGCAGCACACCCGAAACCCAAAGACTCTTCGAACATTTACAGATGGATTTTATTGAACTAACACTCAGCGAAGGGAAAGGGTATTATGTGGTAAATGTTGATATGTTTTCCACATGGGTGGAAGCGTTCCCCACTTCTAAACATTATGCCAGTGCAGTAGCCAATGTTTTGCTAACTTTAATAATTCCGAGATGGGACAACCCTGAAAGGCTGAGTAGTGAGAATGGGACACCATTTGTCAATAATGCCCGACAGCAAATCAGTGATTATTTGGGAATAAAGATGAAACAACACTGTGCCGATCACCCAGCGAGCGGTGGTGCAGTGGAAAGAGAAAATGCTACCCTAAAAAATAATTTGACAAAATACTGTGAGGAACTAGGGGTGACATGGACAAAGGCACTTCCAATTATGTTAATGTATTTGAGATCGAGGTGAAGAGGGAGAGCTAATTTTAGCCCGTTTGAGATTTTGTTTGGTAGGCTACCAATACAGGAATTAGAACAAGACCCACGGTAAGACACACAACAGACCACTGTGAGGGCGAAATGTTGTGTTACTGTATGAAACTCTCTACACTTTTGTTTCAAATGTGGAATCAAATGAAAGCACCACGACCCCAACCAGCAGAAGGGAAGCTGCACGATCGAGAACCTGGAGCTTGGATAGTGGTGAAAGACTTCAGAAAGAAAAACTGAAGGCGACGGGGTGGCGGGGACCGTTTCAAGTGTTCCTCACGACACAGACAGCTGTTAAGATGGCCGAAAGAGCGAGGTGGATACACGCCAGCCATTGCAAACGTGTAACTGGGCCTGAGGAGACATCGGACAGCACAGGAACCAATTAAGTGCAAGTAGTAATTAGAAACCTCGTACGCTTATGGGGATGCCCCAGCTCGCACTCTTTGCAAGCGCCCTGGTACGACTGGCGTCAGGGATACAGACGCAGATGGTAATCTTAACTGACGGTGCAAGAACTTTCACATGCGACCCATGGCCGTTTACAAACCAGTATGACAATAATATCGATAATAAATATTTATGCAGGGATTCTGGTGGCGCCAGTGACTGGCAATTAGAAGTAGCTACCACGGCTACAGGCACACATGACCGAGAACTAGGTAGGAGGTGGCTGGGCACGGGTGATAATATCCAATTTTCAGAAGAGCGATGAGGGAGTCTGGTGAAATGGATAGAACCTTCTCTGACATCGATAAGCAGGTGAACATAGTGGCTTAGTCACTCCCCACACCCCCGCCCCGAGATGCAGTGCAGAAGGTCCTCCAGAAGATAGTAGCACCGGGGCATGGCAACGACACAAACCAAATGATGGACCTAACTCCAAGCAGGGCAGAGGGCATTAATGTCACGCCCTAACCGGGGGGAGTCGTCCGCTAACTCGGTAGTGGAATTGGCCCTGCAGGAGGTTGATGGCGTAAATGCGACGGCCATAGGTTCGGAGATGCGAAGGGACATTTCTAGATGTGAAGGGAGCAGAGCATATACTTTGGCCCTAATACAACACAGGAAATTAGACGTTGGCTACTTTGATACACGCCAGCCATTGCTGGCTTCACTGCCCAACGGTGACTGCTGAACGAATTACAGAGAGCCTGGCGAGAAATGCGAGCTTTGTGCTTCCGTGGCGGTGACTACCCTGCCCCTGATAAGGGGAGAAATTTTGGCAAACCTCGCGCCACTCCCCGAACTCAAGGCCAACTACCTTCCCAAGGCTGACACGGTTCCGACCACAGCCTTCCATATGGTGAAAGGCAGTGGAGAACGGTGTAATTGCACAAATGGCTACCCTCCCTTTGGGGAGGATTGGGGATATTGGATCCTACACATTCTACTACTTATAGGACTGGCGATACTCATAATGCTTTGTATCGGACCCTGCTTGTGTATCTGGCTGTGCCGTTTGCTTATGAGTGCAGTGGGATTCCAAATGGTAAAACATTCAGTGGCCCCGTAACAGGAGGATCCGATTGCGAGGACCACACCATACCGTGACGTTGACGAGAATGACGTGTGAAAATGGGCTGTGTACAGAGCACACAAGGGCAAGTGATGATACTAACACATAGCTGTGTAAAAGTTAGATGGTGTCTGTGGAAAAGCTTGGTGCTACCTAAGCAATTTTGATGTATAGTTATCTAGCTTTGTGTAGTTTTTTGTTTTGTTGTTGTTTTTGTCATGCTGTAAAATACCAAAAGGGGGGAGATGCAATGGAAATTTAGCCAAATTAACATTTGCTGTGAAATACTTTGCTAAATCTAATATTTCGATAAAACTAACACTTTGCTAAAATTTTAAGTAGACAGCCTGACATTGCTCAATTCTGCAAAATGACAACTTCGCCTTGCAAGTCTTGGAAAGCAGTCAGATTCAATAGGAATCAGGGAAACCTACGCAATCATACCAACAGCCGAATGCTCCCAGTGTTTGTCCTTGAGCGTGTGACAAGGATAAGTGATATGTAGTATAAAAATAATATGTGCAAGTTGTTCAGCCCCTTACATGCAGCATCTTGCAAAGTGTATTGGGCCCCCTGCAGAGGTTACAGTAAAGCTTTTGCATTCCTCTTGCTAGCATTTGAGTAATGTCGATTTAATTTCCACGACACACGTTCAACAAGTAACCGTCTCCTTCTGCACCTGATGGAACAGCAACATGGTATTTGAGAGAGGTTTAACAAGGAATAGCACATGTGAGTTGCAGACGCTGCTAGGTTCTTAACCTCAGATCTACTTGTTTATTAAGGAGGAACTTCATTAAACTAAGCCACAGTGTCACGTTAACCTAGGAGGGAGGGGTGAGCAGGTTGACCCAATACCTCTTAATGTTTGCAAGAATGACAATGGTCTTGTTTTAGGACTCAGCAATGGAAAACAATTATGCATCAAATTCAGGAATCCGTTTCACTTCTCGAACCTGGAACGCAGGAACAGCAGAAGGAGATTATTCGAAACTGTTACAGCAGATGTAGAAGGAGGACGTTTCGTGTCTGGATCCTGATATAGAGTTTCAGGAAGAGGTCAATCAGTACCTTCGCACTCCAACACAGGACCCATAATAGACCATGCAGGACCTAAATTGTGTTACACAACAACAGGATGAGGCTATTCAACCTTCTAAATGCTGCAACACAAGAACTGGATGAGGCCACAAAGTTATTGGAAATTTTCACACTAGGTTAAGGCTATTCTGCCGATTGAGTCAATTGCACAAGAATAGCAGACTGGCATGAAACCGTTTGAGTTTTTTTTTATGTGAACAGGAGGGGGCAATTCATCCACATTTATGTTCTATGGGAACCGGAGAAGTCCAATCACACGGTTGTTGCGATTTCAGGGATATAGGAGGAGACTGCTCAGTTTTTCCAGCCTGTTATGAAGAAACATGAGGAGACACTTCAGCCACTTGAAACGGTGCACTGCTGCAGCAAGTTTCCATACGTCCTCAGTCCTCTCATGAAGAAAAAGCAGAAAGCATTCATGTCTTGAGTGGCTTGGTGAGGAACAGGAGAAGGAAATACAGCCCTTTGAGACCATAATATAGGAACAGCAGGACGACATTCAGCGTGTCAAGACTATAATGTAGGAACACCAAGAAACCCATTCAGCACTCGAGTGTGTAAAGTAGGAACAGAATGAGTCCAATCAACCACTCATGCCTCTTTAACGGCAATTGGAGCTGTACTTCTTGCCGGCTTGTGCCTGTTACACAGGAATTGAACGGGAATGTGGAGATTATAGAAAGGGAAGAGCTTCGAATAACCAATTTCAGAAGGGAATGAAAAGTAGTGAGCAAATTATTGGAATTCAAGTCAAATTGTTAGATTGTTAGTAAGGTGATTATCAAATTCAGCCCTAAATCCATCCTAAACAAAATGATTTTATGATGAATAAATTGTTCTTGAATTATTTAGCTGAGTTTCTTTTAATGAGACAAGCACGGTGGATAAAAGGGATCCGATAGATGTATCATATATGCCCTTGCAGAAGGCATTGCATAACGTGTATCATAAAAGATTCAAATGCAAGGTAAGAGCACAGAGGGTTAAGAAAATTTAATTTCTTGGAGAGAGGATTGGCTGACCAATAAAAAAAAAACATGATTTGGAGGTGCTGTTATTGGACTACTTTGGACAAGGTCAAAAATCACACGACACCAGTATAAAACTGAACGGATTTATTTGAAAATGCTAGATTTCAGAGCCCTGCTCCTTCATCAGGTGTTAGTAAGAGAGGAGGGCCTTAACACAGAATTCACAAGGAAAACACCAAGAGCTCATACAATTCATGCACATGACATGAACACATCTAATATAGCTCTTAAATATTTCAACATTTAGAATGGAGGGGCAGATTTTTCTTTGATGATGAGAATCCAACAATTTTCTTCAAGTCAATGCCTGGAAATAACTTCAAGTATTATCGATGCAAAGGGCGTGACACCTCCGGTCTGACAATGTATTTTAAGCGTGAGGTCTTGTTTTCAGTCTGTCCGTGTCTTAACTTGGCGTCAAACTGGCTTTATTTCCTACATAGGAGTTTATAAATTCGACATTGACTGCTGACAAATTGCGTGCTTTTTGAACAAATTAGAATGCATCTGCAAATACAAACCAGCAAATCCAAATCCACACTTCAGATTTACATGTATGTGCGTGTGAGTGGAGCGGGGTGGAGTGTGTCAGTGGGAGGCGTTGGAGGGGTATGTGTGCGTGTGTGTGTGTGTGTGTGTGTGTGTGTGTGTGGGAGAGAGAGACTGTGAGTGTGAGTGTGTGTAATGGGAAAGTCAGATTATGTATATCTACATTAAAATACAGACAGATATAGCAGATACCTTTCCCCATACTCACTCTGTAATTTCAGAGCTTCCATTCTCTGCAACCTCTGCTCCATTTGTTGTTCAAGTTACACACCCAGATGCTGTAATGACAGTCTTCATGCTTAGTTCAGAATTGGATCACCAAGTCCTCAGGTCTCCCCGAATGTCTGAGACAGCTTACAGCACAACCTCCAGCAAATCATCCCCAACACATCTACAAACTTTTCAATAACAGGAATCAGGGTGAAGCCCATCAGTCACAAGGTAAATGCCTGTTTCTTTAAAATATTACACCAGGGGCTTCCTCATGTTACTGGCCACATTGTCAGCTGAGAAGACAAACAGAGGCTTGGCGGTGGACAGCTACTGACCAACCATCAAAGACGTGAGTGAAGCTGCTGCGCACCCTGTCCAACATGGAGCACCACACGACCAACACCGGGAAATGAACAACAGCCTGACAAACCTCATGTCATTGTTTCTGAGCCTCACGATGCCAGCACTTGATGCATTCAGAAGCCAAACACCCAAGGTCAGGGAACGATACAGAGGAACAGAAAGATGTGCGTTAAATATAGAAAGAGACAATTAAGATAGTAACAGAACATGTTGAAATATGGAGGAAGACACAGGGGAAGAGTGACACGTTGATAGATCCAAGCACAAGAATGAGAACATTGAATAAAGGCCATGCCTCACAGAACAAACACAGACGGTCTTAACTGAGTTAGGTTGACAGCTTAGCTTGGAGAGCAGTGCACACTATGCTCGTGTAATTCTTAGTAAACTAGACTATCTGCCCAGCATGGGGAATATTGAAAACCTTGGACAATATATTCATGCTATATGTGCAATAGATATCTGCTACGCATGGGAAGGTTTGTAGTCCATACTGTAAATGACGGTAAATGGGGCTCCCAAAAAATTATGTTTCTGTGTCTCCATGCATCAGCTCGATGCAAGTTTTTTTAAGAATGCATGCGTGTGTGTACGACTGAGGCGATGATAGATGTGAAATTCATTGTCTAAGGTAGAACACATATGGAGAATATCAGTTTAAATATGAATAACTGCGGGGATTGGGATGATGGACAGAGAGGGAGTGAGAAACAGCTCATGGACAGATGTGAGGATATGCTTGAGAGTATTAAAGTAAAGGCATTGCCAGACCCAATAACAACATATATCAGTGCGCAAAGGAATGACAGAACGATGGGGAATTTTTTTGAGAGTTCAGATAAGAGCCTCATGGAATCGACGCAGATTTACATCTGCAGGTTTGAAGCTGGGAGTATTAGCAGCTGATTATTGGCTTTATTAAGACTGTATCATAGCGCAAAGTTCAAATAGCATATGGGATTGGCCAGTGAAGTATATCCTATATGTGTCAGTAATTGCAATTAGGAGTGGGCAGTTTATAGTATCAGGAATCAAATCAGGGCCAAAGAGATCACTGCAGTTGTCATTTATCTGTTTCAGCCTCAGATATTGGTCAGGGATGGGATGGGGTCAAAGGAAAGAAATTGAGTTTGTAATCAGAATAGAAAACAGTGCTCTGTGCTCCCAATATTTAAATATCAAGGGCAGTGATACAATGAAACATGTTTCACAGCTGAAATTGCGTAGGTCAACATAGAGACCCATACTAACACTGCCCGAAGCAACGAAGGAGATAGTGAATTATCAAGTTCAAGGATGCAGTTAGTACTGGTTTGCAAAGTGAATATCTGAAATCAGAGTCTCAGCAGGACCAATAAGAGCGGCAAGGATGGTAGTGTCAATGAAAAGAACAGTGCTAGAGTCAAACATGATTTATAGAATCAATGACTAAACTGTGAGCCTTACCAGAAACACCAAAGAAAGCTCGGACTGCATAATCAAAATATTGAATAATGTAAAGTGCATATTCGATCCAACATGATTTTCGATCATGATGTGTAGAAGGAAGCCAAATATCCCAGTATAAACTTCTGTCCATTGTTGGAAGATTCCCTCTTATATTCTCAGATTCTATTGAATTGTTGGTACATCCTAGTCTAACATTCTCAGATTGTGATCTCTCCAGCTCCTCTCTGTGGAGCTGCTAAGTCCTGTTAGTACTGTTGGTGATGCTTCCGCTCATCCGATGGGTTTACACATTGAATGGAGCCGACTTATGGTTAAAAGATGGAAACCCTCCACTGGAATGCTTAGATTATTTGGAGATTGACATTAACCACAGTCACCAAAAGAATAGGTGAAATTAAACCCTTCCTTACATCACTTTACGTATCACAATAAAACGAACATTGCCTAGATCTGGATGGAATGGACGAGGTTGGCTGACCATAAATTTTCAATACTTTAAATCTTTCCTCCCTGTATGTAGGAGCAGTGTCAGAACACTGCAGGATTGTATATGACAGAGATAAAATAACAGACCAACTGCACAAAATGCCTGGTGGGCATTTTCTCGAGACCATAAAGTAGGGTAACAAGATTTATTGCCCATTGCCTTTTATAATTTCATTCCTATTGTTAAGTGCCCTTTTACCAATCATTCCAAAACCTCGAGGAATCATCCAAAGCATTTAAATTGCTGCTTATGAACAGGAGGAACCAATTCTGTCCCCATGTGCCATTTGCAGAAGGATAGAAGGCCATCAGCCTCTCTTGCCTGTTGTACCAGGGTAATTCAGCTTCTCGAATCTATTACAGAGCGACAGAAGGAGGCCATTCAGCCCCTTGACCCTGTCACAGAGGAACAGGAGGAAGCCATTCTACCTCTTTAGTCTGTTATGCAGTAAATATTAGTTTTAAAATACTTATGGAGAAATTAGTCCTGTCATAAACGTTAAAGGTTGAGTAAGGACAACTTTGTACGTTTTAGGCTGGCACTTTGAAAAGATGCTTGAGAGAAGCTATTGGCATGTAAGTGGGAGGCCTTCACAAATGAGATTAAAGAGTCAAGCGACAGTATATTTCTTTGCATGAGGAGGGTAAGGCTGGTAGGTGTAGAGAATGCTGGATGGCTAAAAGGATGGACGTTTTTGTCAACAAAACGAAAGAAGCATGTGATAGGTGTAGGTAGCAAAGCTCCACTGAATCCATCGAGCAGTACAAGGGCAGTAGGATAATACTCAACAGGGAAATCAGGAGTGAAACATGGCGACATAATATGATTTTGGAAAATATGGTAAGCAATGATCCAAAGAGTTTCTGCGAACATATTAAGGTCAAACGAGTAACTGGGGGGAGAGAATAGGCCCTTTGAAAGTTCAGCAAGGCAACCAACTTGTGGAACCACAGGATTTGGGGAGACACTAAATACATATTTCTCCTTCGTATGTACTGTGGAGAAGGATACGAGATGCAGGTAACTTGAGGAAATGAACAATGATATCTTGACAAGTGTTCCTATTACAGAAGATGAGGAGCTGCCCATCTTAAAATGCATTAAGGTGAATGACTCCCTTTCTTTTTATTCCCCTTTTTTGCAGGGGTATTCCCCCGTGTCGTAACAGAATCAAGTTTCGGGAATGTGCTTTATTCTTGATGATACTGAAATAACTCCACAGAGAACGGCATCCCATCACCAGAGAGAGTACTTGACACTGATCCAGTTCTCTCAGAGGCAGCTCTCAGGTTGACAGAACCACTGACACCTCTGTTTGTTTTGACACTCCTGTTCTTTTTTTGTGCGTGTGCAGGTGTGAGGCAGTGAAAGACACAAGGTGTACAATTCTATATTCCATTTCCACGACCAGGAAGAAAAGAAACACCCAAGTGGCCAGTGGCAAGCAGTGCCCTTCACATCAAAGGGCAATGCTGCGTGATCAAACGATGAAGGGGAGAACAGGGATTAAATCAAAATAGAGTTGGAACTCCCTGTCTTTAAAGCTACTCCTGCATAGGCACTTGGAACTTAGTGCAATGAAACGCATGCAGGTTCCTTTGGTTTTAGAGAAGCATGAAAGATCTGCACGATATCAAGGGCTAAATGGCCTGTACTGTTCGATGTTCTCTGACCTAGTCAGGTGTTTCACAGAACCCATTGGGAAGCTCGGAAAGTAATTGTTCAGCCTCTCGCTGAGATACTTGTATCATGGACAGTCACAGGTAAGCTGCCAGAAGACGGCAGGGTGGCTTATATTGTGCGATTTTTAAAGAGCAACTGGGAAGGAAAAGCCAGGAACTGTAGACCGGTCTTCCACATGTCATTGCTGGGTAATTTGCCCCAGGGGACTCTGAGAAATTTGTTTTTGGAAAGCAAGGATTGAGCAAGATAGTCAATATGGCTTTTTGCTTGGGAAATCATATTTCACTAATTTGATTTAGATTTATGAAGATGTGACGAAGTACATTGTTGAAGGGGCGGAAGTATGGGTTGTATATGGTCTTCGGTAAGGTGTTGAAAAAGATTCCTCATGGTAAACTGGGTAGCACTTATTGGATCACATGAAATACAGGGAGAGTCGGAGGTAATGACCCGAAGGTAAGAGATGAAGGAAATGTTTGTGGAGAGTTTTTGTTTTACACTGGATGCCTGTTTTCTGCTGAGTACCATAACGACCTAATGGATATTGTAATGAACATAAATGATTTGGATGTGAATAAGGTAGGAATGCGTCGTGGGTTTGCAGGTAATACCAACATTGGTGATTTAGGGAACAGTGAAGATGATTAACTCGGAGTACAACGGGACCCTGATCAGATGAGCCAAAATGTCGAGGACTTGCTAATGGAATTTATATTCGACAAACTTAAGGGGTAACGGTGTGATGAGGCAACTGAGGGCAGAAGTTATAGGTAGGATCTTGGGATATATTGCCAGCCACATACACCAAAATATAAATCATAGAAGCTCTGTAGTGTAGAAACAGGCCATTCGGCACATTGTGTGCACACTGACCCGCCAAATGGCATCTCGACTAATACAGCCATGTATTAACCCGCTAACCTGACATTTCTCACAGTCAATCCACCACAACCCAGGATACTGCGCAACAGTTTAGCAAAGTCACTGCACATGTTGGACTGTGGGACGAAAGCCAAAAATAGTGTTGAAACCCACACAGACCTAGGGAGAATGTGCAAAAACCACACATACAGTCACCCAAGGTCGGAATCAAAGTTAGGCCCTTGGTGCCGTGAACCAGCAGTGCGAACCAGTGAGCCACCTTCTACTCCCGTGACCAGCGTAGAGTGACTGCATTCTCCTACTTTCTCTGGAACCTTCACATCTGTTCAGATGATCACGAGTTCCAGTGGAGTACTTTCAGCATGCTCACCTTTTCTCTCCCACGAGGATTTACATCACCCCTCCCAAACTTTGATTGACAGGGCCTTCAGCTGAACCTGACCCATGTCTTGTACGTCTGCCCTCACTCCCTCCCCCTTCCTAGATTAAGTCAACCATTACTACAGTGGTATGAACAATAATTGAAAATTGAAAAATAAAACAGAGTACACATGCTGGAGATCTGAAACAAAAGTTCTTCTAATGCAGTGTCCTCAGATTTGAAATGTTCACTCTGCGTTCTTCCTTTAGATGTAACGAGTCCTGATGAGTTTTGCCAACAATTTATTGAATACCTAACGCCCTACTTACAATATGCACAAAATTTGCAGGTTTCACTTTGAGCGATAACTCCCACCAGTATTTGTTTCTTCTTGCTATTTCCAAACTCCAGACAAAATGTTTCTTTTTATTCTGAGCACCGTGGGCTGTGGTGAGATTAATTATAGATTCAGCGAGATGTTCCTTGAGGACTTCCTTGATGTAAAGATAAGTTCGCTGCATCGTGTTTGTCGTTCTCAAGGGGAATGGTGAGATTTTTCCCGGGGCTCCTCTTGTGCTGGCTGAGTGGAGAATCACAATGATCTCCCTACAATTATATACGTTACTCCCGAAACCTGCTCTAATCTTGGGAGCAAATTCAGAGCAGGCAGGCATGGTCTGCTGTCATGGCCCTCACACCTGGACCTGGGGGAAGGAGAGGTCCTGCCTGTGACCCTTCTCAAACGAGAAGAGCTCATGCCCATGCCCAAAGTTTGGGGAGAGCAGAAATGTCACCCTGCCTGCCACGTACAGGGTCAATATCAGGGGCTGTGCAGGTTATCTCCACACGACTGTGCTTATGAGGTTTCAAAGAATGCACAGGTTCCTTGGGATGCTGGGTAATTCCAGGCTCTCCCGTGGTGGGAATGGTGTGCAATAAGAAGTGGGGGAAGGCCGATGTGATTCTCATAGTGAGGACGCAAACACCAATTAATGTGTGGAGTTTGGTGAGATCCCCTCAGCCTCATGTTAGAAATCTCTCCCCAAACCCAAATCAACCGACACTTTGCATAAAAACATTAATTATTAAATGAATCCATAAGAACAGAAGGAATTGGAGCAGGAGTCGGCCATTTAGCCCCTCAAGCCTGCACTGCAATAACGTCAGGGCGGATCTTTTCATAGACTCAGCTCCACCTACCCGCCCTCTCACCATTACCCTTGATTCCTTTACTTTTCCAAAATCTAGCTTTGCTTTAAAAGCATTCAGAAAACGAGCCTCAAGTCCTTCTCTCAACAGGGTATTCTACAGATTCAAGTGAAGATGTTCCTCCACAACTCTGTGCAAAATTTGCTGCAATTCATTTTCAGCATCCCCCTCGGTGCTAGTTTCACCCAACAGTGAGAACATCCTTCCTACTATTACCGTATCTACTCCCTTCACAATGCTTTGTTAGCATAAATCCTCAATCATTCTTCTAAGTCCCCATGAGTATAGTCCCAATCTACTAATCTCTCATCATTACTCAACGCTCTCAATTCTAGAATCAGCATAGTGTAACTCTTCTGCACCCATCGAGTGCTCGTCCATTCTTTCTCAAGTAAGGAGTCCAAAACTGTATGTGGTACACGAGGTGTGGCGTCATCAGCACCATTTACACCTCCAGTATAATCTTTCTGTTTTTAAACTGTATCCATTCAGCAATGAAGGATAATATTCTATTTGCCTTCTTAGTTATCTGCAAATCAATGTTTTGTGAGTCCTGCACAAGGAAAACCAGGACCTTCTGCATAGCAGCATGCTGCAATTTTTTACCATATAATAAGTTGTCCAGTGTACTGCTATTCCTGCCAAAATGGATGAAATCACATTTACCAACATCGTACTCAATCTGTGAGACCCTTCCCCGCCTCACTATAATATCTGTACCCCTCTGCAGACGTTCAGTGTCTTCTATACACTTCGCCCGCCCACTAATTTTCTGTCACCTTCAAACTTTGTCACACACGAAATCACCCACGCAATACCCTGATCAATGCATTTAAGATCCTCCTTTTCAATCAAACAGATGGCATTCTTTGTTAGGAGATCTACCCTACCTCATCCCTAGTTTTGTAGAACATCCCTTAATCTAAAATCAGGTGGATGTTCAGTTCTCAGTGTTGGTCGCCCAATCACCATGTTTCTCCAATGGCATAGAGTGATATCCATTTCTTAATCCTTTTTGAGAATATAAAATATTTTACAATAGAGTACCTTTCATCAACTTTTTAAAATCATTGTTCCCTTCTTTACTTCCGGCTTTATTTCTCATCCTGACGCCGACAGGAAACAGTGTGACACCGTCATACTCACAGAATCAGGCTTGATGGGTAATGCTTCATGAAGCCTCATCACCAACACTCGGGCTATCTGTTCATCCGGCATGATAGACACACCAGTGTTGGCGACACGGTGGAACACAGTCGGGAAAGGAGTTACCCTGGAATTCCGCAACATTGCTTCCAAAACCCCAGGAAATCGCATGGTAACAGGTCAGAGATGGTCCAGGAAAGCTCCTGGTGATAGGCACCTACTGCCCTCCACACTATTCCTCGATGATAACACAGTTCCCCTCGATGTCGAAAACAAATCGGAGGAAGCACTGAGTGTGCCAAGGACACAAAAATTAGTCTGGGTATGGGACTTCAAAGTCTATCACCAAGAGTGTCGCCATTGGCCACCACTGACTGAGCAGGGAGAGGTCTCAAATACACAGCAGCCAGACTGGGGGAAAGTGATGGGGGAACCAACAAGAGGAAAATATATTAACCAAAACAATTGTCACAGATGGATCTGCCCCAACATTATCTGTAGGAGCAGCCAGCACACGGTCCTATTGGAGGGAAAACCTCAGCCTCATATTGAAGATACCGCCAACTGTGTTATGTGGCACTCCCTCCTGTGCAGTAGGACATACCTGTAAAGGACCGAGCAAATGGAAACTACACCTCCATGAGGCACTGTGGGCTAGCTGTAGCTGCAGCATTAATGACCTTCCCCTCCATCATAAAATCAGAAGTGAGCTTTTCACTGATGGTTCCAAAATTTTCAGCACCATTCACAACTACACCGATACTATAACAGGCTATTCAGACTATGAGAAAATTTAAACAGGAACAGAATGAGGCCATTCAGCCGTTCGAGTCTTTTACTCAGCAATTGAACCAGATCTTTAATCTCTTATGTCTGTTACATGGGAAATGGAAGGGAATATTCAGCCTTTCAAAGCTGCTACACAGGAATACTGGAAGAACTGGTTAGTGAGATGGGAGCTGGGCTAAATTAGGGATAAATCTGTCTCTATCAGTTTGACAGAAATTAACGACTGCGGTGACGGAGTGACCTGTGCTTGGGACTCAGTTATTTGCCAGTAATATCAACGTTTTCGAAAGATTTAACAAAAGTATTCTAACTAAGATAGGCAGGAATTTAAGATGGCAGGAGGCGGTGCAGTATATCTAATTGGATAAACAATGGATGACAATTTGGCTCCTGGAATATAACGTGGGTAACTGTGAACCTGTTACTTTTACAGGAAGAATAACAAGCTATATATTTATAAATGTGGAGAGTTTAAAGGACTTCGTGATACGTGTGCACTGGAGGATTCACACTGTCGTTCACAAATGGGAAGTGTTGCTCCATCTCCTTGAAGGTCTGCTCCCTGATATTCTCAGTGGCCCAGTTGAACTCAGTGCACACCAGATATTTTTATTGGCTTGGATGGAGGTGGGGAGTGCTGGGAGTGTATGTTTTGTGCTGTGTGTCAAGGGGACGGCCTTTATCCCATTGGCCATCCTTTCTTTTGACGTGGAGACTCGAGGACAATGCGAATGGCTGACTGCTTCTGAATGAAGAGGCCAGCACAGTGGGCTTTCACGATCATGATGTACTGTACATGGTCACAGTGCAACATTAATTGAGGGAGGGACGGAGGATCAAATCACAAGAATGAGAACTAAATGCATTGGCAGATCAGCTGAAATAGTTAGTGAGAACTTATTCTCAATCCAACACAGAGAACCATTACCTTAGAGGAGATATCTGTTCAGCACAGTGTGAAGTTCGAGCTCTGCTCAGGCTAACTCAGCAGTCTGCCGAGTGCGGAAAAATGTGCAGACCACGCCAGTGCATTAATCTATAAACTCGGACTTGATATGCATCTAACGCTGGGAGCTATCCCCACCACAGCAGTGTATTCATCCAGACACACCAGATATCTGTCCAGCACTGGCAGCTATGCAGACCACAGCAGTGCATTGCTCTATAAACCCGGACTAGATATCTGTTGTGCGTCACGAGCTATGTAGACCACAGCTGTACAATTGTACACAGGCTATTCTCAGTGAAGGTAAAAACAATGACTGCAGATGCTGGAAACCAGATTCTGGATCAGTGGTGCTGGAAGAGCACAGCAATTCAGGCAGCATCCGAGGACAGGCAAGATCTTGCCTGTCCTCGGATGCTGCCTGAATTGCTGTGTTCTTCCAGCACCACTGATACATACTCTCAGTGAAGCACAGTGGAAGATGTTGAGGTGGATTTTCAACCACTTTCTCTAACTTTCAATATTTTTGATAGACTTTTCCAATTTTAAGTGAGTATGTATTGTAAAGACCTAAAACAAACCCAATGTCAGCATGTGGGCCAGCAATAGACATGCCCATCACCTTTTACTAAGAGACAGCATTGCAAGAAATTGGAAAAAACTGCGTTGAGTCTCCAAAGTGATTCTTCGAAGAAAGAAACAAACATCCTAAAGATGGTGGTAGAGTCAGAATGTTCCATCCGGAGATTCTCTGCTCTGCCCTCTCTTTATATCAATCTTTATTTTTCTGTTTTCTTGAGAGACACCTTCTTCAAAAACTTAAAATTTTAAAATTCCTCCAATGGGAATGGAGGAGGTGAGTCGCAGACAGGGGGCTGTCGCGGGGATGGGAGGCCTCGAGAAAGCACAGTGTGTTCTTGAGACTGGGCCGACGACAATCTGGATATTGAACTTGGTGCGGCCTGGAGAATAGGCCCGATGCGGTCTGGAGACTGAGCCTGGTATGGTGTGGAGACTGGGTCTTGTATGGTCTGGAGACTGGGCCTGGTATAGTGTGGAGACTGTGCCGGGGCCGCCTGGAGACTGCACCTGGTGCTGTGTGTCTACTGGGCCTGGGGAACTATGGAGACGAGGGCGGTGTAGTCCATTCACTAGATCTGGTACAGTATGGAGACTTGGACCGGTGTGGCCTGGGAACTTGTCCCATTTAGGCCTGCAGACTGAGCATGGTTTGGCCAGGAGACTGTGGTCGGTGGAGTCTGGAGACTTGCTCCGGTACGGTCTGGAGACTGGGCCCGGCACTGTCTGGCTACTGAGCCCGGTGAAACCTGGAGACAGGACTCGGTAGTGTCTGGATACTGAGCCCAGTGAGGATTGGATACTGGGCCAGGTCCGATCTGGAAACTGGGCCTGGTATGGTGTGGAGACTGTACCGCTGACGCCGGGAGACTGGTCCCATTGCTGTCTAGCGACTAGGCCTGTGGAATTCTGGAGACTGGGTCCCATATTTACAAATGACTAGGTCTGGAACTGTCTGGAGACTGGGCTCGATGCACTCCGGATACTAGCCCCAGTGCAGTCTGGAAACGGGGCCCTGCCCAGTGTTGACAATGGGCCCGGTGCGGTCTGGAGACTCTTTGCTGGTACAGACTGGTGTGTCAGGCACTGTAATTCGTGTTTGTTCATTTTTTTTCCTTTTACTCTTCTTCTGGACTTTCTGTTCTCATTCTTTCATTTTTGGACCAAATGCCTAAGAATCTATACCTAGATTTCTTGTACCGAAGATGGCGCCATAAGTGAAGCCAATGCAATGTTGCCACTGCATTCATTAAAGTGTACGTGACATTGAAGCCAATTCAATTCAAATGTGAGGGATTCACTGTCTTTGATGGCTTTTCCAAACAAAGCTGCTGCTTGTGCAGTGGCACGGGACATGCATAAGAGGCGGGCAGTACATCCTTTGCATATTCTCAGAACTTAGAACACAAGATGGAGAGCCAAAGAGAGAGAGTGAGAGAATGAGGAGACGCATTTTGATCCTCATTTCAATGGATTCACTTGCAAAACAACAGAAACCCAATTGCTCAGAGACGCAGATGCAGAGACGCAGATGCACACTAAAGCACGCACACGTAGACACTGGAAAAAACAAACACACATACAGACACACACTCACTCACACAGTCACACACACTCACACATATATATATATATACACATGCAGATATTCGGTCCTAGTCGTTGCCTTGCCATTCAGTTAGTTCATGGCTGATCTGATCTTGACATCACCTTTATCTCCTCTTGTGAATTAAGGCAGAGCATGTGGTTCAGCTGTTAAAATTGGTGACTGTAATTCCATTAGTTTGACTATAGTTCTGGAAAAGGATGAGCCAGGTGCACAAGTTAGCATCTTAAATGAGGGCAAAGCCAATTGTGATAATATTTAGCAGAAAAGTTCAAAAGCTGATTGGAGAAGCTGTTCGCAGTTAAAAGGACATCAAGCAAGTTGGAGTCTTTCAAAGCGAGATAGTGAGATTTCACGGACAGCATTGTCCTGTTCGTGTGAAGAGCAATGTTAGCAGGAGTAGGGATCAGAGCATGGCGGTTATTGAATGTCTGGTCAAGGAGAAACAAACAAGTATATGTTACGTATTGGCAGCAGGGATCAATGGAATCCCTTGCGCGTAATGTGTGTAGGAGTATACTTACCAAGGATGTCAGGAAGGCAAAAACAGGGCATGAGACAAGGAGGATTCATAGAGATTATATTATTGTATGAAGGGCAAAAGAAAATCTAGAGAGAGAATAGGGCTCACAAAAAGTTAGTCAGCCATCTTTGTGTGGACCCATATGAGATGGATTAAGTTAATGAGGTTTATTGTCACATGTACTCACATGGGGACAGGGAAAACTGTACAAGTCGCCATATATGACACAAGCTTTGGCACAAAGATCCCTCACCCCAAAACAAAAGAATACAGAATCTTGATATAAAGCAGAAAAGTAAAGAAAAAACAATTAAAATGTAAGGCATTATCGACAATCTGGTAAAAGTGAAAGCACAGGAACACAGTTAACGGTTCAACAACACAGGATATCTGTCTCTGACTATTCTGGGTTCTCGCTACTCACAAAGAATCGACCTCAGCCCACTCCGATGCCTTAGAGCCAGTTCGTGCTCAATGGACGAGTTACCCCATGAAAATATCGCGACGGCATTTACTCTGGAGGAAGACATGGAAGCTGGGGAAATTAGGGAAATAAATCGATGCAGTGATGTTTTGAAATGCAGCGACAATACAGATGAGGAAGTACACAACGTAAGATAAACACCCAGGGCCTGTTTAAGCATAGGTTTTTCTACGTGAACCTTCGTGAGATCCAACAAGATACCGCATGGAAGCCTGGTTAATTAGGTTAGATCACAGGGGATCAGGAAAAGTTTCTAAATTAAAGTATGAGACAGATGGTGCAGGGAGAGATTTGTTGTGACGAGCGGTGTGTCACAGGACCAGTGCTGGGGCCACTGTTGTTTGTTATTTTGAGAAATGATTTGGATGAGAATATACAAAGGATGGATGGTAACATTGTCGATGACACCAAATTGCTGGTAAAATGGCAGCGAAGAAGGTCATTTAAAAGGAAAATGAGATCATGATTAACTGCGCCAGTAGGACGATGATGGGCAGGAGGAGCTTCCTGCCGTTAAATATGAGGTGCTGCCTTTTTTTAGAATAATCAAAGCAGGACTTACACATGTGGACAGGGTGGTGTGGAAGGCAGTCGTTACGATTACCTTCATCAGTCAGAGCAGTGAATATAATAATTGGGACATGATGCTGTGCCTGTACAAGAGAACAGTAAGGACAAATTTGTACTACTGTGTACAATTCGTGTTGCCTTGATGTACGAAGAATGTTATAAACCAGAAAGGGGGCAAAACATTTGCAATGATGAGAACGAGACTGGAGGTCTTGAGGTTTAAGGGTAGCTTGGATAGAACAAAGAGATCAAAAAAAATTTACATCCTGGACGCCCTTTGGCGCTCCAAGCCTGAGCCGATCCAAATCCACCGTGTAAACCTGTCGCCCAATTCCTAAGCATCTGTATCCCTCTGCTCCCCATGTACTTATCTATCTGTTGAGATGCATCTGAAATGGATTTAACGTGCCTGCCTGGACTAACTCTGCTGGCAACGCGTTCCAGACACCTACCACCCTCTGTGTAAGATATTTGCCGCGAGTATCCCCCTTAAACGTTTGACCTGTCATCTTGAAAGCGTGACCTCTCATTAATGAATCCTTCATTCCGGGAAAACGCTTATCTCGATCTACCCTGTCTATACCTTTTATGATTTTGTAGACCTTAATAAGGTCTCGCCTCAATCTCCTTATTTCAAATGAAAACAATCCTAACCTACTCAACCGCTCTTCATAGCTAGCACCTTCCATACCAGACAAAATCCTCATAAAACATGCCTGCACCCTCTCCAAAGCCTCCACATTTTTTGGTAAGGTTGCATCCAGAAATGTACACAGTATTACAAATGCGGCCGAACCAATGTCTTGTACAATTTTAACAGACCTGGCAGTTCTTATACTCAATACCCGTCCGATGAAGGCAAGCATACGATATGCCTTATTGACCAATCCATCCACCTGTGAGCGACGTTCATGGTACAATGGACTTGCACTGCCCTATCTCTCTGCTCATCAACTTTTCACAATGCTATTCCGTTTACTGTATAATTCGCTCTAAAATTAGACTTCCAAGATGCATCATCTCACATTTGCCTGGATTAAACTCCATCCACCACTTCTCTTCCAACCCACCAGTCTATCTATATTCTTCTGAATTCTTTGACAGTGTCCTCTGTTTTCTGCTCCTCCACTAATCTTCGTGTCATCTGCAAGCTTGCTGCTTATACCAACAGTGCCCTTTTCCAGATCATGTATATACATTACAAACAGCACTGGCGCCAGCACTGATCCCTGTGGAACACCACTCATCACGTTTCTCCATTTCGAGAAACTCCCTTCAGCTACTACTCTCAGTCTTTTGTTTTTCAACCAGTTCTTTATCCACATAGGCTACAACACTCTGCACACCATGTGACTTCACTTTCTCCGTTGGTTTACCATGGAACCTTATCATACGCCTTGTCAAAGTCTATGGATATGACATCTACAGCCCTTCCTTCATCTATCAAGGCGGTTACTTACTCGAAGAATTAGAGTAAGTTGGTAAGGCACGATCTCCCCCGTACAAAGCCATTTTGCCTATCACTGCTAAGTCCATTCTGTTCCAAATATAAATAGATTTTAGATTTTACCCCTGAGTACCTTCTGCAGCAACTTTCCTACAACTGACGTCAGGCTCACTGGTCTGTAGTTAACCGAAATGTTCCTACACCCCCTTTTGTACAGGAGGGCAACGCAAGCAATTCTCCAATCCTCCAGCACCTCACCTGTGTTTAAGGATGCTACAAAGATAGCTGTCAGCGCCTCGGTATTTTCTCTCTTGCCTCCCTCAGCAACCTGGGATAGATCCCACCCAGTCCTGTGGATTTGTCCACCTTTATAAACTCTAGCCTACCAAACAATTCTTACCTACTTATGTGAACGTGATCCAGAGTAATCAAACATCTATCTCTAATTTAAGCATTCATCATGTCCCTCCCCTGACTGAACACTAATGCCAAATAATTATTCAGAGTTTCACACATCTTCTCAGGTTCAAAATGCTGCCTTCCTTCCTTATCCTTTAGTGGACCAATCCTTTCTCCAGTTACCCGCTTGCTTCTTATATCCTAACAAAAGGATTTGGGTTTCTCATTAATTGCGCTCACTAAAGTTACTTCATGACCACTTTTAATGGAACATTGAAAATAGAAAAGTAGACCTTTTGGTCCACGACGTGGTACCGAGCAGCAATCCTATTGTAAAATCAAATAACTTAAGCGACACACCCCTCAGTTGTCTGCTATCCATGTGCATGTCCAGCAGTCGCTTAAATATCCCTAATTACTCTGCTTCCACCATCACCATTGACAACGCATTCCATGCATTCACAACTCTCTGCGTAAGGAACCTTCCTCTGACATCCCCTCTATACATTTGTCATTTTCACCCCAGCACTACATTTTGTCTATGTCACGCTGTAGCTGCAGTATCCCTTGATACTATAAACGGAACTCCAACCTTTGTGTCTTCTGCAAAATTTACTTACCAACCCCTCAACCTCCTCATCCAATTCATTTATAAAAAGTACAAAGAGCAGAGGCTCAAGAACAGAGCTCAGTGCGATCCACTCAACACTGACCTCCAGGCAGAATTCTTTCCACCAACATGTACTCTCTGCCTTCTGTCATCCATTCAATTCTGAATCCAGATACCAAGCCTCCCTGTTTCCCATAATTCCTGACTTTATGAGTGAGGCTATCATGGGTAACCTTATCAAATGCCACATTTACTTCTCGACCTTTGTCAACCGGCCTTACACTTCCCCAAAGAAACAATAAAATCTGTGAGGCATGACCTGCCCCTCACAAGGCCATGCTGACTGCCTTCAGTCACGCTATGCTTTTCCAAATAGTCATAAATCCTATCCCTCAGAATGCTTTCCAAAACTTTGCTGACCATTGACATAAGACTAACTCGTCTGTATTTTCCAGGGAATTCCCTATTACCTTTCTTGAAAAGTGGAACAACCTCCTTTCTCGCTTCCCGGAGTAGCTTAGGATAAATTTGGCCTTGCCCTGGAGACTCATCAATCTTAATATTTGCCAAAGCTTCCAGCACATCAGCATCATGGATTTTGATCGAATCAAGCTTGTATACGAGTTCCTCAAAGCTCCCATTCGAAACAAGGTCCCTTTCCTTCGTGATGACCGAAGCAAAAGATTCATTTAGGGCTTCCCCTGTCTATTCAGACTCCACGCATAAGTTCCCTACGCTGTCCCTGATCGGCCCTACTTTATCCCTGATCATTCTCTTATTCCTCACGTATGAGTTAAATGCCTTTTTCATACCCACTCCTGACTCTCGTCAGTCTATTTCTGAGCTCCTTTCTAGTAAGCCTGTAATCCTCTACGTAATCTGCCTTCTTCCTCTGGATGGGAAGTTCATCTGTTCTCGTCATCCAAGGTTCCTTAACCTTACCCCTTCTTACACATCTCAGAGGAACAAATTTTTGCATCACTCGCAACAACTTCTCCTTAAACAGTCTTCACATGTCTGTTGTGCCCTTTCTGTGGAACAATAGCTCCCATGTTGAACTTCCCAACTCCTGTCTGATAGCGTCATTATTTCCTTTTCCCCAATTAAATGTCTTCCCTACATGTAACTGCTGCTTTCCCTCTCCTAGGCTTTGATAAATGTGAGGCAATTATGATGACTGTCACCAAAGTGTTTTCTCACCGCGAGATCTGACACCAGTCCTGGCTCATTTCCGAGCACCGAATCCAAAATAGCCTCTCCCTTCGTCGGCCTGTCTCCATACTGAGTAAGGAACCCCTCCTGAACAAACATGACAAAAACGGCTCCATCCAAACAATCTTATCTAAGGAGATTCCAGTTGATTTTAGGAATGTTGAAATCACCCATAACAACAGCTTTGCTACATCTGAATTTTTCCAATGCCTGCCCGCCAATGAATTCTTCAATCTTATTAGTCCGCTTAATTCCTCATTTAAGAATGGTCCTACTCTCCCGATATTCCATCAGGGCCCGTTCTGTTCTTAGCTACCTGGACGTTATGTACGCTTCCCTTTTTCTCTTGGCTACTCATACCATTTCTCCTGTCATCCACGGTTCACGAATCTTGCCTTTCCTATCTTTTGCTTTCAACAGGGCATGCCTATCCTGTACTATCTTTACACTATCTTTTAAAGCCTCCCACATATGAAATGTGGACTTCCCTTCAAATAGCTGGTCCCAATCCGCATTTCCCAGCTCCTGCCGAATTTTGACAAAATTGGCCTTGGCCCAGTTTAGTCCTCTTGCCTTCGGACCACTCTAATCTTTGTCTTTGAGTATACTAGTTGTGGTCACTGTTCCCTAAAAATACCCCAATGCAACTTCTACCGCTTCGCCTGGATCATTCCCCAACACCAGGTCCAATATGGCCTCTTCCCTCGTTGGACTATTGACATACTGCTCCAGAAAACTCTCCTAGCCACTTCTTATAAATTCTATCCTTTCCAGACCTCAGACATTAATTGTCTGCCAGTCAATGTTGGAAGAATTAAAATGTTTTATCACCACGACACTGTTGGCTCGATATCTTCCCATAATCTGTTCACCTATTTGCCCTTCTACTTCACACTCACTGTGAGGAGGCCTGTAATACAGCCCCAACAATGTAACTGCACCCTTCTTATTTCTCAGTTCCACCCATAATGCTTCACTCCTAAAGCCCACCATAATTCCCACCTTTTGCAGAGCCGTGATATCATCCCTGACCAGCAATATAACTACTCCCCACCCTTTTTACGTCTCTCCCTGCCCTGTCTGAAGCGTTTGTATTCTGGAACATTTAGTTGCTAAACAGGCCCTCCTTTCAATCAAGTCTCTGTGACTGTAATAACGACATAATTCCAGGCGCTAGCTCAAGCCCTACATTCATCTGCCTTCCCCACTATACTCCTCGCATGAAAATATATGCACTTGAGGCTACCAGTTCTTTGCGTTCATCTGCTCTCTGCCTACTCTTCCCCTTATTAATGTTAACTTCATGATTCCAGTTTCCACCTTGTTGTCTTCTTCTCTGCAATTCTGGTTTCCAGCCCCCTGTCACATTAGTTTAAATCCTCCCCAACAGCAGTAGCAAAACTCCCCTAAGGGCGTTAGGTCCAGTCTGATTCAGGTGTGGACCATCCAATTGTTAATAGTCCCACTTTCCCCAGAACCGGCCCAAATGTCCAACAAACCTGAACCTCCGACACCATCCCCCAAGTCACGTGGTCATCATGCCTATTCTGTCATTTGTATGCTGGCTAGCACGTGGTACCGGTAGTAATCCCGAGATCAGTGCTTTTCATAGTCTGGGAATTTTTTCCCTTTTGCATAGCAGGCTGAGTGGTGAACTTGCAAAGTGTTCTAATAATGATGGACATGGAGAGTTTGAATAGCCAAGGTATTTTCCCCAGGGAAGAGGTGTCCAAAATCAAAGGTACACGTTTAAGGTAAGAGGGGAGAGATCTAAAACAGATCGAAGAGTTAGTTGTTTCGCACAGACTGCTATGTATATGTAATAAGCTGCTAGAGAAGGCAGTACAGGGAAATACAATTACAACATTTAAAATACAATTCAATGGATACATGAGTAGGAAAGATTTGGAAGGCTATATGCCAGATGCAGACAAATAGGATTAGTTCACGTTAAGAAACCTGGTGTGCATGGACACGTTGGGCAGAAGGGTCTCTTTGCATATTGTGTGAATCTAAGACCCTATGACATTATAAATCTCTTTCATCACCAATGCTTTGCTGCTCTCAGCTCATTTCTAGGACAAAGATCGTGCTCCTCTTACTTTGAAAATTACATTCTTCACATTGATGTAGTAACGCAAGCCACAGCAGCAGCAGCAAAATGGTATTGAACCATGACCTGAAGCCTTTTGCCCGGTATACTCCCTCAGTATACCATTACCAACGAGCCGATCTTTGATTCAGCGATGATTGTGTTGCACATGCAGGTTAGAAACGTGTGGACTGAAACCTGTTATGTTACTGGACTGGACTGGTCGCATTCCAAACAGCAGAACTAACATCTGAAAGAGAAGGTGAAATGCTTTCAAGACCAAAAGATCAAATCGAAACTCTTCAGTCCTGCCCCATCCATTCGTAAATGGTGATGGAAAAATAAACAGCTTACTGGAGGAGATGCCTCCACAAATATTCCATTATTAGGATTGGAATAGCCCTGCGCATCAGGATAAAAGCAAAGCATGCAGTATTTGCACTTTCATCAGCCAGAAGTGTTCAGTCGATGATCCACCTCACCCTCACCTACAGAATCACAGATTTCCGTCTTCAACCAATTTGATTCACTGCACCTGACGTGAAGAAACAGCTGAACAGATTAGGTATAACAAAGACGATGGGCCGTGACACCATACCTGGAATAGGACTGAAAACGTCTGTTGCATGTTGTCCCTCGGGAAACGGTTTCATTCCAGCTCCAACTCTCACAGCTCCCTAACAACGTGGAAAGTTATTTAGCTGTGTCCCATCTCCTAAGAGGAGAATAATTACAATTTGACCAAAAGCACCGCTTCAGTCCCATCAAGACAATAATATTGGCGGGAGTTCTTTTTGACAGAGCTGTCAAGCAGCTCAGAAATAACCTGCTCAGTGTGGTTTCTGATAGGTTCCCATGTTGAGATGGTGCTGTTGTGGAAATGTCATTGGATTACTAATCCAGGCCAGGCTAATGCTCTGACAGCTGATGGAAGTTAAAAACAATTAATAAAATACCGAGATCTATAGTCTTGTGTCAGTAACAGTGACCCTGAATTCAGCGTCGACTGGAAGCACGACGTTATTCCCCAATGTACTTTCAGGAAGCAAATCTCGCGTGCTTTCCTGGCCTGGCCTAAACATGACGTCAGACACACAGACATATGCTGAACTCTTCAATAGTCTCTGAAAGGGCCAAGCAAGATCATCAATTGTACCACATTGCTCTGAGGTCTTCAAGGATACACCGGATAGAACACCCATCACCAGGCTCAGAATTGGAAAAAAAATCCGAATACACAGTCCTGTCGACCTTCAGAGCCCTCCTTGCGAACATATGGCTGCTTGTGACAACATTTACCGAGTTTTCCCACAGACAGCACAGAAGCATCGGGAAAGGAGTAGGTCATTCAGCACATTGAGCCTCCACCCATTCTAGTTCATTTGAGAATATCCCATCAATACACTTTGCCCACACAATGTGCATATTCCTTAATATGATTAACTATTATAAAAATATAAAAATAGACATTTCATTAATCCCTTTAGTTCATTGAGTTTTCTACCATAATCCAAAAATAATGGCTGATGCTCTATCTCCACAACATACACCTGTTCTCTCCCTCTCGTGTATAGAAATTCTCATTTATATTCAGTGCCTTGACTTCCACAGACATATGTGTGAGAGAGTCCCCCAGGCTCACCAGTCTCTGAGCGCAGACAATTATGTCATCTCAATGCAGAGTGACCTGTCTGTACCAAATCCTGTGGGCACTTGTTTTAGACGTCCCAGCCAGGGGAATTATCATCCCAGCTTTCAATCGGTCTCACCCTGTCAAAGAATTATAGATGTCACTGAGATCTCCACTCCTTTTCCTAAACGCCAAGGAACACAGGCTCATTCGCCCCATACTCTTCTCCCACACAATCATCCCAGAGATCAGTCTTGCTGTGCTTCGCTGCTCTTCCTCAATGTCTGGTTTGTCGTTTGTTCGTTAAGTAGTCCAAAACTTCACAAAATCCTCCACAATGTTCGAGAGGAGGTATCACCAAGCCCCTGTACAGTTGCAGTGAGATACCCCCAGGGCTGGACTCAAATCCCCTGGAAATGAAGTGCAACACAACATTTCTCTTCTTAACTGCTTTCTCTTCCTGCAAAATTGTTTTCGCTGACTGTAGTGTAAAAAGATCCAGATCCTTTTCTGTGTTATAGCTCCCCATGTGGGTCTATATACACTGGTCAGCGTGCCAATGCCATTCCCAGTATTGACGTCTAGCTTCAGAACTCACTGTCCTGCATGGTCCTCGGAGGGGTTTGCAGCAGGAAACAGGAAAATGATCATAATTCACCTTATTCTAACAACATTCTTTCACCAATGCCTTTTCAAATGGTATTTTGCTATTCTATTTTTCTCACCAAAGAGCACAACATCAGATCTACACACAATGCTCTTCATCTGCCACGTATTTGCCCAGTCACTCCACTTGTCTCAATCACCTTGGAGCTTTATTACATCCTCCTCACCCACTGCCATCCAACATCGGTTAGTGCCATCAGCAGACTTGGAAATATTGCATTTGATCCTCTCAATTAAATGTTTGAGATGTACTGGCAATAGCTGTGGCAGATGTACCACTGTCTGTGGTATCCCATGATGCTTCTGATACAAAAAAAAAGATATCTTTAAACCGATGCACTGCTTCCTGTCAGCTCGCCCATTCTAAAACCATGTTCATGTATTAGCCCCATTACCACTCGGTTTGATTTTGCACTCGAGGCTTTGGACTTTATGAAAAATATTCCTAAAATCTCAAATGCACTGCATTCATTGTTTCTCGAAACTGCATCGGACAGTCATGTTAACTTTGTCGATAACTATTACTTGCAACACACAAAGTTTCTCGCAAACTATTTATTCATAAACATCATTGTGTTGTCGAGAATGTGTTGCTGGAAATGCACAGCAGGTCAGGCAACAACCGAGGAGCAGGAGAATCAATGATTCAGACATCAGCCCTTCAGCAGGAATGAGTCTTGTGGAACAAAGCTGAGAGATAAATGGGATGGGGTTGGGGTTGGGGGGAAGGTAGCTGAGAAGGCGATATGTTTTTTAAGGTGAAGGAGAAGGTGATCGGTCTGAGGGAGGAGGGATGGTTAGTTCTGGTGGGCGGTGTCGAGTTGGAGTCTTGGGAATAGGATAATGTAGGGGGAGAGGAAATGAGGAAGCTGTTAAAATTAACATTGATCCCGTGTATTTGTAGGGTCCCAAGGCGAAATATAAGGCATTCTTCATCCAGGCGTCGAGTAGCAACGGTTGGCTGGACCTGTATGTCGTTGATGTAGAGGGAACGGGCGAAGAAGTCTTCAGCAACAGGGCGGTGGGGTTGGTGGGTGCGGGTGACCGAGAGATGTTCCGTGAAACGATCCACAAGAAGGGAGGACAGAGCGTCTTGTCTCCCCTAATAGATTCTGCTTGTCTCCCTGAGTGTCTGAGGCTGCTTACACGACAACCTCCAACATAACATCCCCAGCACCTGCACTAACTTTTCAATAACAGGAAACAGCCAGACGTCCCTAACCTGCAAGATAGATGCTTGGCGCTTTAGAATAATACTCGAGGGACTTCCTCATGTTACTGACAGCACAATCAGCTGAGAGGGATAAACAGGCGGTCCGTGGACAGGCACAGACCAAGATACAAAGCCATAAATCAAAGCTGCTGAATGCCCTGTGTCCAACATGGAACACCATATGGGACACACTGGGAAGTGAACAACGACCCGACAGACACCATTTCATTTTTTTCTGATGTTCAACATGCCAACACTCGGCACAATGGGGAGTCAAAAGCCAATGTCAGGGAAAGACACAGAAAGACAAGTGATTAATTCACGGCTAACATGTTGTGAACTTATGGATAAAGAGACAGGAGAGTAGAACTAACTGGAGAAGTGAGACAATGGTTGACCCAATCACAAGGATGAGAAAATTCAATAAACACATTGTCAGATCAATAGAAATGGTTTGTCACATCAAATTCTGAATTTGCCTTATAGAACCTCAACAGACACCATTAATGGGACAAGGTACCAGCCAGAATGGAGAGCTGTGCAGACCGTTCTACTGCAGTACCCCATAAATTGGGCTATCTGCCCTGCATGGGGAACATTGCAAACCATTGCAGTATATCACTCATATGCTTGCATTTGAGAAATGCGTTGCGTTGCATGGGGGGATATTCAATCCATCGAGTGACAGTAAATGAACTCCCATAAATGTGTGGTTCTGTATCTCATTTGCACCTGTATAAGGTAATACGTCATGTGCATTTGTGTGGGTGTGTTTTTGGTTATCGATATGAAAACCGTTTTTTGAGATAGAATACACACGGAGGAAATCATTTTAAATGTGAACAATTGGCAAAGGTTTGGGTAATCAACATAGAGATACTAAGCACCGTGTTATAAACAGAGAATGTTTCTTTTTAAATTTTTTTGCGATTTACATATGAAAGAAATAATCTGGATCTTTTTCAATATATAATTTCAATTACATCACACTGTAAACTTTTGCTATAAATTCTGATCGACTATAACTTGGTGATTTTTAACTTTGTACACCCCAGTCCAACACCAGCGTCTTCAAATCATGACTGAACAAATGGGTTCAGTTAACCCCTTCTTTACAGAATTTTTATATCATAATAAAAGGGAACATTTACTCGGTCTGGATGGAATGGCCTTATCCTATCCGTCTGTAACAGGCTCAATCGGCTGAATTGACTTCTCCTAATCGTGTGTAGCAGGCCGGAGGCATTACATGACGCAGCAACCCATGGATGATGAACAGCCAGTAAACAGTGTTTGCTGGAGAACTCACGCTTCTCAGTTACGGAAAAACAAACAATACTATTTACTCCAGGAGTCATTTCATTAACACCTCGTACAGCTGCAGCACCACTTCTCTACGTTTTGACCCATTCCTTTTGCAAAATGTGCCAAATTTTAGCTTTCCACCTCTTTAAGTGGCATGAGGCCCGTGTGGGCTGCATAACCTCCTCATATCCCTCTGTTACAGGCACATGGTGTCAGATTGGTTTCTCCGCGTTCCTGTGAAGCAGTCTCGGTGCTGGGAAAGATGTCTCAATGTTCTGAAAGCACTTAATAATTGGGCATTAAAACTTGGAGCAGCATTGCACAAAGTCAGTGAACAAGAAACATTTTTAAGTTGCTTTGTGGCCTCGGGACATGGCCCCATCAGACATTTTGTACAGCTGGTCTGTTGTTTTATCTCGGTCTTGTTTTATAAACCGGTTGGGACATATACAACCCTGCACTGATCTGGCACTATTCACAAATACAAGGATTAAAATGATTGAAGAATTTATGGTCTCTCCCTCAGCAACTGTCATCCATTCCGTTGTTGCAACACGGCGGTAAAAGCTTCTGCTAATTAAACCACGCATACAGCAAAGCTCATCTTGCTTTGTGATCTGTTAAAGCGTGTTTGACAGAGTACGAATCAAAATATGATTGTTTCACGAAAAACTTAAAATGCTATTCTTTAACTCCAAAAGTGATCATTAAATAAGAAAATAGTCCAACTCCGAGCCACCTTTGTATTAAATATTTAGCTAACTTCTACTCTGTAACAATATACTGATCCAATATAGCTCCTCTTAAATTTACAGCCTATAATTTTCAAAACCAGCTAGCAGTGTTGATCCTCCTCTGCAGGCCCCGGGTCGTCATCGGCCTTCTGCTACAATTTTTTTTAAATATATGGGTAAAAAGGTTCCTTTTAGAGAGAATTGCAGTCGTTCAATGGCAGAAGGTGCTCTTTTTATTGCTAACTGTCGGTAATGTTGGCGTTTATACCCCAAAACACTGGATCGTCTCATTGGTTTAATACTGTCAAAACAGTAAAATTCAAATTCGATTGCGTTTTAGAGGATTGGGACATTATTGGGGCATAATTTAAACAGGTTGGTTGAATTCGAAATGCTATGAAAATAACAAGGCAACAAGGTTTCTTACACAACAGCCAAAATGTTTCATTTTCAAATTGTTCAGGACACTTTGTGCCTGCAGTCAGCCACATGACAGCTTTTCAACTTTCACTTAAAGGTATTCTTTCAACTTCATGCTTTCAACCTCATCACTTTATAACTTCTCCAGAGTGGGTCACCAAATGGTCTAAGCTTCTTGAATGTACACAGCAGCTTAAAACACAACTTCCAAGGAAACAATCCCCAGCATTTCTAGTAAATTTTCAATATCCGAATTAAATTAGATGTCACTGAATGACAAGTTAGAATCCTACTCTGAATCAAACACAGTTGAAGGGATTCGTCATGCAACTGAGCAAATGATCATCAAAGAGTGGTTATCACGGGCTTTCAGTAAATAGGCTCAGCACAAGTTACAAAGACGTGTCTGAAAGCTGCTGAAATCCCACTGTCCAATATGAAGCACTGTGTAGAACAAAGAAACCGCAAGCTATGCTTTTAAAAAATAAACATTTCCTCAGCTTCTTAAAAGTGGAATCACTAGGGTAAGAATCACTCAAGGCCATGGAATGCTACAGGACAGTTTTTTATATTAAAACTGAATGTCAGTTTGATTAACAACAAATGTGAGGGTTTGGAAAGTAGACAGCGGGAGAGACACTGGGAGAGAGCATTGTCGAAGGATGTGTTCACAGGTTTCAGTATGCTGGAAATAGGATATTTCAACAGAATTTTGCACTATTTCCAGTAATGATGCATAAACAGAATTTTGGTGTGAGCTCAGACAGAGTCAGAGAGTCATGAAGATGTATAACATTGAAATAAACCCTTCTATCCAACTGATCCTTGCTGAACAGATATCCTAAAACAATCTAGTGACACTTACCAGCATTTTGCCAATATCGCTCTAAACCGTTTGTAGTCATATACCTATCCAAATGCCTTTTAATTGTTGTAATTTTACCCGCCTCCACCACGTCCTATGGCAGTTCATTCCAAACACACACCATCCACTGCATGAAAAAGTTGCTCCTTAGGTCCCTTTTAATTGTTTTGCCCTCTCACCTTAGATTGTAACCCTCTAGTTTTGGGGAAAAGACCTTGGATATTCACCCTGTCCATGCCCCTTACGGTCCAAGCAACGTAGCCCCAAACGAATCAATCTCTCTCTAAAGCTCAAGTCCCAGCAACATTCTTGTAAATTTTTTCTAACCTCTTCAACTTTCACAGTTCTTTCCCACAGGAGGAAAGCTTTAATTGAATAAAGTATTTGAAAAGTGATGGAACTACCGTCCTGAACATGACGTCCCGATTCCTATAGTCAAAGCTCTGACCAATAACGGCAAACATACTAAAGCCTTTTCACAATCCTGTCTAACTGTGACTGCATTTTCAAGGAGCCATGAACCTGCAATCCCATGTCTCTTTGTTTATCGACGCAGGACCTGCTCATTGTGTGTATAAGTCTTGCAATGATTTGCCTCTCCAAATATAGCACTTCATATTTGTGTATAGTAAACACCATCTGCCACTCCTCAGCCTATTGTCCCATGTAATCAAGATTCCGTTGTATTCTGAGGTAACCTTCTTCCCTGTCCACTACACCATACATTTTGGTGATATCTTCAACCTTACCAACTGTTCCTCCTATGCTCACATCCAATACATATAAATAAGCAATGAAAACTAGTGGAACCAGCACCAATCCTTGTGGCACACCTCTGGTCACTGCCTAGCAGTCCAAAAACAACTCTACACCACAACCTTCAACTCCTACCTTCAAGTCAATCTTCTAATTAAATGGCTAGTTCTCCCTGTATTCCATACTAATCTTGTTAACCGGTCGACCATGTGGAAAGTTGTCAAATCTCTTACTGAGGTCCATTTCAACAATGTACATTTCTCTGCCTCAATGAAGCATCTTAGTCACTTGTTCAGAAATCTCAGTCAAGTTAGCGAGACAAGATTTCCCATGTTTAAATCTGCGTTGACTATTCCTAATCGCCTTTCAAAATCGATGCAAATCCTGTGCCTCACAATCCTCTCCCAACAACTTGTCCACCACTGGCGTCAGGCTCACCGCTTTTACTTATCACCCTTCTTAGATTCTTTTAGTAATGACACCACATTAGCCAACCTCCAGTCTTCAAACACCTGACCTGTGGCTATCCATGATTTATATATGTCAGCATGGGACCCAGCATTCAGTTCTCTATCTTTCCACGACTTCTAGGGTACATCTGATCAGGTCCTGGAGATTTTTCCAACTTTATACGTTTTTAGAAGTCCTTTGTAATCCAGACACTTTCCAAGATGTCATTGATTATTTCGGAATTCTCTAGCTTCAATATCCTCCTGCACAGTCAATATGATACAAAGTGCTTTTTTAATACCTCCTTCATTTCTTGCAGTTCTGCACATCTATTTTCTCTTTAACGCATTTCTAGAATGCCTTTGGATTCTCCTTAACTTTACTTGCAATAGCTACCTCATGTACCCTGTTTGCCCTCCTGATTTCCTTCCGAGATGCATTCCTACTGCCTTTAGACTCCTCTGGCAATTCACTTTAAATCTGGAATTAAGAATCTAATGACGATGATTAATCTATTTTCAATTGTTTGGAAAATCCATCAGATACACGAATGTCCTTTAAGGAAGCAAACTGCAATACTTATCTGGGGTCTTGTCTACATGTGACTCCAGACACACAGCAATTTGTTTAACTCTAAACTGCCCTATGGGAAATTAAAGATGGCCAATAAATTCTGCCTACCCAATGACACCTTCAACCCATTACTGAACATTGAAAAAAAAACTGGATTCCTGCTGTCTCTATCTGACATTTGATGCCCACTTATCCAGGAACAGAACCTCAACTTCTTGAGTCATCCGGCATTCCTCACACCTCCCACCTTTACCCTTCACACTAACAGGAGCATACTGACTCGGAACTTTTGACATCTCGTTTTTGTAGGCGTCCCCCTTCCCAGCTGGCCACTTACCTGCCACTATAAGGTCCAATCGTATTTTCAAAGTTCGTGCCTAATATCATCAAATTTGACCTTCGTCCAATTTCTAACTTTACCTTTTAGATCCAGTTCGTCCGTTTCCACCTCTATTTTAAAACTCATAGATTTATGTTGACTTGCCACAAATAGTGCCCCCCCCCCTCCCCCACCAAAGCTAAGTCACGTTTAGCTCCTTCTCTGTGATAGCGAGTAATGGACAAGCAGCTGCAGCTTTGAAACGGGGGGTGGGCTCAGAAAAGTCTAAGTTTCTTACAAGTCTAAGAATCTAACAATACTTTATCTCAGTCATATTTTCATTGAGTGTGACAGGGAATCGTCTGCAGGAGGCCTCGCTAGTTTCCTTTTGAACTCACTTTAGTAACTACATCCACACTCCATGGTGTCCTTCTCATTCAATGACAGTTCACATCTCCTACCCAGAATGGCTGATGATTCTCACCATCTCCCGGATGCTCCTGAAAATCCCGCAATCCCTGGCTCTAGCGCTATCCTTAAAAGGACAATGGAGGTTTCTCAGTTGGGAGCTATCCTGCACAGTTTACCGTGAGCATTCCAGATAAGCGGCAATTACACAAAGTTTTGTCGACAGGGGCACAGAAATCCTGGTGGATGGGCTAGCATAGAAGAAGACCATTCTCTTCCCATAGGGGACCACACCACCAGACCCACCAAGCATGGTCTGAGCTTTCCACCCAGCCTAGTGCAGTATCTGCAGTAGAAAGAAATGCCCAGCAATACAAGACAATCATCAACGACCTCCAACGTATTCGCTCTGCTTCCTCATGCTCACTGTATATCTGTTATAGCACCTGCCCCGTGAACAACTCATTCTCCAGCACTCTGCATTGCATACAGCATCTTTCCTATCTTTCTCCCTTTTTCTCTCTTTCTCTTCAATCCCCCAACAACCTTCTGCTATCCTCCCACATTAATAATACTGCATGGATTCAACACTGCGGACTGACTACGTACCGACACTATGCCAATTCATATGCCAACACAAATAGTACGGCCACCCACTCCCACCCTCACTCCCTCCTTTCCTATCTCCCATTCCAGGAGAAAAAGCATGGAATAAGACGGAAAGTGCCAAGCCAAGTGTAGGAGTGCCCGATATCTGTGTCCTCACCCCCTTCCTGCCACCATGTGGAGGGGACCCTGGTACAATTTCGAGAGGACTAGGATCCCTCGCGTGGAGATTCGGAGATATCCACGCCCTACAATTGAGTCAGAAGCAATGTTCATTGAGGGATAATTCTCACTTCAAACACACTGGCAGTTCCGTTTACCCACGGAATACCTCAGAAGGTGTGGCCCTGATGCCATCTACCTTGTGTGTCGAGTTGGTACAAATGGAATACTTCCTGTCTCAGTGGGCACGAGGGTGTGCTCATAACATATTGTCTCCAACAACTCCCAGGAAGGAAGCACGTTGTAACTCTCTTGCGCATCCTACTGTAAACAGCTCAGAAACTGAAACGTCTCTGTGATATTTACTGCTCTCCCTAACTGTCCTGGAATCTCCAATAATCTGTGCTCATATAAACCCAGGACCCTGTGCTCTTGGACCTAGTCGAAAAAGATACAGTTTGTTTTATGTTGTCTTTCAAAGTCATTCCTACCAAAGTGAACCAACTTCCACTGCTCTACTTTGATCCTCATCTGTCACATAACTGCAAGCATGGCAATTGTACTATATCGTGCTCCACGCAAAAGAACAGACAGACTGACAAACTCAAACATCTGAGTAAGAGTAATGCTGAGAAACCACGGCACAGCGAGTGAAATAGTGAGAAAATAACCGAAGATCAAAAGATATACTTACAGATTCCCTACGTTGGTATAAATGTCAAGGCATTATTGTGTATGCCTGTGTTTCTGTATTACTGTTTGTGCATCTGTTTCAACGTGTTTAAGTGTAGGTACATTTATATGTGTATTCGTCTCTGCGTGAGTCTGTGTGTGGGTGCAGGTCTGGCAGACTCAGTGATGCTAAAAGAGATTCAACGTCGCACACAGCGACAAGGGCAGAGGGTGATAAGCCTCAATGATTCAGTCTGGGATGCAGAGAGGGAGGATTGCAGGTCACAGCACCATCCAATTTGACAGCGCGTGCACGTGCACAAACACACGCACATGCGGAAGAATTGCAAATAGACTTGGGTCTGTCAGAATACAACTGTGCACCTCCGACTGAACCATGTTTTCAGGGGATGAGATAATTTATTGCACACTCAGTAAATTGTAATGTTTCTAATGCTTAAACATTGTACTAGAAAGTATCGAAAAGTCTAAAAAAAGGCTCAATAGTGGTCAGAATATCGCAGGAACAACATCGCTTACTATCGGCAAAACTGCTCTGTGCTTCCAAATATACTATTTGGAAAACCAAACACCTGTTCAACGTTCGAGATTCACATCATTTGGTGTCTTCTCGAAGAAAAACGTCCACTCATGCAATCGTGTGGGGTCGCCAGCAGAGTGTACTGTCGTATGAATATATTAAAAAACGGACAGACAGAGAGACAGGTGGAATTACTCGGAAAACAAGACTGCAGAGATGCAGACAGAAGTACACACAAGCAGAGACACTGACACGAATACACAGAGCACATCCACAAAGAGATACACACAAATATGGGCGCAGACACACAAACACATGAACCCCCCCCCACCCCAATTCGCACCCACAAACACACAGGGTGTATGTATGTATATATAAATATAGATAGAAATATGTTTCTCTCTCTCTCTCTCTCTCTCTCTCTCTCTCTCTCTCTCTATATATATATATATATATATATATGTGTGTGTGTATATATATATATATATATATATATATATCAATAGGCAGAGAATTAATTTAGTTCAGTTGGTTGAATTGTTGTTTTAAGAGCAGAATGACGCCAACACTATGGGATCAATTCCCATTACCGGTTTGAGTTCCACATGAAGGACCCTCCTTCGCCTCCATTTCCCTCACCTGCGGTCTGGTGGCCCTCAGGTGAAATCACCATCAGTCGTTACTCGCTAATAAAAGAGCAGACCCTATGATCTGGTAAGACTAAGAGTACACAACAATTAATAGGCAATCAATGGTCAGTCAGAGAAGGCAGGTGAATAACTTGGAGAAACATTTCGACAATGATGAGTCTAATAGCCTAATTCTGCTCCAGTTTATCATTCGCATACGAACTTATGGTGTACAGAATTGTCTTTCTGTGAATTAAGTGGAGGTTAAATTTGGAAATCATTTGAGTGAAGTGCATTAATGTGAGTGTGGTCAGGTTTGAGGAGCTGAATGGTCTATATCTGTTCCTAATTGTTGTGTTTCAAAAGGGCAGTGTATGGTTTGAAGGGAACAATCTTTGAGAATAAGGCATTCCCATTTCAGAAAGGGATAGAGATACAGCTTTCTCTTTAGGATTGCGCAATCTGTGGTGTTCTCATTTTCAATATGCTGTGAGGACTGAGTGACTGAAAATATTCAAGGTTGGATTCCAGAGGGCTTTGATGAACAAGAAGACAGGCTCAAAAGGGATGTTCAGCCACATTCACATCAACAAAGAGCATTCTGAATGGTGCAGCAGGCTCGACGGAATGAAGGGATAACTGCTTCTCCTAACCCATGTGCACTTATCATGGCTGTTGAAGCGGTAGGTGAAGGTCCTTTCATCCATTCTGCCCTCGACGGATTTACACAAGAATAGATTGAAATAATTCAGTCCTTTAATTGTATTACAGAGTATGATACAATGGGGTGGCGGGGGGAACCAAAGTTTCTACTCAATTGCCCTGCAACAGGTGAGCCCTGGTGAACACTAAGGGAAGAAATATTCACTATAAATGTTTATTTTCATGATGTGAAGTGGTGACGTAGTGGAGTGCCTCAGGAATCAGTGTGAGGCTATCAACTATATATAATCTATACCCATGACATGGATGAGGGGATTTATTGGATTAGAGCTCAATTAGTTTATTCACTAAGATAGTCATTTAATTGGATATGGAGACTCTGTAATGGGTAAAAAAAGACAGGGGAGGTTAGTGAGAAAATCTTCGGAAGGAAAGGCATAACAACGATTCGTGCTGTGACGGACGTACCAAATTATATTAAAATGCTTAAACGGCGAAAAAAAAGTAATATTCTGTGGTACTCAGGGATTTGTATGTTGCAGTACAAGAAGCACTTAAACTTAGTCAGGAGATTTAGGAAGTGATTAAGAAAGTATATGCAATGATGCTGTTTCATACAAAGGCAATTAGGAATAATCATGGGGATGTTTTATTGCATTTGTTAATGGCAATGCTTAGATTATAAACTAATGCATTGTGTGTAGTTCTGAACCCCTATACTGTTCGAAAAATATGCAATTGATTTAGAAGCTTTTCAAAGATGTTGCACTTTACTCGTTTCTGAAATGAAGGCCTGATGGATGCATAGAGTCATACAGCTAGTAAATAGTCCATTCGGTCCAGCTCATCTGCACAGACCAGATATTTCAATGTGATGTAATTTAATTTGCCGCATTAGGCACATTATCGTCTAAACCCTTCGTATTCATATATCCATCCAAATGCCTCATAAAGTTTGTAAAAGTATCCAACGCCACCACTTCCTCTGGCAGCTCTATCCATACGCACACTACCCTCTGCATGAAAATCTTGCTCCTATCACCTTAATTTATGCCCTCGAGTTTATAGCCTCTGAAAATAACTTTAGCTGTTTACCGTATCTACATCCCTCGTGGCCTACACAAGTCTAGGACAGTTCAGGTATGAAAGTGGAACATATTCGTATTGAACCATCTAACCTGAAGAGAGTGCATCAGAAGCATAGCCGATGGATGAGAAAATTAAACTAAGGACTCAATTTTAAGAAAACAATACATTAATTTTATGACAGGTAGTATGAAGACATGCATTTATTGTGAATAAATTCATGCAGGCACATGTAAACAGGTATTTTCATTTTAAACTATGAATCACTCCTAATTTGAGAAGAGACCAATGATGGAGTCATGCAGTCAGGGGAACTTTCAACGAGACTGTACATGTTTCAGTTTGATTTTCACGTAACAGCAACATACGAGAGCCGAAATCCAATCAGACATATTTTTCACTTATGTAGGATCCCTGTTGAGGATTCAATGGAATATATCTACTGCCTGCAGCAAAGGAAATTCAGCTAAATCAAACTATTCCAGGAAGACACCCCAATGCTAGTGGCGTGTGTGAACAGAATAACTTCAGAGATAGAATAACAACTGAGACAATCGCAATTTTGTTTTTGTCATAAAACTTATTATTATTTGGAGGAAGATCTTCTGAACTAATATTTTGCAGGATTGTGCACATTTCTGTTTCTCAGAAAAATAAATATTGATGCACATATTATTGATGTCCAAACTGTTTCTCATTTATCTTTCCATCGTAGCTCGAAAACTTTGTTTTAGAACTTATTTTTTTAAAAAAATAACAATCTGCATGACTTGCTAGTAACATTGAACCTGACCCAGTCTGAGACCGATATCAACTACCACAAGACACATTTGGTCACATATAGAATTTGTTGGGATCTATGGAGAAGTGGGACTAGAAAAGGAAACAGTGACTCTCCAACTACAGTAGGAAGAGGAATCAGGAGAAATTCTCAAAGGGCCGTTTGATGGGAATTCTCTTCTCCACAAGTCTATGATACCTGTGTGTGTACATTTATTCAAAGCTGTGCGTTAGTTAAATATTTTTCGGAAAAGTGACTCGATGATATAATGAACTACAGATGGGAAAGTGAAGCCACAATTTCATCAGCCACAATCTTTGTGACAGGTGGAACATAGAACAACTCCTGCTCCTCAGTTCTACGTCACCTCATTTCAGTCAGCTCCTCAAAATTGCTAGACAGGAGCAGTTGAAGACCACTTTCTCCTTGTAACTGATACACAGAAAAAAAGCGGATAAAATTCAGCCCCTGCTCACAGTAAAGCATGGTTTGATATGGATTGGAAAACGTTCTTGGGGGAAGAGTAGGTGTTACAGTGAAACATTCCCCTCGTTTCGTTTCTTCTTGCAGAAGTTCCCCTGCCTACATTTATTAGCCACGTTGTACACCCAGATTCACTATGAATACATGCCTGATGCCGCACCCAGACATTGCTCGTAAAATCGTTCGGTCTCTCTGACTGCAAAATTCCTTCACAGGACTTCTGGGAAAATAAAAACAGTGAAACCACTAATAACAGAATGAAAGAACATGAGATGCAGGTGTAGGTCACTCAGCCTCTAAAGCCTAACGTTCCCTTAAATCAGACCATGGCTGATCTGCTTTCGGCCCCAACTCCTGAACTGCCTGACATGTCAAACATCTACCAATACCTGTCTTCCAAAATTCGCAGTGATCGATCTCCCCTAACTCTCTGGAGAGGAGATGTCCCGTCCGTCACTACCCTCTGTAAAAACGAAACACTCACCGCACGTACACCGTGACCTATTGACATGAATAAAATATATGCACACAAGGAAAGAGTGTCAGGTTCTTATATCAAGCACGAGTTAACTGAGGTTGGTATAAAGAAACTTGAAGAAAATTGAACTTAATGGCAACCAGGAATAATCTCCCCACTGGTTGGAGTGATTTAGAGCACGAAGGAAATGTTTGTGGTTCGTGGACATCTACCATCTCAGACATGGGACATTTCTGCAGGCGATCCTCAGGATAGATTAATCGACATAAACATCTTCAGCTGCTTCATCAATATGTTACGCCCATCATAAGATCAGAAGTACGGATGGCCACTGAAGATTACATAATGTTCACAACAATGTGCCCCCCTCATCTCCTGAAGTGGTGTATGTTCATGTGCGGCAAGATTGGACAACATTCAGGCTTGTGCTGTTAAAGTGTGAGTAAAATAAATGTCATAGTACTGCTAGACAGTGCATATTTCCCCAGAAAAATTAAGGAAATCATTGAGCACCTCAAGATTGAAGCTTATCAGCCTCCCAAAATATTAGATAAGAGGGATAGCCCATTTTCTCCCTCCTGCTGTTTAAACAGGAAGAGAAAGAAACTAGTCAAAATGTTGAGCTGTTAAACAGGAACCAGCGGTAGCCAAATCATGTCCTTGAGCTTCTTTAATTAGATCAGGAGGCTTCAGTCTTTCAGGACCCTCAAATAGGAGGATGATATCAACGCCCCAACATGACAAACCACGAAGCAAAGACGAGACGGACAGACTGCTCCATGTTGTTCCTCCTGGCTCCAGAGTTAATGGTACACACGTGGTACTTTATAGTGGTTTGCTGATGGTGAGGAATGACAGTTGGCGTTTTGTGCCGAGTCTTCAAGGAGGCAACTTCCATCTCCAATAAGACAGGCTGGTGTTCTGTTTGGTGGTCAGAAGCTGGTGGGACTTGCTACCTCTTTCAGCAATTAGGCATTATGCCTGCTGACAGATTTATGAACAACATGATGTTCAGTGAAGAGTCACAAGCCAACTGCACATTGAGATAGTGAGACTGTATTCAGAGCCTGGAGCTCTGTCTCGCCTAATATGGGGGCCCCACAGAGATACGTAAACTATCAGGCAAGTCATTATCGCGAAAATGCAATTTCTTATGCTATCAATGTCTTTCACTCGACATAATGAGTGTTAGTCCATAATCTTCAACATTTAATACCATCATCTCTTATTCTGTCAGAGTGCTACAAATTGAACACTTACTTCCTTCACATTCTCCTCACAGTACCATCAAGCCAGGGATTAGTCTGGTGAAAATCCTTTGCACTGCTTCTGTGATGTGGAGACGTTTGCTTATAAAGGAGCGAACCTCTGTCCAGAATACCCCAAACACTGCTTCAAGAACTCTCTACAGCTGTACGAAGGTGCCTTTACACCTACCTCGATTCATTTTGTAATGAAGGATAGCATATAATTCACTGTACTGATTCATAGATGGCCTGCATGAATTCTGTTAGTGACTTATAACCAAGGGCATCAAGGTCCGTTTCGAGAAAAGCGTTTCCCTACTTCTCACCTTCGAAGAAATACAAAACGAAAAGGACTGTATACGATGGTCACATCATTTGTTGTTCAAATCATTTATTTGCATTGTGAATCGTGGTGTTTCAACGACTCGTGCATGCGATACCAATGAGTAGTAACCTTCAGAACAGAACAGGGCCCTGCTCTCAGTATTCTCTCCATCATTCAATTCTAAATGCATTTAGTATATTCCCCCTTACCCTCCAGGCTTACATTCTTCACTCACCTGTGCGCAACCATGTGAAAATGTCTTCTCAGATTAAATAGCACCAACCCCAGTGCTTCGCATTCGTCGATGACACAACCAACATTCTCTATAATCTCCAGTATTTTTAGCAAAATTAATTTCCCTTCATGAATCTCAGCTGGCTCTGCTAAATCATATCATTATTCACCAAGGGTCTGGATATCGTTACTTACAAAAAAATGCGAATATTTTCCTCATACCCGACGTCAGATTATCGATCTGTATTCTTTCTGCTTTTCCACTTTGCGTTCAGACAGGTTACTTTGCAGTCTATAGGATGCTTTTCCATCATCTAAAGTGTTTTGATGAACTTTTTCCTCCCTCATAGAATTAAGGAATTGACAGTGCAGAAAGAGATCATTGAGCACCTCAAGATTGAAGCTAATCAGCCTCCCAAACTATTAGATAAGAGTGTGTCTACCAGGTCCAAAAAGTGTTATCCATCGAGCTCAACTCTCCAAGGCTATCTCTGTAGCCCTCTAAATTCATCACTCATCTTGTCCAGCAGCTTACCAACCTTCATTTCCGTGAACTTTTCCAATACACAAAAATACATATCTCTAGTTTTTTGAAGTTCCTCACTTTCGCCGGTCACCCTGTACTCTAAAATTTCCAAAAGACTAGAACAAATAGTCCTAGCAACCATCAAACTAAAATCTGGATCCGCTACGTAGATGACACTTTGTCATCACAAAAGGAATAAAGATAGAAGAGATATGTAGCATCATCAACACCCTCACAGGCATGAAGTTCTCTCAGGAGGAATAAACCGACAACAAACTCGCATTCCTGGACTTCACAGTCAAACGAAAGGACAACAGAGAACTACAAACCTGCGTGTACAGAAAACCGATAAACACTGACCAAATACTTAACTACACCAGCAACCATCCCAACACGCACACACAAGGCTGTATCAGAACACTATTCCAATGAGCCACCACACACTGCAGCACAGACAAACTTCGGAAAACAGAGGAGAACCACCTATACAAAGTATTCAAAAAGAACGGATACTCAAAAAATACAGTCCGCAGATTCCTCAGGAACAAACCACGACAAGCAGACCTAACACAGCCAGAAACCCTAACCACCTTACCATACATCAAATAAGTCTCAGAAATGATAGCGAGACTACTAAGACCTCTCAGAATCCTGATAACACAAAAACGCACCAACACTCTCAAACAAAAGCTAACAAACTTAAAAGACTCAGTACAACCCATGGACAAAACCAACATCATCTACAAATTTCCATGCAAAGACTGCCACAAACAGTACCTAGGACAAACAGGAAGAAAGTTAGCCACCAGGATACACGAACACCAGCTAGCCACAAAAAGACACGACGCTCTCTCCCTCGTAGCCCTACACACGGATCAAACAAAATAACATTTCGACTGGGACAACACATCTATCCTGGGACAGGCTAAGCAAAGACATGCCAGAGAATTCCTAGAGGCCTGGCACTCCAACCACAACGCCATAAATAAACGCATAGATCTAAATACCATCTATCAACTCCTCAGAAAACGAACAGGAAATGACATCACCGCAAATCCCAGGAACCCTATCCAGGACAAAAATACAAACAGAAAGCAGGAGACAATAGCTTCGCTTCACTTGGCGGTCGTCACTGATGATGTTACCTAGCCAGGCAATGAAACGTCTGGATACCAAACCTACAGCTCAGCGAGCAAACCTACAACCCATTTCCATAAGATTTTCTGTTGCTTCCTCTGTGGAGACAGAACCAACATTCTTACCTCGAACAGAGATGACCTTTGTCACGTCGTGAATACGTGAGAGGATGACACTGTGGCATATTGGATACATCACCCCCACATGTTCGGATTGTTCTTGAATCAAAACATTTGTTGGGTATTGTCACTACAGTCTTCTACCTGGTATGGAACTACAGGTTGTGCTGAATGAGGTTATAAAGCTCTGTGACCTCCACTTTGGTCCTGGATGAGACACAACATTGGGAAATAGCTAAAATGATACTGGAGTGCCTTGGCTCTCCCTGTGCGGTCTCTGTAGACCCAGACAATTTGTAATTTCAGGACCTACACGTTGTTCATTGTGGGGATACAAGACCCTGAGATCACCCTGAACAATCAGAGCAACTGACTAGATTAGATTAGATTAGATTAGATTAGATTAGATTAGATTACAGTGTGGAAACAGGCCCTTCGGCCCAATAAGTCCACACCGACCCGCCGAAGCGCAACCCACCTATACCCCTACATTTACCCCTTACCTAACACTACGGGCAATTTGTGACAACACAAATCCAAGATTACCATCCAGTGAACTTCTTCTGAATTTCCAATAAAAGGAACAAGTAAAATCTTCATGTACATGGTACACCCGCTCAGTGTTAAAAATGCCATCCTGTCATTAGTTTGCATTTTTGGCTAAGCACTGGCAGCCTGCAGTGGTTCAATAAGGCAGCTCACCAACACCTTATCAAGGGCAACTGCGAAAGGGAAACATATACTGACTCAGAAATAACACTGATACACCACTAGTGGATAAAAGGAGATGACCACACTCAAGGAATAGAAACAGAGGGAACATAACTCACTTTATACAGGGATATATACTGACCTGGGCATGATACTCAGGAATATGGTAAAAAGTGAAAAATCAGTGATATTAATTTCACTTTTTAATTCCATCCCAGATAATTATCAACAATTCCTTTGCTGATTCATTTTTCTTTCTCTCTATTTCTTCATATATTAGATCACTCCACCAAAACGCATTACAGTATTTCCCAAATAATTTCAGACCTGACCCGTGATCAGTGTACTCTGTTTATGAGATTAGATTAGGATTACAATACATTACAGTGTGGAAACAGGCCCTTCAGCCCAACAAGTCCACACCGACCCGCCGAAGCGAAACCCACCCATACCCCTACATTTACTCCTTACCTAACACTATGGGCAATTTAGCATAGCCAATTCACCTGACCCTGCATATCTTTGGACTGTGGGAGGAAACCGGAGCATCCGGAGGAAACCCACGCAAACACGGGGAGAACGTGCAAACTCCACACAGTCAGTCGCCTGAGGCGAGAATTGAACCCGGATCTCAGGGGCTGTGAGGTAGCAGTGCTAACCACTGTGCCACCGTGCCGCCCAAGCAGAGTCTGCCAAAACTGTCCCTTTTCCCCAGCACTCTGCTTCTTTCTGTTTCAGATCTCCGGTATCTTTCTTTGTTTGGTTTACACTTTATTTTGTTACTTTACGGGATTTCAGCAAGAGCAGCATTTGATGACCATCACTAATATCCGTTGATTGTGATCGTACCACAAGGCAGTATAGAACCAAGCACATTGTTATGGGTATGAAGTCACTCTTATTCCAAACTCAGTAGCAATGTCATATTTCATCACCAAAGGATATGAGTAAAACGGATAGGTTATTGGACAAAATACTGCTGATTTTATGGTCACAGTTCGTGCACTTTGTTTTTTTTTTTAACTTCGGTTCTTATTATTTGAATTTAAGTTCTGCTACCAGCTGTGGTAGGACTTAAAACAATGTCTTTCGTGTAATGACCTGTGGTTCTGATTTATCCATCCAGCGACTTTCCTACTCTGATACATTGTCCCCATTATGAAGTAAATTTGGAGAAATGCACAAGTTTGTGATTGAAATATGTGAAACAGGATCAGTGACCAGAAGAGAACTGGAACTGTAAAGTCTGATGTTCACCTTGGCTTAGATAATGGTTTACTCAGCAACCGCACTGACGCAGAGTTTGAGATTCGGGTTATTATGAAACAGGTAGTGGACAGGTTTGGTGATGGAAGATAATTCAATATATAGCTTAGTCCAAGACAAAAACGGTGCTTGCTGTCTTGTTCTCAGATATTTGTGAGGAAAGGTTCTGAATTATGTCGATAATGAATGGAGTTTATAACGAAACTAAATACAATAGTTTGTATATTTATCAGATATATAAAACAGAAAAAAAATCAACATGGTTTCTGTAATTATTAAATGAGCAGAATTAGTGGGACTTACCAGGAACACCAATAATAGCGAGGACTGGATAATAACCTGCCTGAATAATCAAGAGTACACATAGTATCAGTCTTGGTAAATCTGACTTAGATCTGTGGAACCAGTAAAGACCTTCGGATAAACGCCTGTGCGTAATTGTAACATTCCAGTCCATTGTTCTCAGATTCGGATCGATTGTTGGAGCATTCCAGTCGAATCTTCTCAGATTCTTATCTCTCTTTGCCCTGTCTCTGGAGCTGCTGAACTCTGTTCATGACGGAGTTAATGCATCTCTTGCTACAATGGCATAACACATTGAATGAAGCCCCGTACTAATAGGAGAGAGAAACCCTCCAGTGACACAGTTAGGATCCATAGAGGCTGATATCAATCACAGTCTCTGAACAAACAGTCCCAGTTAACTCATTAACTACAGAACTTCCAGCTCACATTAACAACTGGACTAGATTGGTTGTCAATATCAATAACTATTGAGTTAATCTCCTATCATTCAGAATGTTGTCCATTTACAATGCTGTAACCGCTTGCCTCCCTAGAAATCACACATTCAAGTTATTGTTACTGTGCTGTTCTCTCCTGCGCTGCGATAAATGCCAACCAAACGATTGTCAAATGACAGAGTTGCCCTGCATTTCAGAAGGAGCTTGAATTTGTCTGGACGTTCCTCTCACTGCCCTCAGAAGGCCACGTTGTAATGTCAACACACAGTGCTGGTCACGATACGTTTTTTTTAAAAAAAGTAAGCACCTTATTGCTGTATTACTCGTTGTAAAACTATAATTGACTTTTTTTGACTTCAGACCAAACTCAAACTTGGCATTAAAAACCATGGATTCATGTATCAGGAACAGAGTGGATATACTATTAACTAGGAGACAGAAAGAAATGCGAACAGTGGCTGTGGAGATATTGCCCCAGTCATCTTCTCTCTTTCTGCCAGATAGGACGTAACGCAATGTGAACCAAACAGGATAGGTTTAAAAGGAGAGAAGAGTATGTTATGTAGAAACTTTAATCACTGGATATACAGATCGATCGGGTTGAGCATATATGCATAGGATATTCGGAATTAAAATCAAAGACACAGAGAACACAATGCGCAGGGCCATGTGAGAAAACAGAACAACAACAGTCAAGAAATAACTCATTCCGAGCTGGTGCAGAGATGATGGTCTCAGTAACTGCCGCCTTTTTTGTAATTTTCACGTGGAATCCTAAATTGTAACAATGAGATATTCGGCCCATCGAGCCGACACTGACCTCTGAAGAGCACTGCACCCAGAACCACTTGCTACCCTATCCATGTATCTCCTATGGCTATCCTGCCACCTCCCCTATCCCTGTTCCTCCCATAGCCAACTCAAGTAGCTGCAGAGGAGCAATTTAACATGGTCAATTCACTTAAACTTTACATGTTTGGACTGTGGGAGGAATCAGGAGCAGCTAAAGGAAGCACTTACAAACAAGGGAAGAATATGAAAGCTCAATGCAGGTACTGGACTAAGGATACAATCTTACCAAGGCCCATAATGCTATAAGACAGCAGCGCTAACCCTTGAGCCACCGTGCCACCGTGCCATGCTCCCAACTGCGTTACTATGACAAGGAATACTGGGGAACATGGAAATCTGAAATGCAAACAGAAAATGATGGCGAAATGCATCAGATGAGTCAGGATCGAAGAGTGAAACAGAATTGGCATATTGTGTCTGATGTGACTCTGTTCTGAAAAACTCATATTGGTCTCAAAACGTAAATTCTGTTTCTCGCTGCTCAGATGCTAACAGATGTGCTAACGTTTTCCTGCCCTTTCAACTGTCTTTTTTTCTTTTGGACTGGATATATATCTGACCTGAAAGGAGATGGTGCAGCTGCCATTTCAGTTGACTCGCAAGCATCTGGTGAAGAATTTGAATGTAAAATTTAAAAAAAAATGTTTGACAAATTTCTAAAAATCGATAACGTCATGGACTGTCATAATTCGCCATGAAAATGTTGAAATCAGTGGCCATGATGTCGTATTATCAACCCTCTGACAGTAATAGATTGAAGTAAAAACCCAGACCCACATTACCTCAATGTCATGTTGTTTCCTGATGTCACTGGGGTCGCATTCATCTAGCAAGTTCTCAAACTTTATGAAACATAAAATATCTTGGCATATTTATACAGGACATATTCATCCATGAGTTTTGAACGCACTAGCATTGGAAGATTGTATTTGACAAACCGAATAATTCTGTAGAAGGTGACAGAGAGCTGTCTGAATGAATCTCTTCTCTCCAAGTGATGCACATACACACATTTGAACATGTTTTTAGAGACATTTCAACATATTTCTAACAACTGATAGTGAATTAACAACAAATTAGACACGAGACAGAATGACATGTAACTTGGAAGATAACTTGCTGAAGTTGTTTTCTTTTCACTATTCCCATTACTAGTGCAGAATATTCTCTAATTCGGATTTGTCATAATTTGGTCAGGGTCCTTGATGCTACCATCCGTCAAGTCCTGCTTCGATGGAAAGGGAGTTTACTCTTATCTCACCTCAAATTACACTGGAAGATCCATTGAAAGAATTAAGAGCAAAAGATGAGAGAACTGTTTTATTTAGTAATGTCCTCAAAATTTTCAAAAGTAAATTGGGCACGGACTTTTAATTCTGTCTGAAGGTTTCTGTCCTATAAGTAATAAGACCCTCTGGTTAAGCTTTGTGAAAGAGGGGCGGAAAGAAGCTCCACTTTGTATCAGTATTGACCAAAATCTTCAGTTCACGGTGCATCAGTAGTTGGAAACGTATTATTGTCTGTAGCTGTTGGAAATTGATCATTCCAAACTCATCATTCACCGAGGACATACAGTAGCACAGAAATCAGCAACTTTCAGCAGCTAGTTGAGAACAAAAAGCGAAAGTGATAAAGTCAGGGAAAGTGGGAGCAATAGGGGAAGTGGAATGACATACAGTGCAGGGAGTGTTAAGGGAAATGGTCATTGGAAGCGTCTGTAGCAGCTAAAGGCGCGATGCAAGGGAAGTAAGTGTTAAAGGAAAGTGTAGGAAGGCGAAGAGGAAGTGTGGCTGTAAAAACATCAGTGGCAAAGAAAAGCCTGGATTTGGAAAAGTGAGATTGATGGACAATCAAATAGCACTGTTCATGAAATCTGGGGTCTTGTTTCCTTTAAAACCTAAGAAAAGATTTATCCTACTTTTACAATTAACACTAGATTCTAGTTCATATTATGCATTCACTCTGCATTTCTGTATGTCTGTCAAGTGCACACAACATTTTCTTTTCTCCTAAATGCATTATTTCAACATGACGTCACTTTTTAACACAATATTCAGAACGGTGGCTGTTTCTTCTATTAATTTGCTTCCAACTCAACTTAGGGATGAGAACGAGAAAATTGATTTTCTACAGAGTGTTTAACTGTAGAATTTAATGCAACCTTTATTCTCATCGCTCTAGCTCTTTCAAGCAAACTTAACAAAATAGTCTGTGTCCATCCTGCAGATGAAAAAAGATCTTCAGATCTGACTATTGCAGTGAATGACATAAAGAATAAGCTGCAGGTGCGCATAAAACAGAAATGTTACAATGCACAGTGCCAAAAGCTTGTCTAAAAGTAATGATGTACTAGTCTTATGCACAATACATTAGATTAGATTACTTCCAGTGTGGAGACAGGCCGTTCATCCCAACAAGTGCATAACGACCATCCGAAGAGCAACCCACTAAGACCCATTCCCCAACATTTTATCCCTTCACCTAACACTACGGGCAATTTAGCATGGCCAATTCGCCTAACCTGTACATTTTTGGACCGTGGGGGAAAACCGGATCACCCGGAGGAAACCCAAGCAGACACGTGAAGAATGTGCAAATTCCACACAGACAGTAGCCTGAGATGGTGAATTGAACGCTGGTCTCTGGTGCTGTGAGGCAGCAGTGCTTACCACTGTGCCAACGCGGTGCAGAGTATAAAGGCAGAATTCTGCTCCATTTGCAAAATACTATTTGTGGCTCCCTCACAAAAGACCTCAACGGCAACACGCTACAAATTCCGGAAGGGAGAAATATAAGGGAGAATGGAATTCTGACTTCTTCCTCTGTAACAGCTTGTGTAGAACAGGAAGAAAATCAAGTTTTGTTTCTGATATTCATAAATGTTGATGGTTAGAATGTGCGCGATGGAGGGGGTGTTGTAGGATTATAAACAATGCCGTGGATGACACAATGTTAGCCGGGTCATTCACAGTGAGGAGGGCCGTGTTAGGTTACAGGATGGTACAAACAGATTGTTCCCATGGCCAGATCAATGACCCAAAAAGAACCTAACGCTGGAATATGTGAATGCTGCAGTTTGGAAGAAAAAAAAAACAGACAGAGAGAACTCAACCATGAAGTTAAGCTAGATTTGCTTTTTGAACAGAGAAGGTTGAAGAATGAACCTGACAGAGATCGTGAGAGGTACGGATAGAGTGAACAGACAGTAACTGTTCCACTTAGTAAATGAGTTGAAAACTAGGGGACACAGGATTAAAGTGAAAAACAAGACATTGTGAAAGTATTTGTGGAATCTGCTTTCAACAAAGAGGATGGTATGTCGCCAGAGTGCATTGTCTGGGAGGGTTGTTGAAGAAGGCAACATTACAAATTCTGTAAAATACTGACATCATGAGGGACATAAGGAGAAAGGATGTGTTGGTACGCTAACTGATAATAAGGTGGACAAATCCCCAGGACTGGATGGGATCAATCCCAGGTTGCTGATGGATGTGAGATCGGAAATAGCAGGGGCTGTGACAGAGATCTTTGTCGCCTCTTTAAACACAGGTGAAGTTCCAGAGGACTGGAGCATTATTAATGTTGTTCCTCTGTTCAAGAAGTGTTCTCAGGATATTCCAGGTAACTACAGACCTGTGTGTCTGATGTCAGTTGTGGGAAAGTTGGTGGAGAAGGTACGGAGGGATATGATCCATTTCTATTTTGTAGATAATGATCTTAACAGTGAAGGCAACATTGTTACCCTGAAGGTGGCTGCACAAGCAGATAGAGTGATCAAGAAGTCATATGGTATGCTCGCCTTCTTCGGACGTGGTATTGAGTATAAGAGCTGGCACGTTATGTTAAAATGTACAATACATTGGTTCGGCCGCATTTAAATACTGTGTACAGTTCTGGTCACCATATTACCAAAATAATGTGGACGACTTGGAGAGGGTGCAGAGAAGGTTTACGAGGATGTTGCCTGGTATATCTATGAAGAAAGGTTGAGTAGGTTAGGTTATTTTCATTAGAAAAAAGGGATTGAGGGGGGACCTGATTAAGGTTTACAAAATCATGACGAACAAAGATAGGATGGATAGAGACATGCTTTTTCCTAGGGTGAAGGATTCAATAACTAGAAGTCACGCTTTCAAGCTGAGAGGTAGAAAGTTTAAGGGGTTTTCAAGCGGTACGTTATTCACACAGAGTGTGGTGGGCTTTTGGAACGCGTTGCCTGCAGAGATGGCAGAGTCAGGCACGGTAGATTCATTTAAGATGCGTCTGGACAAATGCATGATTAGGTGGGGAGCAGAGGTATACAGAAGCTTAGGAATTGACCGACAGGTTTGGACAATACATTTGGATCGGCTCAGGCTTGAAGAACCGAAGGGCCTGTCCCTGGGCTGTAAGTTTTCTTTGTTCTTCTTTGTTCTTTGTTCTTTGCGATGTGGAGATGTGACATTTTTGCCATCACAGAAATGTGGCTGAGGGAGAGCAGGACTGGTTACTCAGTATTCTATTGTACAGGAACCAAAGCCAGGAGAGAAGAGGGGGTAAAACTGGAGGTGGATTTGTTTATTAATCATGGAGTGAGTTACTGATTTAAGGAGGGATGATATCTTGGAAGAATCTTCAAGCGAGGCTTTGTGGTTGGAGTTTATGATTAAAACGATGAAAGACAACTGCTGGGGATATATTATTACTCACCAGATGAATGAAAATACAGGAGCAGATATAAACACAAATTATTGAGGTGTGTAAAACAGTAATATGATGGTTATACTGAGATAGTTAAAATCCCAACATTTATTGGGGCCGTGATATCTTTTTTCAGAGTAACCAGATGGTTTGAAATTTATTGCAGAGAGTTTCTTATATTAAAATGCAGAAGCCTCAACAAGGGATGGTGGAATACTGGGACCTCATTGTGGGGAGTGAAGCCAGTCAGTTATTCTAGGCAGGATTTGGAAACCATTTTAGGACCAGTAACCATGTCTCATATATTTTCAATTTGTCCAGGAAAAGTCAAAACAAAAGGGCTGAGAAATAGGATGTTTTTGGATTGCGGAGGCAGATTTTATTTTTTTTTTAAAATGACAGGGGCGAGCGAAAGTGCAGTTATATCTGTTTAACATTGCAGCAGAACAGCGTGAGATGGGATCACATGATTTAAATGGAAATGATGTCAGTGCCGGCCCAACATGTTACATTGAAGCCGAAAGTTTGGAAAAACAGCACAGAGACCCTAGAATGTCGACAAATTTTCAAAATGGAATAAAAGATATAAATGAAGCTGAAAGCACGTATAATGTGAGCAGATCAGTGGAGGTACAAGAAGAGTACAGAAAGTGTGGGACATGCATACACACAGACGCGCATACAGACACCCACACACACCCTTATAAACACACATACTCCCACACTCACACATGCGCCCCCTCACAGACTTAAGACACTCTGCATCACTGCACACACACATACACTTTCTCACACTCACAACCCCCAACCTAGACAGACACACACAAAGACCCACATGCACACATATATTTTGTGGGGTGAATTTGTACTTGCATGGTTGCATTGTACTTTGCTCAAAAACTGCATGCATTCATGTAGAACTCTGAGCTCAAAAACTGCATAAATTTATGTAAAATTCCGCTATCACACGTTTTAGATTAGGATCAATCTAAACATCATGGCATAGACAGAGAACACAGGGGGCCAACACCTTCAACATATTGTCTAGCTATCACCATTGTTAACAGCTAACCTGAGAATGCAACTTTTATTATAAAAGATTTTGTGATTTACACATGTAAGCAGTGAAACTATCACTGCATTCTAACAGACAAAAGGCTTAACAGACAATCAATTTTTCAATGCGTGATTTCAGTTACTTCACACTGTAAATTTTTGCTATCAATTCTGTGTTAGGATTGAGCCCTAACACAGGGAGGATCATCGCTCCGAAAACTAGTGCGCTTCCAATTAAATCTGTTGGAATGCGCGAGTCGGAGGCATTTAAAAGTGAGATAGCGAGAGTTCAGGGTCTATATGTTCCCGTGAGGGCGAACGGAAATGTTGGGAAGAATAGGGAACCATGGGTGACAGGAAAAATCGAGGCTTTCATCAGAATAAAGAAGGCATGGCTCAAGTACAGGCAGTTGAGATAAAGGGGAAATGTACAGGAGATACTGGAGTTCACTGAAGATGGAAATCAGGAGTGCGGTAAGGGGGAACAAAGTAGTATTAGATGAGAAGATTGGGGGATCCAAATAGGTATGTTAAGTATATTAATGAAAACAAATAACTAGAGAGAGTAGAAGGTTAAATTCACACAACAAGAGGATATCGTCCAACAGGTTCTATTGGAACCACACCAGTTTTCAGAGCATCGCTCCTTCATCAGGTGATAGTGGAGGACTCAATACTAAGACACAGAATTTATAGCAAAAATTTACAGTACTCTGTAACTGAAATTATACATTGAACAATATCTTGATATTCTGGTGAGGCTTTCATCTGTTTGAATACCATGATAGTTTTACTTCTTTCATGGTAAATCACACAACCTTTTCTTAAAAGTTACATTCTCAGGTTAGCTGTAAAAATAGATGATAGCTAGACAATATGTTGACGGTATTAGCCCCCTGTATTCTCTGTCTTTGCCATGATGTTTAGATTGATTCTAATCTAAAAAGTGAGATAACAGAGGATTACATGAATTCATGCAGTTTCTGAGCAAAGTATAACGTACCTCTGCAAGTACAAATTCACCCCGCAAAATATATGTGTGCATGTGGGTCTTTGTCTGTGTGTGTTTGCGCGTGTGTGCATGTGTGTCTGGGCTAGGGGTTGTAAGTGTGAGAGAGAGTGTATCTCTGCGTGTGTGTGTGCGTGTGTGTGTGGTGATTTACAGTGAATAAGTGGCCGAGCAGAGGCTGATAGCTAAGTTTGATACGCAAAGAGAGGGCCTCAACCGGGACACACACGCACACACACACACAGACATTCGTACACACACACACATTCTCTCTCTGTCTCTCTCTCTCTCTATCACACACACACACGCACACACATACACACACATGCACAGACACGTACACATACACCCACACACACCCTTATAGACACACACACTCCCACATTCACACAGGCACTCTCTCAGAGACGTAGAACACTCTACACTCACTACACACACATATACACTCTCTCTCACAATCACAACGTCCAACCCGGCATACAAAGACCCACATGCACACAAATTTTGTGGGGTGAATTTGGACTTACAGAGTTACATTACACTTTGCTCAAAAACTGCATGAATTCATGTAATCCTCTGTTATCTCACTTTTTAGATTAGAATCAATCTAAACACCATGACATAGACAGAGGACACAAGGGGGCGAACACCTTCAACAGACTGGTCGAGCTATCACACATTGTAACAGCTAACCTGAGAATGCACCTTAAAAAAAAGGTTTTGTGATTTAGACATGAAAGAAGTGAAACTATCGTGATATTCAAACAGATGAAAGACTCAACAGACAAACAAGATATTTTTTAAATGTATAATTTCAGTTGCATCACACTAATTTGTTTTGCTATACATTCTTTGTCTCAGGATTGAGTCCTCCACTATCACCTGATGAAGGAGCGACGCTCGAAAGCTGGTGTGCTTCCAATTAAACCTCTTGGACTATAATCCGATGTTGTGTCATTTTTAACCTTGTACACCCCAGTCCAACACCACCATTTCCAAATAGAGAGAATCGGACCTCTCAAGGATCAAGGAGGTTATGTATTTGCAGAACTGCAGGAGATAGACGAAGTCCTCAATGCATATTTCTCCCCTGTTTACCATGCAGAAAAACATGAAGACTTCGGAACTTGAGGATGTTCGTGGTACTACATTGTCGACAGTACATATCACAGTAGAGGATGTTGAAATGCATGAAGTTAGATAAATCCCCTGGCCTTGATCAGATAAATGCAAGATACACACTGCAAGTAGATAGACAAGAATTTGCAAGGGACTTGGCCGATATTTTTGCATCACTATTAATTAATGTGAGGTCCGCGGTGAATGCAGAGTAACAAATGTTGTTCCCTTTTTCATGAAGGACTGTAAAAGGAAAAAAAACAGCCTGGGAACCGTAGACTGTTAAGCTTAACATCGGTGGTAGGTACGCTACTTGAGAAGATTATGAGGGATAAGAGATATATGCATTTGGGAAGACAGGATTTGATTAGGAATCGTTAGCATGGCTTTGCGTATGGGAGAACATGCCTGACAAGTTTGTTCAAGTTATTTGATGAAGTAAACGGTAAAGTTGATTGGTAGAAGTCAAAAAGTGCAGCGCAGGTAAAGCACAGCACGTCAGATAGCATACGAGGATCAGGAGAATCGATGTTCAGACATTTTGATGAAGTGTGAATACCTGAATTGACGATTCTCCTGCTTCTCAGATGCTTCTTGACAGGCTGTGCTTTTCTAGTACCACAGGTTTCGAGTCTGACCTCCAGCATCTGCAGTCCTCACTTTCTCCGAGCATCATAGACTTAGTCTATACGGAATTCAGCTACACCAGAACAGGATGAGGCCGTTCACCCCTGAAGTTTGATATGCAATCACATTCACAGGCCAATCAGCGCCTCAAGCGTATAACACTGTACCCAGATTAGGCCATGCAGCACCACTACCTAGAGATACAGAAACAAGATCATCCATTCAGCTCCTCAAGTCTGTTAGACAAGAACGGAAAGAGTCCACAAATAGACTAGCATATGTGGTATACTGGAGTAACAGGAGACCCTTTCGCCCTTCAACCCTGCCTTCATTTTCAGAGACGTCAGGGCTGGTCTGCTATAGGTCTCGATTTCTCTTCCATCCCAGTTCATTGTCGCCCTCAACTCTCTGACGCGTCAAAAACCATTGACACCCTCTTTCCCCCATCCCACCAAACATTTCAGTGATATAGCTCCTGTAACTGTCTGGGATAGGGAGACCACATTATTTAATAACTTCTGAGAGAAGGAAATATTCCCCACACATATACCTTGGTGTATTGACATGAAAAAAGCTTTGAGCACTGTGTAAGAATGACTGGCAATAACGTTACAGCAGGATTTGACTGAGCAAGGTGTCAAGGAACCTGAACAAAAAATGAACATAATGGGAGTTAGGTGTAAACTGGTTGGGTAATTCAGAACACAATGTGGCTGGTGGAGGTCAATCCTCTCAGTCCCTGGATATCGCTGTGGGCGATCCTCAGAGTGGCTTGTTTGGCACAAACATCTTCAGTTGCTTCGTCAATGTCTTTCGCTACATCATACAATCAGAGTTGAGCATGTTCAGTGACTATCACACAATGTTCAGAACAATTTATCACCACACAGGTGCTAATGTGTCAAAACCTGGACGACATTCAAACGTGTGCTGTTAACGTGTAGTAAACATGCATGTAACAGTACCGTTAGACCCTGCACATTTCCACAGAAAATAAAGAGAAGCGCATGCAGCATCTCAAGCTGGTTTCACAGGAATGTGAGAAAGCCCTACACATCGAAACTATTGGATAAGAAGAAGCACAACCCTTTCACTATCTGCTGCCTAACACAAGAAGACATTTGTTTTTAAACTGCAAATGTTAAATCCAAAGGAAACAGGCAGAAAACTGGAAGAAGACAACAAGCCAGACAGCAGCAGGAGGTAAAGAAGTCAACGCCTTGCATATAATGATTCTTCAAGACTTGGGGTGGTAGAATGGGAGTTGCAGATAAAGAGGCGAGTGAGGGAGGAGAAGGCAGTGTGGTGAGGTGTGGATGGCTGAAGACAGATCGTGTGTACCATCAGGCTTGTCGACGGGAGGACTGAATCTGGTTGGTGGCTGGAAATAGGTTTGATCAGAGCAATGGAAGTAATGGAATGGGCTGGGAAAGTAGTCGGGGGATTGGAAGGGAGACTATTTAAAGTTGGAGAACTCACTGTTGATTCCTCCAGCCTGTAGGCTTCTCGGGGGAAGATGTAGTGTTGTTCCTCCAATTTGCAGTTTGGTTCGTTGTGGCAATGGAGGAGGCCAAGGAAGGCAGTGCTGGAAAGGGATTGGGAGGGAGAATTGAAATAGGCAGTGACTGGGAGGTCAGGTCAGCGCTAATGGGCCCAACTGAGATGTGCAGCAAAACATTTCCCTCGTTTATGTTTGGTCTCCCCGATGTAGAGAAGACCACATCCTGAGCAACAGCTAGAGTACATTAGGTTGGATCTTACCACCTTGCACATATTCCACAAGGGCCGTTCGCTTCGCTAATCACTTTGCCACACTCCTCACCCATTCCTCCAGTTTCCCCCACCCGAAACATCCCCTGCAACTGGAATAGATGCATCACCTGTCAGCACACCACTCCCCTCACCTCCTTACAGAGCTCTCTGTGTCTATCCAGGTGAGACAGAGTTTCACCTGCCTCTCTTCTATCCTACTTCACTGCATCCTGCGCTCCTGATACGATCTTCTCACGACCCATTTCAATCCCCCTTTCCAATCCCTTTCTCTCATTACCATACTTGGGCTCCTGTGTTGCCACGGTGAGTCAGATCGCAAATTGGAGGAACAACACTTCATTGTCCGCCTTGGCAGCCTATAGGTCGAAGTACACAACAATGAGTTCTGCAATTTAAAATGGCATTCCCAGCCATGCAACTACACCATTACAAGTCCATCTCCTCCCTTCCATTCCGCCTAATGACCCTTCTTTTCATTTACCAACCGGATTCTCTCTCATCGACCAACCATATTGCATCTATCACTTGTGTCCACCGATCCCTACTTCAGCAACCTGCTGTTCTTCCCACCACAAACATTTCCTTCTCTCTTTCTCTGCAGATCCCCCAACTCTCACCCTCAGTCAGGAAGAACGGTTAGACCTAAAATGTTGACTTCTGCACCTCCTGATGCCGCCTAGCTACTGGTTTTCTTCTATCCTCCTGTTCGTCTGCTAATACACAGGAAGATAAGGAGACTACTCAGTACATCACGCTGGTAGGCAGGAACCACGAGTCAGCCATTAAAGTATATCATTTTGGATACTGCTGGTGGGGACAGCCTACCAGGAAAAAGCCATAGTTGTCAGGTCTCTGGCACTGAACATCGCACTGTGTTCAGAAGGGGGATGTGTGGGTAATAGGAAAACGTTACTGGTATGGGACTCAATACTTAGACGGATTGACAGTAGAATTTGTGGTCAGGAACGGGACTCCCGGAAGGTATGTTGCCTTCTTGGTGCCAAGGTCAGGAATGTCACCGATAGAGTTTACAAGATTCTGAAGGGGGAGGGTGAGCAGCCAGAAATCGTGGTACATTTTGGCACCAATGATATAGGAAAGGGACTGATGATCTTAAAAGTGACTACAGATAGTGAGGTTGGAAACTGAAGAACAGGACGAGTAGAGTAGGGATCACAGGTTTGCTACCGGTGCCACGAGATAGTGAGATAAGGAACAATCAGCGAATGCAGCTTAACATGTGGCTGGACGGTTGGTGCAGGAGGGATGACTACAGATACGTAGACCATTGGGATAAAATCTGGGGAAGGTGGGAACTGTACATGAAGGAAGGGTTGCATCTGAACTGGATGGATACAGATGTCTTGGGTGGGAGATTTGCTCGTGCGATTCGCGAGGGTTTAAATTAGTTTGGCAGGGGCGTGGGAATCGGAGCCACATGTCTGAGAGGTGGTTAGTTGCAGACAGGACAGTGACAGGATATATTGAATCTATCGGAAGATTTCTTAGGCGATGAAACAAAGGGATCAGTTCAAGTGTGTCTGCTTTATTGCAAGGCATGTCGGCATGAGAGTAATGAACTTAGAGCATGGATCTGTACTTGGAGCTACAATGTTGTGGCCATAACGCTGACGTGGGTTTCACGGGTGCAGGGATGTTTGCTTGATGTTTCAGGGTTTAGAACGTTTAAAATGAAAAGAGAGGGAACAGCCACTGCATTGAGTTTTCTAGAGACCACCTGATAGCAGAAGAGAGAGACTGAAGATCTCATAGGTGGGCAGATTCTGGAAAAATGCAAAAGTAGCAGGATTGTTGTTTTGGTGATTTCAACTTTCCCAATATCAAGTGAATCTCCTCAGTGCAGATGGATCGTATGGAGCCTTTTTGTCAGGTGTGTTCAGGAGGGTTTCCTTACTCAGTGTGTGGAAAGTCCGACGAGGGAAGAGGCCAATTTGAATTTGGTGCTCGGCAACGAGCCAGGACAGGTTTCAGATCTCGCGGTAGGAGAGCACTTTGGTGAAAGTGATGACAACTGCCTTACATTTAGCATAGTCTGGGAGAGTGAAAGGTGCAGTTACCGAGGAAAGATATTTATTTGGGGAAACTGAATTTGTGACCCTATCAGGCAGGAGTTGGGAAGTACAGACTGGGAGCAATCTTTCCACAGGAAGGGCACAGCAGACATGTGGTGATTATTTAATGAGTCGTTTTTGCGAGTGATGCACAAATATGTTCCTCTGAGAAAGGTAAGGAATGGTAAGATTAAGGAACCTTGGTTGACGAGAGCAGAAGAGCTTATCGTGAAAAGGAAGAAGGCAGCTTATGTAAGGTGGAGGATGCAAGGATCTAGCACAAGTTTAGAGATTACAGGCTTGCTTGAAAAGGAGCTCAAAAATGGATTGAGGAGCACCAGGAGGGGGCAAGAAGGAGGCTTGACAAGAAGTATTAGGTAGGATCCAAAGGCATTTCACGCCTACGTGAGGAATAACAGAATGATTAAGGAGAAGGTAGGACCGATCAGGGATAGTGATGGAAACTTATGCGTGGAGTCTGAGCAGACAGGGGAAGCCCGAAAAGAGTTTTTTTGTTGATTAGGTTTTCACCAATGAACAATAACTTGTTGTAAATGAAAATCAAGAGGAGCTGGGATACAATCTTGACCAGATCAGGGTTGATGAAGATAATGTGCGAGAAATTTTTTGAAAACATTAAGATTGATAACACCCAGGGCCAGACCAGATTTAGCAAAGTCTGCTCCGGGAAGCGAGAAAGGCAGTTGCTAAGCTGCTGGCCAGGATTTGTGCCTCCCCACTCTCCATGGGAGTCGTACCAGACGATGGGAAGGAGGCAAATGTTGTTCCACTTTGCAAGAAGCGCAATAGAGAAATCCTTGGCAATTACATACCGGTCAGTCTCACATCTGTGGTCAGCAAAGATGTGCAAATAATTCTGAGTGACAGGATTTATTACTATTTGGCAAAGCATAGTGAGATTAAAGGCAGCCGGCATGGCTTTGTGAGGAGCAAGTCATGCCTCACAAATATTATTATGCTCTTAGAGGATGTGACAAGACAGGTCGATGTAGGTCGAGCAGTGTATGCACTGTATATGCATTTCAGCAAGGCATTTGACAGGGTTCCTCATGGTAGGCTCATTCAAAAAAGTCAGCAAGTATGGGATACAGGAAGATTTCGCTCTTTGGATTCAGAATTGGCTGGCGGTCAGAAGGTAGAGCGTGGTTGTAGATGGAAAGTATTCGGCCTGGAGGTAAGTGTTGAGTGGGGTCCCGCAGGGTTCTGTTCTTATGCTTCAGATCTTTGTAGTTTTTATAAATGACTTGAATGAAGAAGTTGAGGAGTCGATTAGTAAATTTGCAGATAACATAAAGGTTGGAGGTGTCGCCAATAGTATCAAGAGATACTGCAGGCTGCAGCGCGACATAGACAGGCTGCAGAGCTGGGCTGAGAAATGGCAGATGGAGTTCAACCTGGATAAATGCGAAGTGATACATTTTGGAAGGTCTAGCTCGAATGCTGAATATAGGATTAAAGACAGAATTCTTGTCAGTGTGGAGGAACAGAGGGATCTGGGTATGCAAGTATATAGATACCTCAAAGTTGCTACCCAAGTGGATTGGATTGTTAAGAAAGCATATGGTATTTTGGTTTTCATTAACATGGGTATCGAGTTTATCAGCCACGAGGTTTTGCGGCAGCTCTACAAGTCCCTAGTGAGACCACACATGGAATACTGTGTCCATTTCTTGTCGCTAAACTGTAGGAAAGATACAGAGGCTTTGGAGAGGGTGCAAAGAAGGTTTACCAGGATGCTGCCTGGACTTGAGGGCTTGCCTTATGAAGAAAGTTTAATAAGCTCAGACCTTTCTCTCTGGAGAGACAGACGAAGAGAGGAGACCTAATCGAGTGTACAAAGTAATGAGAACAATAGATAGAGTCAACAGCCAAAGACGTTTCCGCAGGGCAGGATTGACAGATACGAGAAGTCACAGTTTGATGATATTAGGAGGAACGTGTAAAGGAGACATCAGATGTAAGTTCTTTACGCAGAGAGTTGTAAATGCATGCAATGCGTTGCCAGCTAAGGAGGTGAAAGCGAAGTGATTGGGGACATTTAAGCTCACATGAATAGCAGTGAGTTGAGGGATGCGTAGGTTAAGTTACTATATTTTACATTAGCATTAAGTCTCGGCACAACATCGCGGGCCGAAGAGTCTGTTCTGTACTGTACCTTTCTATGTTCTACGTTCTAAAGTGATCATCACTTTCTTATTTCCCAGTTCCATCCAAATGACTTCACTGGACGTACTGTCATGAATATCCTCCCTAAGTACAACCATAATGCTATCCCTAATCAAAAACGCCACTGAGCTTCGTCTCTGATTCCCCCTTTCTATCCTTCCTCTTACATCTATACCCTGGAATACTATGCTGCCAGTCCTATCCATTCCTGAGCCACGTTTCTGTTATGCCCATGATATCGCAGTCCCATAATTAAAACCATGCCATGAGCTCAGTTGCCTTCCCTGTCAGGCCTCTTGCATTGAAATAAATGCAGTGTAAATGGTCAGTCGTACCTCATTCTGTGATTTGCCCTTGCCTGCCTTGACTGTTTGATTTCTGGACAGTATCAGCCTCAGAATTCTCTCTTTTCTCAATATGTCTTTGGATTTAACCCCACTCCCTCACTGGTTTAATGCCTCCGGAGGAGCATCAGCAAATCCTTCATTCCAATTCAGATACAATCCGTCCTTCTTATGCAGGTCAATTCTACCACTGCAGAGATTCCAATGATCCAAAAGCGGGGAACTTCTCCCTTGCACAAGGTCCTTCGCCACACGTTCATCGTCTCTATCATAATATTCCTGTTCTCACTAGTATGTGGCACTGGCAGCAATCCAGATATTACTACGCACATGGAGCTACTTTCTTGACTTCCAGGATAATTTGCTATATTTTCTCATCAGAACTTCATCCTTTTTTCCTTCCTGTGTCATTGGTATCAATGTACAATGATCTCCTATGGACTATTCTTCTCTTTTCACAATATTTTGCACCCCCTGTGGTTCTAAGGCACCACCCCATTCTGATGTTTCACTCTCAGCTACATAAACGGCAGTCAATGCTCCTGACTAGACAGTCCCCTATCACCATCGATTACCGGGAACCTTATATACCTCTCATTGCACTAGGGTCAGTTTCAGTACCAGTAACTTTGCTGTCAGTGCTACATTCTCCCGAGAGTCTGTGACCCCGATGTTTTTTGAAACAGTATACATGTTTGAGACGGAGATAGCCATAGGCGAATCCTGCACTAACTGCCCTCTACTCCTTCCCTTCAGAGAGTTTACCCATCTACCTGACTGGATGTGAAGTTTTCCTACCTTTCTGAAACTGCCAGCTACCAAACCCCCGATTTCCATAAATTCATCATAAATTTAACGACTGCTCCCTCTGATCCATGAAATCCTAATTGATTTGCCTGCTCACTTCCTGCAGACAATCATCAGCTCATTAAAATTCTCCATAATCTCCCACGTCCAACAGAAAGACACATCACTCTATGAATGGCCGTCTCTGCACCCTAACATCCACAGACCCAGAAAAAGGCAGCCTTACTGCTTCACAAAATATTACTCTAGAATATATTAGAACTAATAATTTAAAATTTAGATATTTAATCAACATATCATAAGATGTTTATTTAAAGAAATAAACCCTCACCGCACTGAATGTTATAGCTTTACTAAAATAAAAAGACGAAGGTTTATCTTTTAAGAGACTGAAACCCACTGAGCTGTGAGTCACAGAGGTGAACAACACGTAATGGAACCTACTGTCAAATTTGTCCATGCCGAGCAGATATCCTCACCTAATCTAGTCCATTTTTCCAGCACCCTTCTAAACTGTTTCAAATAAGTATCCAGGTGCCTTTAAAATGCTCTAATTGTACGAGTCCCCACCACTTCCTCTGGCAGCTCATTCCATACACCCACCACCCTCCGCGTGAAAATGTTGTTCCTTAGTTCCCTTTTATATCTTTCCCCTCTCACCCAAACCTACACCCTCTATTTCTCTACTCCCCTACCCCAGGAAAAATAACTTTTCTGATAATGCTATGCAAGCCCCTCATGACTTTATACACCTCTATGAGGTCACCTCTCAGCCTCTGATGCTCCAGGGAAAAACGTCCCAGCCTATGCGGCCTCTTCCTACAGCTAAAACCCTCTAACCATGCCAGCATTCTTGTAATTTTTTTGAACCCTTTCAAGTTTCACAACATCCTTCCGATAGGCCGAGAACAGAATTGATCACAATTTTCCAAACATATCCTAACCATTGCAACATGACCTTCCAACGACTATACTCAATGATCTGACCAATAAAGGGAAGCAGACCAAACAACTTCTTGGCTATTCCATCTACCTGCGACTCCACTTTAAAAGAAATATGTACCTGCACTGCAAGGTCTATTTGTTCAGCAACAACACCTAGGAAGCTTCCATTAAATATAAATATAAGATAATCAGAGGCTGAGATAGGGAGGACAGAGCTTTTCTTTTCAAATATGGTGACGGCGAGTAGGAGAGGGCATATCTTTAAATCGAGGGATGATAGATATAGGACAGATATCAAAGGTAGTTTCATCACGCAGAGAGAAGTAAGGGTATGGAATTCTTTGCCTGCAACGGTAGTAGATTCGCCAACTTTAAGTACATTGAAGTCATCATTGGACAAGCATATGGACGTACTTGGAATAGTGCAGGTTAGATGGGCTTCAGTTTGGTATGACAAGTCTGTGCAACATCGAGGGCCGAAGGGCCTGTACTGCGCTGTGTTGTTCTATATTCTATGTATCAGTCCAGCTAAGATTGCTTTTCCAAAATAAAGCACCTCTCATTTACCTGAAATGAACTTCAGCTATCACTGTTCAGCCCATTGGTCCATCCAATTAAGATGCCATTGCAATCCGAGGTAACCTTCTTCACTATCCACGATACCTCCAATTTTGGTGTCCTCTGCAAACTTACTAAGTATACCTCCTATGTTCATATCCAAATCATTTATAAGTACGATGAAAAGTAGTGGACCCAGCACCGATCCTTGTGGCACTTCACTGGTCTCAGATCTCAAATCTGAAAAGCAACACTCCATCACCATCCTTTAACTTCTAACTTTGAGCCAGCACTGTATTCAAATCGCTAAATCTCCCTGTATTCAATGAGGTCTAACCATGCTAACCAGTCTCCTATTGGGAACCTTGTCGATCGTCTTACTGAAGTCCATATTGATTATGTCCACAAATTGGCCATCATCAATCCTCTTAGTTACTTCTCCAAAGAACCTCATGTTTGTGAGACACGATTTCCCACACACAAAGCTATGCTGACTATCACTAATCAGTCCTTCCCTTTCCAAATACTGTAAATCCTCTCCCTCACGATTCACTCCCACAACTTGCACTCCTACATCTGGCTCACCGTTTGATAGTTCCATAGCTTGTCCTTACCACCTTTCTTAACCAACTACTCGTCTTCTGACATCTCACCTTTGACTATCAATGAGGCAAATACCTCAGCAAGGAGCCCAGCAATCGCATTCCCAACTTCCTACAGAATTCAAGGGTACACTCGATCATGTTCTGAGAAGTTACCAAACTTTAAGCATTACAACACACCCAGCATTTCCTCCTCTATAAGTTGAATATTTTCAAATTGTCACCCTCTATTTCCCCAAATCCATACCTTCCATCTCCTTCTTTACAGTAAGCACTGTTGTCAAATATTCGGTTAGTATCTACCCCATCTCCTGTGGCTCCACATATAGGCTGCCTCGTTGCTCTTTGAGGAATCCAGTTCTGTCTCTAGTTACCGTTTTGTTCTTAAGACATTTATATAAAAGAAATTCCTTTGGATTATCCTTACCTATTTGACAAAGCTATCTTATGTCCCCTTTTTGCCGTCTTGAGTTCCCTCTTAAGTTACTTCTACTGTCTTTGTAATCTCAGCATCTTTTGGATTTTTGGATTTGAATAAATGCAAACTTTTACGTCCTGATAAAGGAAACGAGGGCAGTCGAGCCTTGATTACTGATAGAGAACAAAGACACCAGAGGGTTCAGGTCTTTTAAGATTGCGTCACATGTAATAGGGTAGTTAAAACGCTGTTGAAACACATACCTCCATTTTTGAGATCTTTGAGTATAGGAAGTCGCTTTGATGCGGTTATACAGAATGTTGGTGAGGCTTCTTCTGAAATTCTGTTTCCAATTCTGGTTGCGCTGTTACATGGAGGATATTATTAAATTGGAGCTGGTTCAGACGAGATTTGCCAGGATGTTGATGGGAATGGATGATTTGAATTATAAGCAGAGGCTGGATAGATTGGAACTACTTTCACTGGAGCGAAGGAGTCTGAGGGGTGATCGTATTAGAGGTCTATAATATCAAGAGGGGGACCGATAATGTCAATAACCGGTTTCCTTTCCATGGATTGGTTGGATTACAGGGTCTGTTTTGGTGCTGTATATTAGATTAGATTACTTACAGTGTGGAAACAGGCCCTTCGGCCCAACAAGTCCACACCGACCCGCCGAAGCGAAACCCACCCATACCCCTACATTTACCCCCTACCTAACACTATGGGCAATTTAGCATGGCCAATTCACCTGACCTGCACATTTTTTTTGGACTGTGGGAGGAAACCGGAGCACCCGGAGGAAACCCACGCAGACACGGGGAGAACGTGCAAACTCCACACAGTCAGTCGCCTGAGGAGGGAATTGAACCCGGGTCTCTGGCGCTGTGAGGCAGCAGTGCTAACCACTGTGCCACCGTGCCGCCCACTGTATATCTTTATGACTAGCTCTCGCTGTCTGTGAATTCCTCTATCTTCACAACTCTATCACTGTCACCTCATCCACGAGGGTGCACGATTCAAGACTGGGTAAATACTTTTTAAGATGAGAGGAGAAAGGCTTTAAGAAGACGTTCGGGATTTTATTTTTTTTATTTTTGTACAGATAGTGATTCATGAAATGAGCTTCCAGAGGAAGTGGTAGTTGTGAATACAATTACAATTGTAGAATTGCACAGTGGCTCAATGGTTAGCATTGCTGCCAGAGTGGCAGGGTCCCAAATTCGATTCCAGACGTGGGCGACTGTCTCTGTGAGGTTTCCACATTCTTCCCGTGTCTGCGTGAGTTTCTTCCAGGTTCAGTGATGTGTAGGTTAGGTGAATTAGTCATAGGTGGATATAGAGTAGGGTAATTGGATTCTTTTAGAACGACCTTTGGGCAGCGACGTTATTTGAATGGGTTTGGACAAAGCGGAGGCACGTGGGAATAGTTCAGTTTGAAGTGATTGTTGACGTGGATTGGTTGCATGACCGGATCTGTTTTGGTTCTGTATACCTCTACGACTAACTCTCATTATCTGTGAATTCCTCTATCTTCACAAATCTATCACAGTCACCTCATCCAGCCTCAGAACTCCTCCTGATCTCTAATTCTTCTGCAGGCTCAAAACCCAGACTAGCTCTTTTGTCACAACCATCTCTATCTCTGTGACTTTCTCGAACCTCACAGTTCTCCCGAACGCTAATCTCTTCCAGCCTCACTATCCTCCTGATCTCTAATCTCTTCGCCTCTCACCAAGCCCTGCTATATGTGTATTTCTAACCTTGAGAATACCCTCTTTTTACTTCGGATGTGACGATGGCACTATCAGATTCCTGTACCCTCTCCACAGGCTCCAGAATTTCCTCCTGAACCCCTCCGTCTCACTTTGCTCCCAAAATCGTCAAACAATCATTTGTCATCTTATCTAATATCACTTCTCTGACCTGATTTCAAATGTGACTTGTCATATTTCTCTGTCAATCATCTCAGTGGTCTACAAGACAAAAAGGACTGTGTGGTCTATTTTGTCTGTGACAAAGAAAAATACTACTCACCTTGCCAAATCTACTTTCCAGTAGTTGGTCCAAAGTGTTATCTGTCATGTCATCGCCAGTGTACACATAAATACATATTAAATGTTTTCGGGATTCCTGTGTCTCTCATCCTTACAGACAGTGATGGCATTACCCACAAAAATACGGAGCAGCTGGGTCTGTCCATCCAGAGATCACTTTCACGTTGGTAAATTTGGCAGGATCCCAGACAGAGTGTATAGGAGATTTACCAGGATGGTTCAAAGAATGGTTAATTTTAGTTGCAGAAACATGGGTTTTGAAGACACGCATCAAGTATATCCATCTGCAAGAAATTGACACTTTTTCTCAACCTCTCCGTTGCCTGGGCTGGTATAACCTTCAGGTTAAAATACCACCAGACATCTCTCACTAATGAGAGTGCAGCCTTATGGTCTGCTAAGGCAATGCTATCTTTACCTTTTACAAAGTGATGCCACAGTTCCTCGGGGGTCGGGAGAGGGAATGCGGAAGGTGGTGGATGGGACACCACTCAGGCACAGTGCTTTGTCCTGGAGGATGTTCGCTTTCTTTCATATTGTTGGGAGCTGCACTGATGCAGGCAAGTGGAGAATTGTCCAACGCAATCATGTTGTGACCTTATAGATAGCAAACAGACATTGGGGAATCAGGGGTTTGGAGAAACTGAAATTGCTCTCCTTGTAGCAAAGGAAATTGAGGGGAGCTGTGAGATAGGCGTTTACAAAAGATATACATCAAGTTGATAAACTTAACACTCATCAGCTCATCATAAAAGGATTACAGGACAGATATTGAAGATTTCGGGGAGATCTATTTTGAAAGTGGTTCGATTCAAAGGAACACTTTTATGCAGCAAATGAGAACGAACTAGAAAACAATACTCATATACAATGCAAATATCCAGGTACTGATGAATAGAGTAATTCTGTTAGAGTTTGGCGTTGCAATTACTGCGATTATCATCTGAATGTCCATCTGTAATATCCTGTAATACAAGTTTATAAAAACCGCCATTGTCAGTTAAGATTGGAAACTCAAACCATCCCCTCCTCCTGCCACAGAATGACTGGAGACATTACCCCTTGTGGACATCAGCAGTCAATACAGGGGAAATACTATGTTGGTTTCTATGAGTTTGCACCTTGGGACTTCATGCGACTGAACAGAACAGATTTTTGACACATGGGACAGAATATTCCAAGAGTTGGTGAGATGCAGTGAGCAGGATTTGCTTCATTTCATTCCTTCCGAGCTGCTGCTGCACCTCATGAATAAGACATTTGGTGTGAAAGGCGAATGCAGCTTGATAGGCAGGTTATCGCCATTCTGAAGAATGGTCAGCAATGCCCTTGTAGTCATTCCATAGAGTATCCCGAAAAGGATAACAACTGAGCATGCTGCTCACTGTCCAGAACTCCCAGGAAATGTTTAGAAGAATAAGGTGGGAAATCTCCAAGAAAAGCATAACATTAATTTTCCAAAAGGATTATAATACAGAGAGATATTCACAGGAGAAGTGAGCAACAAGTTCAAAAATGAAATATAACTTGGAAAATTGTGAAGTTGTTCATTTTGGCGGAGATAATAAAAGAACAGCGTACTATTTAAATAGTTTAAACTGTAGAAGCTACAGGTAATTGCGCAGAAAACACAGAAAGCTAGCATGCAGTTACAACAGGTCATCAAGAAGGTGAATAAGAATGTTGTTCCTTATTTAAAGGGATTTGCAGTATAAGTGTTTGGAGTATATACTTAGGGCAACTGTCCGAAATGCGTATGAGACCGCATCTGGAGTAATGTAAGACGTTTTGGTCCGTTTATTTAATGAAATGCATCACTTCACTTGAGGCATTTCAGAGAACATTGACTGGTATAATCCCTGATTTGGAGGGATTATCATTTAAGCAATGGCTGTTGAAATTGTGAATCTTCTCCCTGGATTTTGGGAGAATGAGAGGTGATCGGATTGAAACATATGTGATTCTTAAGGGGTTTGACAGGGTAAATACTCAGAAGATGTTTCCAAACATGGGGGTGTCCAGAACCAGATTCTACATGATTCACAGAATCAGTGGTTCTGTTTCGGATTCATCAGGCTTACGGCAACACAGACACGGGTAGGGGGTTTCCATAGCAATGGAGCTGGGGTGAGGAGGAGATAAGCAACATTTAAGAGATTGTAATTCCTGGTGTTTGTGATTGTGTAGATGTCTGATCAGACGCTTACTTTGGGGTCAGAATTGCGAGCAATACTGTGCAGAGTGTAGTTCTGCCTCAGAGAGATCCCAGTGAGAGGGAGGGGCTCAGCTGTAAGCGAAATTAATTTGTAATAGCAACTGAACGCATTCGGTTCAAACATTGCAACGTTTCATTGGAAGAATTTACACTGAATCGGTAAAAAAAAGCGTGATAACCATTTGATAACTATAACAGTGCAGCAATGGAGAGAGATTCGAATAGATTAGATTACATACAGTGTAAAAACAGTCCCTTCGTCCCAACCAGTGTACACCGACGCTCCGAAGACGAACCCAACCAGACCGATTTCCATCTAACCAATATACCTAACACTACAGGTAATTTAACATGGCTAACTCACCTGACCTGCACATCTTTGGACAGTGGGAAGAAACCGGAACACCCGGAGGAAGCCCACGCAGACACGAGGAGAATATACAAATTCCTCAGCGACAGTCACCCAAGGCCGGAATCGAACCTGGGACCCTGGTGCTGTGAGGCAGCAGTGCTAAACACAGTGCCATTATGCCACCTTGTGAGCATGATGAGGCGGTACAGCTGTGCATTGTTAAAGTACATGTGAAACCCAACACGATATTTTGAACGATATCACCTCCTGGAAGTATGCAGGTGTGAAACAGGAGGGACTAATGATACATCCTGGAGGGACACCAAATACAAGGACTAAAGGAAACGGAGAGTGGAGATGGAGCAAGAGTTTATAACGATAGTGAGGTCAAATATTAGATTTAGCAGATTGGGTGAGAAGGACATAACTAGAAAAAAACAGACAGACAGAACAAAGAACAGTACCTGTGATGTGGTGAGGGAGACTGATGATGATGAGGAGAGGGCAAAGTTGTAGTGTCTGTAGTTTAATGAGGCGAGGAGAAAGGGTCAAGATGAACTCTAATTAAGCTTGACAAGAAAATGGAGAAAGCTGTTTGGTTAAGACTAAAATGATGAGCATCACGTGAGGCAGTTTGGCTTGGTAGGCGAGTGGAAGGGATGGAAGCAGCAGAGGCAGCTGATCGGACTGTCTCAGAGAAACCGCATGTGCTCCTCACTTGTTGGGGAGAATGGAGAAGACAGGATGATGGACAGTGTTTAACAAATAAACAAATCCTGGGTTAGTGAGATTTAAAATCATTGAACAAACCTGATGCATTGAACTTCGATCCAGAATATTAAAATGTACAACTGAAGTCCGGATTCGATGGTGGAATCTGAATTCAATAAAAAAATACAACTGGAATTAAGAATCGACTGATCTCCATTGAACAATTGCCAATGGCAGAATCAATCCCTCATGCCTACCCGGGAAAAATGACTGCCAATGTCGCAGTGGCCCAGCAAGCGACTCATTGTCTTCATAACTGTAAAGTCTCAGCAAAGAAAATAATCTGGATGGACCACATGACATCTACCAAGGCACCAGAAAATACAACCACAGAATCAGCCCTCTCGACCCTGCAAATTTCTCTTCACTAACATCTGGCGCTAGTGCGAATATGTGGACAGCTTGACATAGTCTTACTCACGGGAATCATAAATTACTGACAATAACGAGAACCTACTATCACCATTCCTAGATATGTCCTATCCCCCCAGCAGGACAGACCAGACAGAAGTGGTGGCACAGTGGTGTACAGACAGGAAGGACTTGCCTAGGGAGTACTCAGCATTAACAGAAGACGGCAGGATGTCTCATGGCTCCTGCTGATTACCATATACCGTCCTCCCTCGGCTGATGAATCAGTACTCCTTCATGTTGAGCAACACTTGTAGGAAGCACTGAGAGTGTAAATGGAGCCAACCGTACTCTGGGTATGGGTTTTCAATGTGCACCACTAACAGTAACTCAGCAACAGGAATAGTGACTCAGCTGGTTGGGTCGTAAAGGACGTAGCTGCTCAACTTGGCCTGCAGCAGGTGGTGAGCGAGCCAAGACGAGGGAAAAACGTTGTTATGAATTGACCAGCTACAGATAAATCTGTCCATAACAGCATCAGTAAAAACGACCATCACACAGTCCTTTGAATACAATGCCTTGCATTCAAGTGGAGAGTAGTCTCCAGTGTGTTTACAGACACAATCACTTTGCTGAATGGGATATATTTCGATCAGATGGCGGGCCTCAAAACGGGGCATCTCTAAGGCACTGTGGAACAACAATAGCAGAATTGCAATCCAGCACAACCTGAAATCTCATGGCCTGGCATACTCCCCACTTAACCATTACCATCAAAATAGTGGATCAATCCTGTTTCAGTGCAAAGTGCAGGATGGTATGCCAGGAGGACCGTCAGGCATACCTAAAAGAGGTAGGTGAAAGTGAGGACTGCAGGTGATGCAGATCGGAGACAAAATTAGAGTATGCTGGAAAAGCACAGCGGGTCAGGCAGCATCTGAGGAGCAGGAAAATCAATGTTCTGGGCAGGATCCTTTCAACAGGATGAAAGAATCCTGCCCAAAACTTCCATTTTCCTGCTCCTCAGATGCTGCCTGACGCGCTGTGCTTTTCCAGCACCACTGTAATCTTGGATCATACCTAAAACACCTACCAAACCAGCATGCCAATCAGCACAAGCGACAAGAAATAGAACTGAGCGATCCTACAACCAATGGATTAAATCTGAGCTCTGCAATTCTGCAACACTCAGTCATGAATGGTGATGGACAATTTAACAACTCATTGGAGGAAGCATCACAGAATATCCCCATCCTTACTGATGGAGGAGCCTCACACATTAATGCAAAAGCTAAGACGACAGCTTTTGCAGCAATTTTCCATCTCAGCCTTTTCCACTGGTTCCCAGCATCATAGATGCTCAACCGATCATTTCAGTTCAAATAATATCAAGAAATGGACAAAGAGTGTAAGGGGTATGAGCCCTGCCAACATTCGGGCTACGGTTCTGATGGCTTGTGCCCCAGACCTTTCCAACCACAAACCCGAGTACCGCTCCAGCACTGGCATCGACTGACAATTTAGAACGCTGCCTGGGTATGTTCAATGCAGAAACACAGGAAACAGCCAACCCAGCTAATTTCCATCTATCAGTCCACACTCGATCAGTAGAAAAGTAATGGAAGGTGTCGCAAGTGATCTCAAGCAGCAGCTGCTCAGCAATAACCTGCTCAGTGATGGCCAGTTTAGGTTCTGCCTGGGCCATTCAATTCCTGAGCCTTTTGCAGACGTGATTCAAAAAACGGTCAAACAGCTGAATTCCAGAGATGAGCTGAGGGTGACAGCCTAATCCAAATAGGAAAAAGTACACACTGTTTCGATTTGCACACATGTTGTCTCCTCTTCTGAGTGAATAATCTGTAACATCTCTGACCGAACGAAATTTTGGGAACACCTTCACCACAGTAACTGCAGCAGTACAAGGAAGTCAAACATCACATTCTCCAAAGCAACCGTAGCATTGATCATTGGTATCTGTGGAGGGAGAAACACAGCTGATGTTTAAAGGAGTGCAAAATGAATTACAGTAAATGAAAATGGTGCAGAATTTGACAGTCAGAAATGGAATGAAAATCCACTTTTTTTGGAAAAACGAATTATTGATCGTTACAGATATTGTTGAAAATGTAATCCGTTACGATTGCAGCAAATGCTCAGAGGCTGAGCAGCAATGGAAGACTCATTTATAACAGTTCTGTGAAAGTAACAATAATGCACTAAGCAAGCCAACACGTTGTGTCCGAAGACTCTAACATCCCCTCGCACATCACCAAGGACATTTAGCTCCTGGGCCTCCTCCACACCCAAATCCAAAGCATATGATGCCTGGAAGAAGAATGCCTCATCTTCCGCCCTTGGTAGCCTCCAATGACATGGGATCAATGTGGATTTGAGCAGTTTCCACATTTCCCTTCCCCCCACTTCATCTTCGACACAAATTTGCAACTTGGCACCGCCCTCTTGACATGTCTATCCAGTCCATTTTCCTTCCCACCGATCAGCTGCTGCCTGACCTGCTGTGCTTTTCAGCATCACGCTCTTGGACTTTGAAAACATCCTGACTCTGGCACATTGTGTAAATACTGCGCTATCACTCCCTGTCAGGGAAAGCTGCGCATCCGTTCTGCTGCAGCTTGCTGCTCACAAACTTGACAGCCGAGGATCACTACCCTCCAATAAAGATTCCGGCGCTCACTCGGGCCTATTGCCATCTGAGGCAAACACAGGCCTTGGATTTTCAAATTTGTGTTTTCCAATGTGCTCGAAATTGCTGTAAAACTTCTGAGCACATACCAACACAATTTCCCCCCCTCTTCCTGCTGTTCATTTCTTACCTTTCGAGTGTTCTGCACATTCACATTCGCAATGCCTTGTTCACCACAATATTGTGCTGCTCGCGAGGCTGATCATGTTGTCAAGTATAGCCCCGCCCCTCATTCACTCCGGTTGTTTGGCGCTCTAATCCAGCGTCCTGTCCTCTTATTGGTCCCGCATTGACATCAATCACCCGTGGCCCATTGTGGGCTGTTGCATGCACAGCGCTTCTGCTTTACTCCTGTTCATCAGGTAGAAGAGAGAAGGATCATTCCTGTTTCTCCCATTGTCAGAAAATAACAACAACTAATTGCATTGTATGTAGCTTTCGACATTGACGATTCTCCTAAAGTGCTTCATGAATGATGGAAATGTTAATTAAAGAGAACGATTTAAAATTCATCTTAAAGGAGGTCAGATCGGTTAGGGAGGATATCGCAGAAGATTGTGTCCTCGGCAGCTCCAATCTTGGACTGATGTAGGTGGGGAACAGTTTACAATGGAGACAGTTAGTGGCTAACAGTAGGTTGACAACCACTTGTCCTAGCCCACTACCCACACACCACATCTTCTTATCGCAGCCTTCCATTATACACTATCTAGGGTTAGCCACTAACAATCTCCATTAACAGCTATTCACCCTCCCCGCCACATCATTATCCATTCCTTTACACAACCATTCTTATCGCTCTATCCCCGCCTATCCTTTATTCCTTATATCCGCCCCCACCCCACCCTACCTTCTGCAGAAAAACCAATATTTATTTTCTGGTAACATCAGCTCAGGATCACTGAGATCTGAAAGTTTATCTTTGATTTCTCTTCACATATGTTGCTCGAACTGCTGACCTTTTCCAGAACCTCCTGGTTGTTGTTTCTGATTACAGCATTCACAGTTCTTTTAGTTTTAATTTACCGGGAGTTTGTAAATCATGTGTAGCAGTGTCCGTCACTGTCTCTGCAGTCTCGCCCACTCCCTTCACACTCACTGATTGCTCCCTCACAGTGACTCTGCGCCTGGCCAGATCATGGTCACGTGCCATGCTGCTGCTCTCTCTCATTGACTGCAGGGCCACACCAACTCTCCTTCTCTTAGTTGGTGAGCTGCTGTCAATCAGCCAGGCACCGTTGTGAGGTGAGTGGTGGGATCGTCCTTCTCTCTGCCCTGCGATGAGCTTCGTTATTGAAATGGGGAAATAGGACAGAGCACAGGGGTTGGGGGCTATACAACCCATGGGGGCTGTTTTCTCTCCGTCTGGAGTTGCTGAAAATCTGTCGCAATTCCCCTGTCATTTGCCCATAGCCCTCCAAATCGTTCCTTAAAAATGTGAATTCCAAATCTGTTTGAGAATAACTGCTGAATCTGTCTCCAGCTGCCATTCAGACTGTTCCAGATGCTCAGAACTTACTGAGTAAAATAATCTTCACATTTTAACCTGCATTATTTGTCAATTATCTGAAAGTAGTTTCTAAAAATTGTATCAGTTTTGACAATTCCTCTCTGTTTGCAAATTAAATATCCTGGAAACAAATCTGCACCTGGTCGAAATCACTGATTCACCTTCTCAGCTCTAAGAACAATTATCTGAGCTTCTGCTGGCTCTCCATTAAAGAGGAATGCAGATTATTTTAATTTATTAGTGTCATACAGAAGTACAGCACAATTTGTCCAAGCCAACTAGAAATCCTAAGCAAATGGAGTACCATTTGCCAGCTATTGGTCCATATCCCTCGAACCCCTTCATATTCATAAACCCAATCGGATGCCTTTTAAATGTTGTAATTGTATCAGCCTCCACTACTTGATCTGGCAGCTCACTCCATACATAGGCCAAACTCAGTTTGAAAGGGATGCCCCTGAAATCCCTTTTAAATATTTTCCCTCTCAACTTTAACCCATTTGCTCGTGTTTGGACACCCCCACCCTGGGGAGAAAATATCCCGGCTGTTCACCTTTTCCATGCCCCTCATGAATTTATAAATCTCCATTAGGTCACCTGTCAGTCTTTGACTCTCCGGAGAAAATAGACCCAGGTTATTCAGCCTTTCCCTGTCGCACAAATCCTCCAACCCTGTCAATGTCTTGTCTGATCCCTTTCACATTTCACACCATCCTTCCGAGAACTGGGAAATTCGAACTTAACATTGAATTCCAGAAGTGTCTTAATCAATGTTCTTTTCAGCCACAATATGACGTCACAACTTTTGTATTCAATGTATTGCCAATACACCTAATGGTACCAAATGCTGCATTGAATCCCCTGCCTACCTGCAACTCTACTTTCAAGAAAAAATGAACCTGCACATCATGGACGTTTTGTTCAGCAGAACTCGCCAGGACCTTACCATTGATTGCATAAATCCTACTCTGGTTTGCCTTTCTAAAATGCAGCAGCTTACATTTATCTAAATTGATTTCCGTCATCCATTTCACAGTCCATTGGCCCATCTGATCAATATCCTGTTGTATCTGAACTAACTTCCATCACAGTCCACTACCCCTCCAATTTTGATATAATCTGTAGCCGACTGATCATACCACATATATTCACATCCAAGTTATGTATGTAAGTCATTCTCTAATGTCGCTGAAGGAAGGAATTTGCCATCCTTATCTGATCTGGCTTACATGTGACTCCTGACCTATAGCAACATGGCAGTCTCTTAACTGCCTTCTGGTTAATTATGGATGGACAATAAATGCTGACCTAGCCAGTGACGTCCTCATCCTGTGAATAAATGAAAAAGAAAAACAAGGTTAAGTTTTGTTCCTTCTCTAGTAGGTATATCCTACAATATGAACCAAAATATTTCTAGTATACACTGAACAAACACCTTACTTTCCAAGTCCTCAACAGGATTCCGAGGCTTAGTTTGGAAAATTAAAACTCCTTATCATTACAACCACATTATTCTTTCAGATAACTGAGATTTTCCGGTAAATTTGTTTGTCAATTCCCCGCTGACTGTTGGAGGGGTTGGGGGTGGGGGGTGGGGTGGGGGGAGGAAATGGGGGTGGTGTCGATCGCACAATCACAATAAGGAGATCATCACTTTTTTTTAATTTCTCCGTTCCAATCAGATAACGTACCTGGATTGGCTCCCAGGAATGTCTTCCCGAATTCCAGCCGTAATGTTATCCCTAAGCAAAAACGCCACTTCCCCTGCTCTGTTCTCCCTTTCTATCCTTGCTATAAAAAAATATATCTTGGAACATTAAGCTGCTAGTCCGATCCACCCCTGAGTCAGGCCTTTGTAGTTGGGATAATATCCCAGTGCCATGTTCAAAACCATAACATGTGCTCATCTGCCTGACTGGTCAAGACTCTTGCACTGAAATAAAAGCAGTGTAACTGGTCTGTCGACCTCATTTTGTGGCTTGCTCTTGCTTGCCTGACCTCTGAAAAGTACCAGCCTCACATGTAAGTCATTTATCTCTGTCTCTTTGGGTTTTCCCCTACTCCATCACTGGTTTAATGCCTCCTGAGCAGCACTAGCAAATGTCCCTGCCTGGATTTTAGTCCCCTTTCAATGCAGGTGCAATCTGTCCTTGCTATGTCGGTCAGATACAGCCCAGAAGAAATTCCCATGATCCAAATATGTCATTCCTTCTCCCCTGCAACAGCTCCTTCGCCACACATTTATCTCCTCCATCCTGCTATTCCTACTCTCAATAGCATGTTGTTCCGGGAGTAATCTAGATATTACTATTCTTGAGAACCTGTTTTATTTTAATCTCCTACACAATTTCCTGTTATTCCCTCATCAGGACCCCCTTCCTCTGTCATTGGATCCATTTTGCAATGACCTTCCACTGATGATTCTCCGCTTTGAATATATTTTGCTCCCAATCTGAGGCATCCTTGATCCTGACATGAGAGAGGCACCACCACATTCTGATGTCTCACTGTCAGCTGCAGAAACGGCGTCTGTGTCCCTTGTTAGAGAGTCCCCAATCACACTTGATTATCTGGAACCTGATATACCTCACATTAGAGTAGAGCCAGTTTCAGCACCAGTAGCTTGGCTGCTAGTGCTACATTTCCCTGTACGTCTATTAACCAATACATCTGCCAAGCCAGAATACTTTTTTGAGGTGGGGACAGGCACAGGAGACTCCTGCATTACCTGCCGAGCCCTTGTACCTTTCTTGGAGGTATCATCTACCTGACCGTATCTGTAGTATCCTACCATCCTGAGACTGCCAACTATGACACCCAGGGCTCTTGTCAATTCCTAACTGCTTGAAATCACTCCACAATCATCTGATGAAGGAACAGCGCAACGAAAGCTACTGCTTCCAAATAGATCTGTTGAACTATATCCTGGTGTTGTCTGATTTTTAACTCTATCTACCCCAGTCTAATACTGGTGTCTCCAAATCATTTATTCCCTCCCCAAACAATCCACGAAATATGATACGACTTGCAATCATACCTCCTTCAGATATAATCATCAGGATCATTGAAACTTTCCTTAATCTCACACATCCGACAGGAGCAGCATGTCACTCGAAACAGACCATCTCTCCGCGTTAACAATCTACAAATCGAGAAAAAGACACAATCTTACTGATCTACAAAATACTGCCCGAGACTAACTTAATGCCTATGTCTTAAATCTTAAAAATGTAATCAAGAAACCGTGAGACATATTTAAAAAAATCACTTTACTCACTACTGTAGACGGATCAAACCAAAGCAGAATAAGATTGATGTTTTAAGAGATTGATACCCACTGAGATGATCCCCGGCTGGAAGTAGTTCTGAGATTGAGGTCTTTCTGAGAGCATTTGTGAAACGTCAATTTGTGTCAATTTTCTCCCAGCTCCATTTCCAGAGAGTTTTCTAACTTCATAGCCAGTCAAGTGAGAGAGTTCACTGCTGTCGTTTTATTCGCTGTGGGTTGCCTTTGCTGCACAGACCAGTATTTATTGACCATTTTATTTGACTTGGAGAAAGGTGGTGGAAACTGCCTTCCTGAAATGCTGCAGTCCAGGTACACCGGCGATGATTGGACAATGATCCCCTCGAGCGTCACAGCCGTCCCTTTCTCTGTAATGCCCCTCAAATCTCACATCCCTCCCAAACTCTGTAATCTCCCCTCCAGTTTCAGGGATTACATGTCTGTGTTACATGGACGTTTCAGTGCGTAATCTCAAATTGTACACGTAAAATGACTGACCTTTTTGTTTTGAACCTTAGTAAAAAGGGAGGCAATGGCCGAATGGTATTCTTGACAGACGAGTAGTATGTGCAATGTTCCGAGGATTAGGGTTAGAATCCCAACATGGCTGATGGTCTCATCTGAATTCAATAAAATCTAGAATGAAAAGTCTAATGATGATCATGAAACGATTGTCGATTGTTAGAAGAAAAAAACATTTGGTTCACTAATGTCCTTTAGGGAAGGAAACGATCAACCTCACCTGGTCTAGCCAACACATGACTCCAAACACACAGCAATGTGGCTGACTCTCAACTGCCTTCTGGGAAAATACCTACATTCTCGGAGCGAATAAACAAAAAAAGATCTTTTTTTTAATTGTGGGTGAGACCTTTTTTTGTCAAAAGAAATTGTGTTTTCAAAGTAATAAAAAAAACACCTTAGTTGAATGGCACTATCGATGCTGCAATATTTAAAGAGAACTCAAGGAACAAATAGACAGAGAGATCTCTGATATAAAGTCAGAATAATGTTGTAATAGTGGTTGATTCGTTTTTTTTTCAAGCATTGACTAAGACTACCATAGTGTGAAAGGTTTGATCGGTTCAGAGTTTCTGAAATGAGATCAAGACAATATTCTTTATCAATATGCAATATTTCTGTCAGAAATCGAGCAAAACCTGACATTTTCTTGGCACATAAGATCGGGAAAGGAAATAAAGTGATAATACGGGAACAGTTTGGGTGGGATGAAATTGGGGGCATTCTGGATCAGTGGTGCTGGAAGAGCACAGCAATTTAGGCAGCATCCGAAAAGCTTCGAAATCGACGTTTCGGGCAAAAGCCCTTCATCAGGAATAAAGGCAGAGAGCCTGAAGCGTGGAGAGATAAGCTAGAGGAGGGTGGGGGTGGAGATAGAGTAGCATAGAGTACAATAGGTCAGTGGGGGAGGAGATGAAGGTGATAGGTCAGGAAGGAGAGGGTGGAGTGGATAGTGGAAAAGGAGCTGGGCAGGTCGGACAAGTCCGGACAAGTCAAGGGGATCGTGTTGCTGGAGGTTATAAACTAGGATGAGGTGGGGGAAGGGGAAATGAGGAAGCTGTTGAAATCCATATTGATGCCCTGGGGTTGAAGTGTTCTGAGGCGGAAGATGAGGCGTTCTTCTTCTATGCGTCTGGTGGTGAGGGAGCGGCGGTGGAGGAGGCCCAGCACCTCCATATCCTCGGCAGAGTGGGAGGGGGAGTTGAAATGTTGAGCCACAGTGCGGTTTGGTTGATTGGTGCGGGTGTCTCGGAGATGTTCTATAAAGCGGTCTGCTAGGATGCGCCCAGTCTCCCCAATGTAGAGGAGACCGCATCGGGAACAATGGATACAATAAGTGATATGAGTGGATGTGCAGGTAAAACTTTGATGGATGTGGAAGGCTCCTTTAGGGCCTTAGATGGAGGTGAGGGAGGAGGTGTGGGCACAGGTTTTACAGTTCCTGCGGTGGCAGGGGAAAGTGCCAGGATGGGAGGGTGGGTCCTAGGGGGGCGTGGACCTGACCAGGTAGTCACGGAGGGAACGATCTTTGCGGAAGGAGGAGAGGGGTGGGGAGGGGAATATATCCCTGGTGATGGGGTCTGTTTGGAGGTGGCGAAAATGGCGGCGGATGATTGGTTTATGCGAAGGTTGGTAGGGTGCAAGGTAAGCACCAGGGGCGTTCTGTCCTTGTTGCGGTTGGAGGGGTTGGGTCTGAGGGCGGAGGTGCGTGATGTGGACAAGATGCGTTGGAGGGCATCTTTAAGCACATGGGAAGGGAAATTGCGGTCTCTAAAGAAGGAGGCCATCTGGTGTGTTCTATGGTGGAACTGCTCCTCCTGGGAGCAGATACGGCAGAGGCGGAGGAATTGGGAATACGGGATGGCATTTTTGCAAGAGGTAGGGTGGGAAGAGGTGTAATCCAGGAAGCTGTGGGAGTCGATGGGTTTGTAGAAAATGTCAGTGTCAAGTCGGTCGTCACTGATGGAGATGGAGATGTCCAGGAAGGGGAGGGAGGTGTCAGAGATGGTCCAGGTAAATTTAAGGTCAGGGTGGAATGTGTTGGTGAAGTTGATGAATTGCTCAGCCTCCTCGCCGAGGCACGAGGTGGCGCCAATGCAGTCATCAATGTAGCGGAGGAAAAGGTGGGGAGTAGTGCCGGTGTAATGACGGAAGATCAACTGCTCTACGTAGCCAACAAAGAGACAGGCATAGCTGGGGCCCATACGTGTGCCATGGCTACCCCTTTGGTCTGGAGGAAGTGGGAGGATTCAAAGGAGAAATTGTTAAGGGTGAGGACCAGTTTGGCCAAACGAATAAGAGTGTCGGTGGAGGATGGAGGTGTAGAGGGATTGGATATCCATGGTGAAGATGAGGCGTTGGGCGCCGGGGAAACGGAAGTCATGGAGGAGGTGGAGGGCGTGGGTGGTGTCTCGAATGTATGTGGGGAGTTCCTGGACTAGGGGGGATAGGACAGTGTCGAGGTAGGTAGAGATGAGTTTAGTGTGGCAGGAGAATGCTGAGACAATGGTTCGGCCAGGGTGGTCAGGCTTGTGGATCTTGGGAAGGAGGTAGAAACGGGCAGTGCGGGGTTCCCGGACTATGAGGTTGGAAGCTGTGTGTGGGAGATCTCCTGAGGTGATGAGGTTCTGTATGGTCTGGGAGATGATGGTTTGGTGATGGGGGGGTGGGGTCATGGTCAAGGGGGCGGTAGGAAGAGGTGTCCTCGAGTTGGCGTTTGGCTTCAGCGATGTAGAGGTCAGTGCGCCAGACTACCACTGCACCCCCTTTGTCACCTGGCTTGATGGTGATGTCAGGATTGGAGCAGAGGGATTGGAGGGCTGCGCGTTGTGAGTTTGAGAGGTTGGAGTGGGGGAGGGGGGTCGACAGGTTGAGGCGGTTAATGTCCCGGCGGCAGATTGAAATGAAGAGTTCGAGGGCAGGTAATAGGCCAGCACGGGGTGTCCAAGTGGATGCAGTGTGTTGGAGGTGGGCGAAGTGGTCCTCGGAAGATGGGCGGGAATCCTGATTGTGAAAGTAAGCTCGGAGGCGGAGGCGACGGAAGAATTGTTCGATGTCACGGCGTGTATTAAATTCATTGATGCGTGGGCAGAGGGGGACGAAGGTGAGTCCTTTGCTGAGGACTGATCGTTCGTCCTCAGTGAGGGGGAGGTCTGGAGGGATGGTGAAAACTCGGCAGGGCTGGGAGCTGGTGTGGGTGTAGAGCTGGGAGTGGGGTCGGAGCCAGTACCTGGAGTGGGTGTGATGGTGGGGGGAATGGGGGTAGAGTCATGAGCAGGGGTAGTGTTCCCCTCGGGGTTCTGGGGGGTGGGGATAGTGACAGTGGGGTCTGTGGGGGGCGTGTCAGCAGAATGCAGGTGAGTGGTGCTGGTGGGGGCGGAAGTGGTGGCAGACACGGCAGTAGGGGTGGCGGAAGTCACTGAGCGTGTGGCATCGGCGATGATGTGAGGGCCGGAAGTGGCTGTGGGAGTGGCCATGATGGGGGCAGAAGTGACATTATCAATCAGCTTGGAGGTGGGAGCTTTATCAGCCGCACGGCTCATGGTGTTTCTGAAGCCAGGGGAATCTTCTGGAACGTTCGAGGAGCGCTGGTTATGGAGGTGGGTAGATAAAAGTTTGTTGTACTTACAGGTTTTGATGTTTGAGATGGAATTGAAATACTGTTTGTTGAGAATATGGATTCTCCTGAGGATGTAGTACAGAGTGGGCCCTTTGCAATTCTGAGAGAGTGTGGCCCTCAGTTGAGGCAAGGCTGACTGTAGAGAGGATAGGTGCCGGTGCATTGCTGCAAGCGTGGAGCGGAGGATCTTGAAGGAGAACTGTTGCTGGTGTTTTTGAATCTGTAGTCTGTACTGTTTGTCCTGTTTGGGTCCGAACTCTGCTGGTTTAAAGGTGGTCCGGAGTCCGTGTGGGATGAGGTGGTTACGGAGACAGGCATTGAGGAAGTAAACGTGGCTGTGGTAGCGGGTTTGTTTCAGGACATGGTTGAAGAGCTTCAGCGCAGAGAAAATGACCTGGGAGTTGCAGCGGGAGAGAGACTCCCTGAGATTCTTGTAGAGAGAGGAGGAAAACTTCTTCAAGGCAGGTATCCTTGCAAGAGGATTCGCAGTAGGGTTAAAATCAACGAGGTAAAAACAATAACTGCAGATGCTGGAAACCAGAAATTGTGGGCACCATAGAGAAATATCTGTACAACTGACAACAACGGGTGAGCTGCCTGATGACTGGAGAGTGGCTAATGTTGCACCTTTGTTAAAGAGAGGATATAAGGAGAAGCCTGGGAAATGTAGACCTCTGAGCCTGACTTCAGCGGTGTAGAAGCTGTTGGAGGTATTCTGAAGATTAGGATATGCATATTTTTGGAGAGCTAAGGAATGATTGGGGATATTCAGTATGGTTATGTAAGAGGGTGTCTCACAAACCTGATTGAGTTTCTGAAGTTAGTCACCAAGAAAATCAATGAAGGCAGGGCATTAGACATTGTTTATTTTGACTTTAGTAAAGCCTTTGAAAAGGTTATGCATGAGAAACGAATTTGTAAAGTTCGATCACATGGGATTCAGTGACAGCTTCCCAACTGGATAGAAAATTAGCTGAAAAGCAGGAGACAGAGCAATAGTGAAGGGTTGCTTTTCAGACTGGACGTCTGTAACCAGCAGTGTTCCACTTCAATCGGTGTTGTGTCCATTTTTATTTGCCATGTATATAGATGATTTGGGGATAAGAATACACAAAGTATGGTTCGTTTGCGTGACATAAAAATGTTAAAGTGGATCGTAACAAAGATTATCTATGTTTGGAAAGGGATTTTGATCAATTGGGAGAAGGGGCTGAAGAAAGGCAAATGGTGTTTAATTTGATTTACCGGGACAGTTCAAGGAATCACGTTTTTTTTTGTGGCATGATTTTTTTTCTACATTAGCCATTCCTGTGACCTAGGTGTAGCTAATACACATCAAGCATATCCATCTAATATCAAACGGAAAAATGGTGTAAAGGTTTTAAGCCCTGCAAATATTCAATATGTAGTGTGCAATGGCAGGCTATGTGATATCAAGACCTGGTTTGTTGGGTAAGGGGCTAGGAGAAAGGCCTAATATAATTCAACATGATATTAAGTCTTCAAGGTTGCACAGTCCCCAAGCAGAATATTAGGTGCTGCGTTTCCAGCTTGTGCTGAGCTTCCCTGGAATGCTGCAGCAAGCCTGAAACAGAGATGTTTGCCAGAGAACAGAGTGGTGTGCTAAAAAGACAGACAACTAGAATGTGTGTTGTGGCTTTTGGATACTGAGGAAGACCAAAGTCAATAGGCACGTGTTATACCTTGGGCGGTTATAGGGGAATGTGCTGGATTGGCGGTGGGTCCTGTTTGGAGTGAATGAAGAGTGTACCAGGGTGTCCGAGAGGGAACTGTCCCTGCAAACTGTGGACAAGGGATGGAAGGGGAATGTTTGATGGCGGCATCTTGGAGTTGACAGAAATGACGTCAGATGATCTGTACTCTGTCTGCAAGTAACCCCGAGCTTCGAGTTGCAGCCACTTTAACACCCTATCCTGTTCTCTCTCTAACATCTGACTCAAGCGTACTGCAGTCTTCTAGCGGAGATCAGCATAAGCTGGAAGAACACTTCGTTTTGCGCTTGGGAACGCTGCAGCACTCCGGACTTAACACTGAGTTTATTAGTTACCTGGCCTGAAATCCCTCATGTCTTATGACCCTAACTCACACACCACGTCTTGTGATTACATAACTCGCCATTACACAATACCTATGGTTAGCCACTAACAGTCTCCATTAAGAGATATTCACCCTCCCAGCCAAATCTTTTCTCCTTGATCCAAATGTTCTTCTCGCTGTGTATAATATACGTTTTGCATAGAAACCGACATTTTCATACCATCATTTCTGAGGAAGTTTCACTGGATCTGAAACGTTATCATTGATTTCTCTTCACAGATGCCGCCAGACCTGCTGACTTTTTCCAGTATCTTCTGATTGTTGCTTCTGATTTACAGCATTCACAGTTCATTTGGTTCTAATTTACCTGGGGTTTCTAATTCAGGTCCAGTGACCTGCACCATGAGTTTATAAACCCTCCCAGTTTACAATAATGCCATTTCTACACAGTGTCTGCTGTCTCTCCCACTCCCTTCACATTCACTGAGTTCCCCCTCACAGTGACAATGTGCCTGCAAAGCTCATGGTCACGTGTTATCCAGACCAACTCACCTCCTATTGGTCTGGCGCTGCCGTCAATCAGCCGGGCCCGATTGTGAGGTGAGTGGTGTGATCCTCCCTCTCTCAGCCCTGGGATGAGCTTCATCATTCACAATGAATGGGGCAGTATCGCAGATGACAGGACTGGCGGCTATTCAGCACTTTGGGGCTGAACTCTCTCCCTCTGGAGATGCTTCAAATCTATCCAAACTCCCCTTCCATTTGTTCATAGCTGTTCAAATCGGTACTTCAAAATTTACATTCCAAACCTGTTTGAGAATGACTGTTGAATCTGTGGACGAACTGTGGATGCTGTAAATCAGAAACAACAATCAGAAGATGCAGAACCGTTCCCGATGCTCAGACTTTACTGAGTAAAATGATCTTCACCTTTCAACCTTGCATGATTTCCCAAGTTTAATAGTTTTGAAAATTGTGACAATGTTATGATTTCTCCCTCTGACTTTGTAAATTAAATAGCCTGGAAACAAATCTATTCCTGGTTGAAATCACTGCTTAAACGTTTCAGCTCCAAGGAAATTATCTCATCTTCTGCTACCTCTCAATAGAAGAGATCATATTTTAATTTATTAATATAATAGAGGTGTATAGCAAAGTAACAGACCCTTTTGTCCAAAACGCCCCTGCCAACTGGGGATACTAAATCAATGGAGCCCCATTTGCCAGCTGTTCGCCCATAACCCTCTAAACCTTTCCTATTCATATACCCAATGATAGTGAATGGGGCATCATCACAGAGCACAGGTGCTGGGGGCTATTGAACCAATTGTGGCTGTCCCTCTGGAGATGCTGCCATTCTATCCCGAACCCCCTCCTATTTGTCCATAACTCTCTACATGTTTCCTTAAAAAGTAAAATTCTAAATGTGTTTGCTGAATCTGTGTCCAGCTGCCATTCAGGCAGTTCCAGATGCTCAGAACTTACTGAGTAAAATAATTTTCACATTTGCAACTTGCATTATTTGCCAATTACCTGACAGTAGTTACTGAGTTAACGTCTATTTTGAATATGCTAATTACTTTGGAATAAAGGGGACTTATACGTGGAGCAACCATTGAAATATGCTATAGGGAACATCCCATTGGGGATGGGGATGCTGGACAGAGAGAGAAGAAGTTTCCCCTCAGAGAGCCGCAGTAGGAAAATCAAAACCAGGCTCAGAGAAGAAATGAGGGAATTGAAAAACCTGTTTCAAAAAGAAATAAGAGAAGCAGCTCCAAATCGCAGAATTTGACTAAAGCCTTTGAAGTTAGACAGGAGAAAGGTGAGACTCCCTCAGCTTTTTTGCAAAGATTAAGACACTCAATGCGGAATTACTCTGCTATGAACCCAGAGGACCCAGTGGCACATGGTCTTTTGAAAGTACATTTTGTGACAAAGGCATGGCCAGACACAGAGAAAGATACAGAAGATAGAAGGGTGGAGTGAAACACCATTAGACGAATTGTTAAGTGAGACACAGAAAGTGTTTGTAAAGACGGAGGATGGGAAACAAAAACAGAAGGCAAAAAATGATGGTAGTTATGGTTGATGAAGTAGTTAAAAAAAGAATGGAACCAATAGTGAGCATTCGGAGCGGCAGGTGGCAGCATGTAGGACAGAGAGGAATAGGGAGAGGGAGAAGAAAAGGGGGAGCTTTTGATAGAGGGTTCGGGTGACAGGGGCAGAGACGGAAGTCTCCACAGGCAGGATGCTATTATTGCGGAATGATGGGCTATTTTTAGCAGGAGTTTTCCTCCCTAAACAGGGGAGAAAGGGCAATTCTGCTGATGAAGTTTGATGGAGAATAGGGGTGTCAGGGGTTCCTGTTCCCGGGGACCCAACAGGAACCCTTGATAAACTTGAAGGTGGGACCTTATGGGGAAGAGGTAGTCTTCCTAGTAGATACGGGGGCAGCACGGTCATCGCTGTATTTTAAACCAAAGAAAGTAGGAGTGTCAACACGGTGATTTACTGTTTCCTGCATAAAAGGAGAAGGATTGACTGTACCAGTATTTGAACCTATGATGAAAGAATGTCCTAAGTATAGGGTTACAGGGGAACTGTGTATATCCCTGATAGAGGAAGTAACTTACTAGGGAGAGATTTAATTACCCTCTTCGGACTGGAGATTGGAATTCAGGAAAAAGAATAAGTTGTACAAATGGCAATGTTGTATGGGCGAGAAAAGGGAATCGTGGTAAAATACAGAACCCTCCACTAGAAATAAGTTTGAAAAGGAAAGGGGACGATGTGTATGAGGTACAGTAAACCCAGTTTCACAGAAGGTAAACGAGGAGTGCAGCCAGTCCCTGGGGGACTAGAGATGTACTGTTCAAACCATGAATGTCTCCTTATAATATCCTAATTCTACCAGTGCGAAAATCCGATGGAACTTATCATTTGGTGCAGGATTTGAGAACATTGAATCAAATAGAACAGATCAGGCATCCAGTGGTGCCAAATCCCTGTACGTTATTAAGTAAGATCCCTCATGACCAAAAATGTTTTAGCGTGATAGATTTAAAGGATGTGTTTTGGGCTTGTCCCTTGGCGGAGGAAAATAGGAATGTGTTTGCATTTGAATGGGAAGATCCCAAGACAGGACGAAAACAGCTATACCGGTGGATCGTGCTTCCCCAGGGGTTTACGGAATCCCCGAATTTATTTGGACAGATGTTAATACAAATATTGGAGAAATTTAGCAGCCCCAAGGGAACTACCCTCTTGCAGTATGTAGATGACCTCTTAGTAACAGAAAAAAGAAGAGAAAGAGAAGTAGAAGCCATTAACAAATTATTGAGTTTCCTGGGTCAGCAGGGACTGCAAGTATATAAAAACAAATTACAATATGTGGAGCGAGAACTGAAATACTTGGGACATTTAGTTAGTGAGGGAAATCGAAAGATAAGCGTGGAACGGATAGAGGGAATAGTGGGGATACCCCTGCCCAGAACTAAACGAGAATTACGTATTTTGAGGGGTTTAACGGGATATTGCAGATTGTGCATTGCTTTTTATGCTCAAAAGACGAATAAATTATATCTCAAACTATTAGACGAGGAACCAAAGAGTCTGAGTTGGGAAGATGATGAAAAAGAACTATTGAGGAATGCAAAAGAGATCTGATCCATGCCCCCATGTTAGTCTTACCTTCTCGAGATAAACCTTTCCACCTCTTTGCTGCATTAGATAAGGGAGCAGCTTTGGAAGTATTAATCCAGAGGTGGAGAGGAATGAAACAGCCAGTAGTATATCTTTCGAAGCTATTGGAACCAGTATCCCGGGGGTGGCCTGAGTGTGTGCAGGCCGTGGCTGCCACTGCACTGTTGGTGGAGGAAAGCAGGAAGCTTACATTTGGGGGAGCCCTAATACTAAGCAACCAAAACAAGTGAGAATGTTCCGAAACCAAAAAGCTGGGCGATTATTGACAGACTCACGGGTTCTGAAATATGAGGCAATATTAACAGAAAAGGATGATCTAGTGTTGGTCACGGACAATTGTTTAAGTCCAGCTGCCTTTCTTTGGAAAGGGGAAGGAGAATCTCCTCAGAATCCAGAGCACAACTGCCTTCACATTATTGAATACCAAACTAAGGACCACATGGACCTGAGCGATGTTCCACTTCATGCAGGAGCCTGACGTTTTATAGACGGATCATCCCGGGTGACTGAAGGGCAAAGACATAATGGGTATGCAGTTACAGAAGGGACAAACGGTAGTGTGGTGGAGGCAGGAATATTGACGAATGGGTGGTCAGCTCAGACCTGCGAACTCTATGCATTGGAAAGAGCCCTTAGGGTATTAGAACATAAAGAGAGAGCAGTATACACTGACTGTAAATATGCATTTGATGTTGTGCACACTTTTGGAAAGATATGGATGGAAAGAGGACTGATCAATAGCCGGGGGAAGGAATTAGTACATGAGGAGTTAATTAAACGGGTCTTGGAGTCCCTATTACTCCCCTGAGAAATAACGATAGTGCATGTAAATGGTCATCAGAAAGGAAATGAACCAGAAGTTAGGGGGAATAGATTAGCCGATGAAGTGGCTAAGGAAGCAGGCCTGGACCCACAAGGAGTGGTGATTCATTCCCTAATACCTACTGTCCCTGATCCTCGGGAAGCTCCTATATTTACTGAAAGAGAGGAAAAATAGTTGAACGATTTAGGGGCTGCAAAGACTGCAGACGGGCATTGGATGTTACCTGATGGAAGGGAAATGTTAAACAAATGGTGATGCGAGAGATTAAGGCTGTCCTACACCAAGACAGCCATTGGGGAGTACAAGCAATATGTGATTTAGTTCTTAGGGAATATGGATGTAAAGGAATATATACAATTGTTAAACAAACATGTGAGGGATATGTAATATGCAGAAAGGTAAATAAGAAAGTCTTGAGAAAACAGAACCCGGGAGGAAAAGACACGGGATTGAGACCCTTCCAGAGTATACAATAGATTATACTGAAGCACCCAGAGTAGGAAGACGAAAATATATGCTGGTAATAGTAGATCATCTATCTGGTTGGGTTGAGACATACCCCTAGCTACCGCCACTGCGAGTGGGGTGTCTAAAGCAATATTAGAGCACATAATTCCCCGATATGGGCGAGTGAACCATATAGATTCCGACCAAGGAACTCATTTTACCTCTAAAGTGTTACAGGGCATAATAAAAGGATTGGGAATTTCCTTGGGCTTCCACGCTCCATGGCACCCGCCATCATCAGGACGGTTTTTGAGAATGAACCAAATACTCAAACGACAGCCCTCTAAATCGATGATAGAAACCAGACTCCCTTGGACCAAATGTTTACCTATAGCTCTCTTGCGACCATGAACAGCCCCAAGGAAAGATTTGGGACTATCCCCATAAGAAATCTTATTTGGATTACCTCATCTGGTAACGAATGGATAATTGCCAATTCTCGAAACTAAAGACATGTTCTTAAAGAAATATATACTGGGCTTGTCCTCCTATTGTCTTTCCTAAGGAAACAGGGTTTATTGGTAGAGACTCCGCCCCTTGAATTTGCCATTAATCCCATCCGGCCGGGCTATTGGGTCTTAGTAAAATCATGGACGGAAACTAAATTGCAGCCGGACTGGGAAGGGCTGTACCAGGCTCTTTTGATGACCGAAACGGCAATAAGGACGGCGGAGAAAGGCTGGACTCACTACACTCGGATCAAAGGGCAGTGGAATCTCCAGTCGAGGAAGAAATCTGGGCAGCCGAATCAACGCAATAACCGCCTAAATTCAGACTAAAGAGACTTTGAGTAACTGATTGTACAGTGGCGACGGCGAGCGCGGGATTATTTCTGTCGGATTATATATTAAGTATTTTCGAGCTTCAGCACGATTTTTAGAATACTGGGAATGCTTAGAGGTATGCTGCTAGCCCTCTTAGTTTTGGAATGTTGTCAAATATCATTTTCGTTATTAACGGTTCCTGAGTCTGATAATCCACAAGTAATAGACGCTGATGCATGTAGCTTAGTCAATTGTGGGGATGTAGATAATCAGAGACAGTACAGCAGCTCAGAGATACATCTTAATTCCTATGGGGTAGCCTTGGGGATGGTAGTTGGATTAATGGTCTTGTCACAGTATTCGAGGCCCCCTTCCGACCAGCTCGCGATTGTCCTGATAAAAAGTGTAACCCAACATACCTAACGATGAAGAAGGTCACATAGCATGAATAGATTCTGGGGGCGGGGGGGGGGGGTGTGTGGTTGGAGGGGGCGCGCGAGGTGGGTGAGGCATCTATCAGGTACAATTAAATGAAATATTTGCGATAGAAATGAAAACAAACGGGAATGATTTCTCGGGCTGTTGTTTTCGAATTAGTGTAGGACAGGGAAAACGAGCAGAACTACTGGATAATAAAGTACAACATTTCAGCCCTCCAGATGACCTTAAAGTAGAAAAATATATACAGGTAAAGGACTTAAAATAGACCATCGAAAGAGAAACTGGTTACGGGGAAACAGGAAGGGCATGAAATGTATGATAGCCCTGTATCAGGATAAGACTGCATGGAATGGTAGGAATTGTACCTCCCTATCTCTGATGTTCCCTTCCTTGGTGAAGAAAGCTTCAAAGGGCCCCCTAAGATTTCAGCCGGAGTCAAAAATCACACATCGTGTGTGCATGGACGAGGTATAAATCGGTCTAGAGAATTGGGGGAGCTGAAAGTATGTATAGAGGTTAAGAATGCCACGGAAACGGACAAGAGAGGGAACTACTCAGCACTAGGTAGCGGATCTATGGTGGTACTGTGGAGGCAAAATATTGAGACCCACCCTACCTATGGATTGGAGAGGGATATGTGCAATTGTACAATTGGCAAATCCATTTACCCTGGCAGTTGCGAAGGAAAAGATAGTAGGGGGAAAGGGAACGAGTAAGAGATCACTGTTAGACACTTTTTTGATGACAGGATTTATCTCGATTCGGTAGGAGTCTCTACGGAGGTACCTGATGAGTTCAAGGCTCGTAACCAGATTGCAGCAGGCTTTGAGTCAGCTCTGTTTTGTTGGGTAACAATTAATTAAAATGTAGACTTGATAATTACATTTTCTATCATCAACAGCAATTTATGAATTATACAAAATATGCGGTTAAAGGAATATCAGAACAGCTTGATGTGACAAGTAGGATGGTATAGGAAAACAGAATGGCCCTTGAAATGACATTAGGAGGAAGCTATTGAACCTTTATTCCTAATAACACTGCGCCTGATGGTTCAAGTACTGCTAACTATGTTAGCAGAGGAACGGGCTGAGAATTCGGGAGTACACACATCTCTCACGGAATGGCTTGAATCATAGTTTGGAAAATGGAAGGGGGTGGTGGTTTCCATCCTTACTTCCCTGATAGTAGTAGCCGGGACATTAGTAGCCAATGACTGTTGTATCATACCCTGTATACGAGGATTCACGAAAAGACTGTTTGAGACATCCTTAATGAAACAGATGTCCCTAAAAGGGAGTCAGGCAGAGGAACATTATAGATTAAAAATGAGGGGATGAGTGAGACTAAGATGGATAAAATCTCCGGAACGATGTTTGCGAATTTTGGGGGCGATGCTTAAAAGAAAAAGTCAGAAGATAATAAATGGTAATTAAATGAAAAGGGTGAAGTTGTGAGATATAAGCAAAGTGCTTCTGCAATCAAAATTAGTTATGCAAGGTAAATGAACTCACACCAGTGTATACTTGTTTCAACCAACAGCTGAGTCAACAAGAATGAAAACTAATATGAAGGAAATATATAATTGTTTCTGCATTAGCTAAAGTGTGCATACAAGAATGAAACGTGCCTGCAAACAATGGTAGATGTTACAGACAACTAGATAAGGTATTGTGAGGATGTAGGTTAAGCCAGATATGCTTGTACAAGCAGTAGTTAAAAATATCTGTTTCCCACTTCTGCAAAAAACAAAACAAACAAACCCCAATTAAAAGGTCATAAGGATCAATGTGGTTGGGGAAAGGGAGGAAATGTCACACGTGGGGGAAATCGATAGTAGTGGGGAGGATATACCTCACAATAAACCACAGTATGATGCGGTGAAATGCCCAAGTAAAACGTGTACTTTGTTATGCACAACGCCAGATAAGTCAAGAGATAAACAATAGTAATTGGAGTAGTGAATCCTACATAAGATACGTACTTGCTAAACTCTGGGTGTCTATTCCAGGCACCGCGCTTGCAAGCGGATAATAAACATACCGATTGCTTCAGATGTTGTTTCGGACTGAAATTATTGAAGTGGGTGAGATTCGTTTCTCATATATGTGACATCTCCAGCTTTGCTTAGCTCTCTCTGTAACATCTCCAATGCTGCGTTCTTATCTCTGAAACATCACCAGCCTTTCTGTCCTCTCTCTGTAACATCTCCAGCCTTGTTTTTCAATCTATGTATCATATCGAACCAGCCTTTCCTCTCTCGGTGACATCTGTAGGTGTGCTTTCCTATCCCAAGAGCCTGTCCAGCCTCGCTTTCCTATCTCTGTAACATATCCAGCCAAGTGTTTTCTGTCTCTGCCATCTCCAGCAGTACATTCCTATCACCATAACATTTCCAGCCTTGCTTTACAATCTCTGTAAAATTTACAGCTTTGCTTTCATATCTCTGTAATATCCCCAGCCTTGCTTCCCTTTCCCTGCAACATCTACAGTTTTGCTTTTTTATATCTGCAACATCTCCAGCCTTGGTCTCCTTTCCCTGTAACATCTTCAACCTTTCTTTCCTCTCTTTTTAGCATCGGCAGCCTTACTTTCTTTTCTCTATAACATATCCAGCCATCCTTTCCTCAGTCTGCAACATCGTCAGCCTTGCGTTCCTGTCAAAGGTGATGCCTTGCTTTCCTGTCTCTGTAACATCACCAGCATTGCATTCCTAACACTATAAGATTTCCAGCTTTGCTTTCCTATCTCTGTAAAATTTTCAGTCTTGCGTTGTTATCTCCGTAACATATCCACCCTTACTTTCCTCTCTCTGTGACATCTGCAGCCTTGTTTTCATACCTATGCAACATCACCAGCCTTGCATTCCTTTCTCTGTAACATCACCGGCCTTGCTTTTCTATCTCTGTAACATCTCCAGTCCAGCATCAATGTGTAACATGTCCAGAATTGCATTCTTCTCACTATAACATTTCCAGATTAGTTTTCCTACCTCTGTAAAATTTCCACCCTTGCTCTCTTATCATTGTAATATCTCAGCCTTGCTTTCCTCTCTCTGTAACCTCTCACAACTTAGTTTCCTATCTCTGTAACATCTCCAGCCATGCATTCCAATCTTTGTGTTATCTTCAGCCTTGTATTCCTTTCTCTACTGCCTGTCCAGCCTTGCTTTCCTGTCTCTGTAACATCTCCAGACTTGCTTTCCTATCACTGCAATATCTGCAGCCTTGCTCTTATCTCTGTTTTAACATCTCCAGCCTTAGTTTCCTACCTCTGTGATATCTTCAGCTTTACATTCCTATCTTTAGATCCTGTCCAATCTTGCTTTCCTGTCTCTATAACATGGCCAGGCTTGCGTCACTGTCTCTGTAACATCGCTGACATTGTGTTCCTCTCATTAAAACATTTCCAGCCTTTCTTTCCTATTCCTGTCATATTTCCAGCCTTGCTTTCTTATCCTTGCTTCTTATTCTTATCTCAAACTTTTGCTATCCTTTTTCTGCAATATCTTCAACCTTGCTTTCCGATTTATGTATAATATCGAACCATGCTTTCCTATCTCGGTGACATCTGTAGATGTGCTTTCCTATCCCTAGAGCCTGTCCACCCTTGCTTTCCTATCTCTGTAACACATCCAGCCGAGTATTACTGTCTCTCATATATCCCGCAGTACGTTGCTATCACTATAGTATTTCCAGCCTTGCTTTCCAGTGTCAGTAAAATTTACAGCTTTGATTTAGTATCACCGTAAACATCTCCATCCGCGTTTACTTATTTCTCTCAGATCTCCAACCAAGTTTTCCTATGTCTGTAACATCTGTCGCCTCAGTTTCCAGTCTCTGTAATAGCTCCAGCCTTGCATTACTATCTCTGGAACATCTTAAGCTTTGCTTTCCCCTCTCTGTTAAATCTCCAGCCTTGATTACCTGTCTATGCAACATCCCCAGCCACGTTACTTCTCTTTGTAGCATCTCCACCCTTGTTTTCTTATTTCTCTAACATCTCCAACTTTGCTTTCCTATCTCTGTAACATCTCCAGTCTTGCTCTGCTTTCTCTGTAACACCAGGAGTCGATGGGCCGAATGGCCTTACTTCCACTCCTATACCTATGTCGTATGGTCTACCATCTCCAGCCTTACTTTCTTATCTGTGCAACATCACCAGCCTTTCTGCTCTCTCTCTGTAACATCAGGAGACTTGCTTTCCTTTCTCTGTAACATTTCCAGCCTTGCTCTTCTTTCCATGTAACATCTCTAGCCTTGCTTTCCTGTCTCTTTTACATCTCCATCCTTGCTTTCATTTCTTTGTAACATATCAGCCTTCCTTTCCTCACTCTGCAACATTGTCTGCATTGTGTTGGTGATGCTTTCCTTTCCTATCTCTGTTACATCTCTAGCATTGCATTCCTAACACAATAACATTTCCAGCTTTGCCTTCCTTTCTCTGTCATTTTACCAGTCTTGCTTTGTTATCTCTGCAAAATCACCAGCCTTGCTTTGCCCTTCGGGAACATCTCCAGCCTTGCATCCCTATCTCTGTAACATGTCCAGAATTGCATTCCTTTCAGTATAACTTTTCCAGCCTTGTTTTCCTACCTCTGTAAAATTTCCAGCCTTGCTCTCTTATCATTGTAACATCTCGATCTTGCTTTCCTCTCTCTGCAACCTCTCAAGCCTTGCTTTCCTATCTCTGTAACATCTCCAGCCTTGCATTCCAATCTCTGTGTTATTTTCAGCCTTGTGTTCCTATCTCTAGAGCCTGTCCAGCCTTGCTTTCCTATCTCTGTAACATCTCCAGCCTTGCGTTCTGATCACGATAACTTCTCCAGCCTTTCTTTCTTATTTCTGTAAAATTTCCAGCCTTGCTTTCTTATCTTTGCAACATCAGCAGCCTTCTTTTCTCTGTAACATCTCCAGCCACGCTTACCTCTCTCAGTATCATCTCCAAGCGTGCATTCCTAACTCTGTAACATCCCCAGCCTTGCTTTCCTATCTCTGCGTTATCTTCAGCCTTGTAATCCAATCTCGGAGGCTGTCCAGCCTTGCTTTCCTATCTCTGTAACATCTCCAGCCTTGCATTCTTATCTTTGCAACGTCTCTAATATTGCTTTTCTTTCTCTGCAACATCTTCAGACTTGCCTTCTTTTCTCTGTAACATCTGCAGTCATGCTTGCCCCTCTCTGTAACATCTCTAACCTTGTTTTCCGATATCTGTATCATCTCCAACATTGATTTCTTATTACTGTGACATCGCGAGATGTGCTTTCCTATCCATAGAGTCTGATCAGCCGTGCTTTCCCATCTCTGTAACATGTCCAACCTTGTTTCTCTATCTCTAACATCTCCAGCAGTGCGTTCCTGTCACTATAACATTTCCAGGCATTGTTTTCCTATCCCTATAAAATTTACAGCCTTGCTTTCGAATCTCTGTAATATCTCGAGCCTTGCTTTCCTATTTCTGTAACATCTCCAGTCTTGCATTCCCATCTCTGTGTTACCTTCAGCCTTGTATTCCTATCTCTGTGTTATCTTCAGCCTTGTATTCCCATTTCTACAGACTGTCCAGCCTTGCCTTCTTATGTCTGTAACGTGGCCAGCTTTGCTTTTCTTTCTCTGTAACATCTCGAGCATTGCTTTCCTATCACTATATCCTTCCATTCCTATCTCTGCTACATCTCCAGCCTTGCATCACTTTCTCTGTCACATCTCGAGCATTGCCTTCCTATCATTATAGCATTTCCAGCCTTGATTCCCCATCTGTGCAGAATTTCCAGCCTTTCTTTCTCATCTCTGTAGCATCTCCAGCCTTACTTTCCTATCTCTGACAAAAAAAAAGATTTCTGTCTAATCTCTGTAACATCTCCAGCTTCGCTTTCCTCTCTCTGTAACATTTCCAGCCTTGCATCCATATCTCTGTACCATCTTCAGCCTTCCATCCCTATCTTTCTATCATCTCCAGCATTGCATTGCTATCACGATAACATTTGCAGCCTTGCTTTCCTGTATCTGTAAAATTTCCAGTCTTGCTTCCTTGTCTCTGTAACATCTCCAGCCTTGCTTTACTGCCACCGCAACAACTCCAGGCTTTCTTTGCTATCCCTGTCATATCTGCAGACCTTATTTTTCTGTTTCTGTAACATTTTCAGCCTAGCCTTCCACTCTCTGGAACATCTCCAGCCTTGTTATCTTATTTCTCTAATATTTCAGTCTTGTCTTCCTCTCTCTGTCTCGTCTCCAGCCTTGCTTTCCCAACTCTGCGACATCTTCAGCCTTGTTTCCCTGTCTCTGTGATATCTCCAGCGTTGTAGTCCAATCTCTAGAGCCTGTCCAGCATTGCTTTCCTATCTCTGTAACATGGCCAGGCTTGCTGCCCTATCTCAGCAACATCTCCAGCAGTGCGTTCCTATCACTATAACATTTCCATCCTTTCATTCCTAATACTATAAAATTTCTAACCTTGCTTTCTTATCTTTGCAACATCTCCAATTTTGCTTTCCTTTCTCTGTAACACCTCCAGCTTTGCTTCCCTCTCTCTGTAACATATCCAAACTTGCTTTCTTGTCTCTGGAACATCATCAGCCTTCCAGTCCTCTCTCTGTAAAATCTCCAGTCTTGCTTTCTTATATCTGCAAGTTTTCCAGCCTTGCTTTCCTCTGTCTCTGTAACATCTCCAGCCTTGCTTTCTTATCTCTGCAACATACCCAGCCTTCCTTTCTTCCGTCTGTATCATCTCCAGCACTGCGTTCGTGTCACTGGAGATGCCTTGCTTTCCTGTCTCTGTAACATCTCCAGCCTTGTTTTCCATTTTCTGTGCCCGCTGCAGCCTTGCTTTCCTCTCAACGTAACAAATCCAGCCTCGCTTTCCACTCCCTGTAGCATCCCCAGCCTTGCATTTCTATCTCTGTATTATTTCTACCTTGCATCACTATCTGTATAACATCTCCAGCATTGCATTCATATCAGTATAACATTTCCAGCCTAGGTTTCCTCTTTCTGTAAGATTTCAACATTTATTTCTTATATCTGTAACATCTCCGGCCTTGCTTTCCTATCACTTTAACAACACCAGACTTGTTTTCCAATCATTGTAATGTCTGCAGCTTTGCTATTCTGTCTCTTTTAACATCTCCAACCTTGCTTTCCTTTTTCTGTATCGTCTCCAACCTTGATATCCATTTTCTGTACTCGCTACAGCCTTGCTTTCCTCTCGGTCGGTGTAACAAATGCAGCCTCGATTTCCACACCCTGTCGCATCTCCAGCCTTGCATTCCTATCTCTGTAACATTTCTGGCCTTCCATCTCTATGTGTCTAACATCTCCAGCATTGCATTCATATCACTATAACATTTCCAGCATTCCTTTCCTCTCTCTGTAAGATTTTAAGCCTTTGATTTTTATATCTGGAACATCTTCGGCCTTGCTTTCCTATCTCTTTAACAACGCCAAACTTGCTTTCCTATCCTTGTAATGTTTGCCGCCTTGCTATTCTGTCTCTTTACAGATCTCCAACCTTGCTTTCCTGTTTGCATAACGTCTCCAGCCTAGCTTTCCTCTCTTGGGAACATCTCCAGCATGTTTTCTTCTTTCTCTAACATCGCAGACTTGCCTTCCTCTCTCTGTAACGTCTCCAGCTTTGCTTTCCTATTTCTGCAACATCTCCAGCCTTGTTTTCCTATCTCTGAAACATCGCCATCCTTGCTTTCCGATCTCTGTGATATCTCCCGCCTTGTATTCCTATCTCTAGAACCTGTCCAGCATTTCTTTCCTATCTCTGTAACATGACCAACCTTGTTTACCTATCTCTGCAACATCTCCAGCATTGCGTTCCTCACTGAAAAATTTACAGCCTAGCTTTCTTATCTCTGTAACATCTCCAGCCTTGCTTTCCTTTCTCTGTAACACCTCCTGCCTTGCATATCTATCTGTCTAACATCTCCAGCCTTGTTTTCCCCTCTCTGTTACATCTCCACCCTTGTTTTCCTATCCCTGCAGCATCCCCAGTCATGCATTGCTCTCTCTCTAACATCTCCAGCCCTGCTTTCCGAACTCTATAACATCTCCAAACTTGCTTCTCTGTCCCTGTGAAATCTCCAGCCTTGCTTTCATATCTCTGTATCATCTCCAGTTTGCTTTCCTATCTCTGTAACATCTCCAGCATTGCGTTCTGATCACAATAACATTTCCAGCCTTTCTTTCTCATTTCTGTAAAATTTCCAGCCTTGCCTTCTTATCTTTGCAACATCACCAACCTTCCTTTCGTATCTCTGTTACATCGCCAGCATTGCATTCCTATCCCGATAACATTTCCAGCCTTGTGTTCTGATCTCTGTGACATCTCCAGACGTGCTTTTCTATTCCTAGACCCTGTCCAGCCATGCTTTCCTGTCTCTTTAACACGTCCAGCGTTGTTTCTCTATCTCTAACATCTCCAGAAGTGAGTTCCTATCACTATAACATTTCCAGCATTGCTTTCCTATCCCTGTAAAATTTACAGCCTTGCTTTCTAATATCTGAAATATCTCCAGCCTTGCATTCCTATCTCTGTATTATCTTCAGCCTTGTATTTCTATTTCTACAGACTGTCCAGCCTTGCTTTCTTATCTCTGTAACTTGGCCAGCCTTTCTTTCCTATCTCTGTAACATATCCAGCCTTGCATTCCTATCTTTGCAACATCTGTAGCGTTGCATCCCTTTCTCTGTCACATCTCGAGCTTTGCATTCCTATCACTATAACATTTTCAGACGTGATTCCCCATCTCTGTAGGATTTCCTTGCTTTCCTTGCCTTGCTTTTGTATCTCTGTAGCAACTCCAGCCTTGCTTTCCTATCTCTGAAAAAAATAAACAGATTGCTGTTTAATCTCTGTGACATCTCCAGCCTCGCTTTCCTATCCCTGTGACATCTCCAGCCTCGCATTCATATCTCTGTACCATCTTCAGCCTTCCATCTCTATCTTTCTAACTTCTCCAGCATTGCATTGCTATCACGATAACATTTGCAGCCTTGTTTTCCTGTATCTGTAAAATTTCCAGTCTTGCTTCCTTGTCTCTGTAACATCTCCAGCCTTGCTTTACTACCACCGCAACAACTCCAGACTTCCTTTGCTATCCCTATCATATCTGCAGCCCTGTTTTTTTTCTGTTTCTGTAACATCTTCAGCCGAGCCTTACACTCTCTGGAACATCTCCAGCCTTGTTATCTTATTTCTCTAATATCTCAGCCTTGCCTTGCTCTCTCTGTCTCGTCACCAGCCTTGCTTTCTCTTCCCTGCAACATCTCCAGCCTTGCTTTCATGTCTCTGTGATATCTCCAGCGTTGTAGTCCAATCTCTAGAGCCTGTCCAGCATTGCTTTCCTATCTCTATAACATGGCCAGGCTTGCTGCCCTATCTCAGCAACATCTCCAGCAGTGCGTTCCTATCACTATAACATTTCCATCCTTTCATTCCTAATACTGTAAAATTTCTAACCTTGCTTTCTTAACTTTGCAACATCTCCAATTTTGCTTTCCTTTCGCTGTAACAACTCCAGCCTTGCCTTCCTCTCTCTGTAACACCTCCAGTCTTGCTTATCTCTCTCTGTTACATCTCCAGTCATGCTTTATTATATCTGCAAGGGGTCCAGCCTTGCTTTACTTTCTCTGCAACATGTCCAGCCTTCCTTTCTTCCTTCTGTAACATCACCAGCACTGCGTTCCTATCACTGGAGATGTCTTGCTTTCCTGTCTCTGTTACATCTCCAGCCTTGCTTTCCATTTTCTGTACTCGCTGCAGCCTTGCTTTCCTCTCGGTGTTTCAAATCCAGCCTCGCTTTCCACTCCCTGTAAGTTCTCCAGCCTTGCATTCCTACCTCTGTAATATTTCCAGCCTTACATGCCTATCTGTCTAACATCTCCAGCATTGCATTCATATCACTAGAACATTTCCAGCCTTGCTTTCCTCTCGCTGTAAGACTTCAAACCTTTATTTCTTTTATCTGTAACATATCCGGCCTTGCTTTCCAATCTCATTAACAACGCCAAACTTGCTTTCCTATCCCCGTAAGGTCTGCAGCCTTGCCGTTCTGTCTCTTTTAACATCTTCAACCTTGGTTTTCTGTTTGCGTAACGTTTCAAGTCTAGCTTTCCTCTCTCGGGAACATCTCCAGCCTTGTTTTCTTCTTTCTCTAACATCTCAGACTTGCCTTCCTCTCTCTGTAACGCCACCAGCTTTACTTTCCTATTTCTGCAACATCTCCAGCCTTGCTTTCCTATCTCTGAAACAGCTTCTTCCCGACCTCTCTGCCCCCACCCCAGTCTGACCTTTCACCCTCACCTTGACCTCTTTCTACCTATCACATTTCCGACGCCCCTCCCCCAAGTGCCTCCTCCCTACCTTTTATCTTAGCCTGCTGGACAAACTTTCCTCATTCCTGAAGAACGGCTTATGCCCGAAACGTCGATTCTCCTGTTCCCTGGATGCTGCCTGACCTGCTGCGCTTTTCAGCAACACATTTCTATCTCTGAAACATCTCTGTGATATCTCCCGCCTTGTATTCCTACCTCTAGAACCTGTCCACCATTGCTTTCCTATCTCTGTAACATGACCAACCTTGTTTATCTATCTCTGCAACATCTCCAGCATTGCATTCCTAACTGAAAAATTTACAGCCTTGCTTTCTTATCTCCGTAACATCTCCAGACTTGCTTTCCTATCTCTGCAACATCTCCAGACTTGTCTTCCTATTTCTGTGATGCCTCCAGCCTTGTATTCTCATGTCTGTAGCCTATGCAAAATTGGTTTCTTTTCTCTGTAACATGACCAGCTTTGTTTCCCTTTCTCTGCAAAATCTCCAGCCTTGCATTGCTATCTTTGTAACGTTTCCAGCAATGCTTTCCGTACTCTATATCATCTCCAAACTTGCTGTCACATCTCCAGCCTTGCTTTACTCTCTCTAACATCTACAGCCTTATTTTCTTATTTCTCTAACATCTAGGCCTTGCTTCCATCTCTCTGTAACCTCTTAACCCTTGGTTTCCAATCTCTGCAACATCTGCAGTCGTGCTTTCCTGTCTCGTAACATCTCCAGCCTTGCTTTCCTTTCTCTGTGGTATCTCCAACCTTGTATTCCTCTCTATAGAGACTCTGCATCCTTGCTTTCCTAGTTCTGTAACACCTCCAGCCTTGCGTCCCTATCTCTGTAACATCTCCCGCATTGCATACCAATCACTATAATATTTCTAGTCTTTCTTTCCTATTTCTGCAAAATTTCCAGTCTCATCTTTGCAACATCCTCAATCTTGCTTTCCTTTGCCTGCAACATCACCAACCTTCCTGTCCTCTCTAACATCCCCAGCATTGCTTTCCAATCTGTGCATCATCCCTAAACTTGCTGTCCCATCTCTGTGACATTTCTAGCTGTGCTTTTCTAAATCTGGAGCCTGTCCAGCCTTGCTTTCCTATCTCTGCAACATGTGCAGCCTCGTTTTCCTTTTCTATAACACCTCCAGCCGTTCGTTCCTATCTCGGTAACATCTCCAGCCTCGAATCCATTCTATTTACCACCCCCCCAGCCTTGCTCTTCTCTCTCTGAAACGTCTGCAGCCTTGCTTTCCTCTCAACATTTCCACTTTCAATTTTACTGTCTCTGCACCATCTCCAGCCATGCATTCCTGTCTCTGCAATATCTCCAGCCTTGTTTCCTCTCTCTTTAACATCTACAGTCTTGTTTTCTTACCATTGTAGGTGGTAGGTGAGGACCAGTGGGAACATGGAGATTGGTGGGGTGGTAGGTGAGGACCAGTGGGTACATGGAGATTGGTGGGGTGGTAGGTGAGGACCAGTCTTCTTCAAGGACCGCAATCTCCCCCCCGACGTGCTTCTTCAAGGGCCGCAATTTCCCCCCCGACGTGCTTCTTCAAGGACCGCAATTTCCCCCCCGACGTGATCGACGGTGCCCTCCACCGCATCTCCTCCACTTCCCGCTCCTCCGCCCTTGAGCCCCGCCCCTCCAACCGCCACCAGGACAGAACCCCACTGGTCCTCACCTACCACCCCACCAATCTCCATGTACAGCGCATCATCCGCCATCACTTCCGCCACCTCTAAACAGACCCCAGCACCAAGGATATATTTCCCTCCCCTCCCCTATCAGCTTTCCGTAGAGACCACTCCCTCCGCGACTCCCTTGTCAGATCCACACACCCACCGACCCAACCTCCACTCCCGGCACCTTCCCTTGCAACCGCAGGAGGTGCAACACTTGCGCCCACACCTCCCCCCTCACTTCTCTCCAAGGCCCCAAAAGAAACTTCCATATCCGCCACAGATTCACCTGCACCTCCACCCACATCATCTACTGCATCCGCTGCAGCCGGTGTGGCCTCCTCTATATTGGGGAGACAGGCCGCCTACTTGCGGAGCGATTCAGAGAGCACCTCTGGGCCACCCGGAAGAACCAACCCAACCAACCTGTAGCACAGCATTTCAACTCCCCCTCCCACTCCACCGAGGATATGCAGGTCATTGGACTCATCCACCGCCAAACCACAACAACACGACGGTCGGAGGAGGAGCGTCTTATCTTCCGACTGGGAACCCTCCAACCGCAGGGGATGAACTTGGACTTCACCAGTTTCTTCATCCCCCCTCCCCCCACCTTGTCTCAGCCGGATCCCTCCAGCCCGGCACCGCCTTCCTGACCTGCAGTCTTCTTCTTGACCTCTCCGCCTCCATCCTACTCCGACCTATCACCCTCCCCTTGACCTCTTTCCACCTATCAAATTTCCAACGCCCCTCCTCCAAGTCCCTCCTCCCTACCTTTTATCTTCTCCTGCTGAACACTCTCTGCTCATTCCTGAAGAAGGGCCTGTGCCCGAAACGTCGAATCTCCTGTTCCCTGGATGCTGCCTGACCTGCTGTGCTGTTCCAGCAATAAAGTTTCAACTTACTTTCCATTCTGGAAAGCAAGTCTGGCGATGTTTCAGAGAGAGGACTGGGAAGCTGGAGATGTTGCGGAGATAAGAAAGTAAGGCTCGCGATGTTGCAGAGAGAGGAAAGCAAGGCTGGAAATGTTACAATGGTAATAAAACAAGGCTGTAGAAGTTAAGGAGAGAGGAAATAAGGTTGGAGATGTTGCAGAGACAGTAAAATTGAAAGTGGAGATGTTGAGAGGAAAACAAGGCTGCAGACGTTACAAAGAGAGGGAAGTAAGGCTGGAATGTTTACAGAGATAGGAAAGCAAGTTTGGTGTGGTGACAGAGAGAGGAAGGCAAGGCTTCAGATGTTGCAGAGACTGCAAAGCAAGGCTGGAGATTTTCCGGTTGTAGGAAAGCTTGGCTGGAGATGTTACAAGGACAGGAATGCAAGACTGGAGATGTTATAGCCGAAAGTGCAGACTGGAAATTTTACCGAGCAAGGAAAACCATGCTGGAGATGTTACAGAGATACAAAACCAAAGCTGGAGATATTAGTGTAATAAGAAAACAAGGCTGCAGATGTTACAGAGAGAGGAAAGCACGGCTGGGGATGTTGCAGTGAGTGGAAAGCAAGACTGGAGATGTTACAGAGATAGGAAAGCAAGGCTGAAGATCTTCGAGAAATAAGAAAACAAGGCTCGGGATGTTACAGAGAGAGGAAAGCACGGCCAATGTTGTTGAAGAGACAAGAAAGCAAAGCTGGGGATGTTAAAGGGAAGGGAAAGCAATGCTAGAAATCTTGCATGTAAAAGAATGTAAGGCTGGTGATGTTACAGAGATAGGAAAGCAAGGCTGGAGATGTAACAGAGGAAGGAGAGCACAGCTGGAGATGTTGCAGAGACAGTAAAATCGAAACTGGGGATGTTACATCGAGACGAAAACATGGTCGCAAACATGACAGAGAGAGGATAGCAATGTTGGGGAGGGTACACAAAATGGAAAGTAAGGCTGGAGATGTTACAGAGATAGGAATTCAAGGCTGGAGATGGTACAGAGATAGGAAAGCAAGGCTGGAGTGGCTTCAGCGAGTGGAATGCAAAGCTGGACATGTTGCCGAGACTGGAAAGCAAGGCGGGACGTGTTCCAGAGAGAGGAAAGCAAGGCTAGAAATGATACAGAGATAAGAAAGCAAGGCTGGAGATGTTACATAGACAGGAAAGCGAGGCGGGAAATATGAAAGAAACAGCAAAGCAAGGCTGGAGATGTTAAAAGAGACAGAAATGCAAGGCTGCTGATATTACCAGGATAGTAAAGCAAGGCGGGATTTGTTACAGAGATTGGAAAGCAAGGCTGGAGATGCTACAGAAAAAGGAATGCAAGGCTGGAAATGTTATCGGGATAGGAATGCAATGCTGGAGGTGAAACAGAGATAGGAATGCACGGCTGGAGATGATACAGACAAAGGAAAGCAAGGCTGGAGTGGCTACAGAGAGTGGAATGCAAGGCTGGAGATGTTGCAGAGATAGGAAAGCAAGGCTTGACGTGTTACAGAGAGAGGAAAGCAAGGCTGGAGATGCTACAGTCATGAGAAAGCAAGGCTGAAGGTGTTACAGAGATAGGAAAGAAAGGTTGCAAATGTTACATAGACAGGAAAACGAGGCTGGAAATATGACAGAAACAGCAAAGCAAGGCTGGAGATGTGAAGAGAGACAGAAATGCAAGGCTGTCAATATTACCAGGATAGTAAAGCAAGGCTGGAGTTGTTACAGAGATAGGAAAGCAAGGCTGGAGATGTTACAGCGATACAAAAACAAAGCTGGAAATTTTACAGAAAAAGGAAAGCTAGGCTGGAAACGTTATCGTGATAGGAATTCAATACTGGAGATGTAACAGAGATCGGAATGCACTTCTGGAGATGAGACAGAGATATGAAAGCAAGACTGGAGATGTCACAGAGTTGTGAAAGCAATTTTGAGATGTTATAGAGTTTGGAAAACAGGGCTGCAGATGTTACAGAGATAGCAATGCAAGGCTGGAGATGTTGCAGAGACAGGAAAACATGGCTGGTCATATTATTGAGAAAAGAAAGCAATGCTGCATAGGCTCCAGACATAGGAATACAAGGCTGGGGATATCACAGAAATAGGAAATCAAGGCTGGATATGTTGCAGAGATAGGAAAGCAAGGCTGGGGATGTTACGGAGAGAGGAAACGAAGGCTGAGATGTTCCAAAGATGATAGAGCAAGGCTGGAAATTTTACAGATGTAGTAAAACAAGTCTGTAAATGTTACAATGATAGGAATGCATTTGTAGAGATGTTACAGAGATAGAGATGCAATGCTGCGATGTTACAGACTGAGGAAAGGAAGGCTGGATATGTTACAGAGATAAGAAAGCAAGGCTGGAGATGATACAGTGGTCGTAAAACAAGGCTGGAGATTTTACAGCGATAGCAGTGCAAGGCTGGAGATGTTACAGAGAAAGGAAAGTGAGGCTGGAGATGTTACAGAAATAAGAAACGAAGGCTGTAAAAATTTCGATTTGGAACACAATGCTGGCGATTTTGCTGAGATAGGTAAACAAGGCTGGTCATGTTGCAGAGATAGGAAAGCAATGCTGGACAGGTTCTAGAGATAGGAATACAAGGCTGGAGACATCACAGATGTAGGAAAGCAAGGCTGGAGATGTAACAGAGATAAGAAAGCAAGGCGGGAGATGTGACAGAAATAGGCAAGCAAGGCTGGAGATGTTACAGAGATAGGAATCCAAGGCTGAAGATATTATTAGGGATAGAAAAGCAAGTCTGGCATTGTCATAGATATAGGAAAGGAAGGCTGGAGAAGTTACAGATATAAGAAATTAAGGCTTGAAATCTTACAGAGAGAGGAAAGCAAGTCTGGAAATGTTATAGTGATAGGAATGCAAGGCTGGAGATGTTACAGGGACTGGAAAACGAGGCTGGATTTGTTACACCGAGAGGAAAGCAAGGCTGTAGCGAGTACAGAAATTGGAAAGCAAGGCAGGAGATGTTACATAGACAGGAAAGAAAGGCATCTCCTGTGCTAGGAATGCAGTGCTGGTGATGTGATAGACAGAGAAAAGGAAAGCTGGATATGTTGCAGTGATAAGAAAGCAAGACTGGCGATGTTACAGAGAGAGTAAAGTAAGGCTAGATCCCTTGCAAATAAAAGAAAGCAAGACTGTAGATATTACAGAAAGAGGACTGGAAGGCTGATGATGTTGCAGAGACAAGAAAGCAAGTTTGGAGTTATTTCAGAGAGAGATAAGCAAGGCTAGATGTATTACAGAGATAGGAAGACAAGGCTGGAGATGTTACAGAAAAAGGAAAATTAAATTGGAGATTTTGCAAAGTTTGAAAGCAAGTTTAGCAATTTACAGTATTAGGAATGAAAGGATGGAAATATTATAGTGATGGGAAAGCAAGGCTGCAGATGTTGCTGAGATAGGGAAGCAAGCCTGGCCATGTTACAGAGATAGGAAGGCAATGCTGGACAGGCTCTCGAGATAGGAATACAAGGCTGGAGATATCACAGAGACAGGAAAGCAAGGCTGGAGATGTTGCAGGGATAGGAAAGCAAGGCTAGGCACGTGGCAGCGAGAGAACGGCAAAGCTGAAATGTCAGAAAAATAAGAAAACAAGGCTGGAGATGTTCCAGAGAGTGGAAGGATAGGCTGGAGATGTTACAGAAGCAGAAAAGCAGGACTGCAAATATGACAGGGATAGGAAAGGAAGTCTGGAGTTGTTGCAGTGATAGGAAAGCAAGGCTGGAGTGGTTACATAGACAAGGAAGCAAGGCTGGAAATTTTACAGAGACAGGAAAGCAAGGCTGCAAATGTGATAGTGATAGCAATGCATTGCTGGAGATGTTACAAAGATAGGGATGGAAGGCTGAAGATGGTACAGAGATAGGAATGCGAGGCTGTGGATGTTACAGGGAGAGGAAAACAGGGCTGGAAATGTTACTGAGATTAGGCAGCAAACTGTTTATTTTTGCAGAGAGTGGAAAACAAGGCTGGAGATGTTACAGAGATAAGAAAGCAAGGCTGGAAATTCTACAGAGATGGGAAAAAAGGCTGGAAATGTTATAGTGATACGACTGCAATGCTCGAGATGTGACAGAGAAAGGGATGCAAGGCTGGAGATGTTACAGAGAAGGGAGAGCGAGGCTTGAGTTGTTACAGAATCAAAAATACAAGCCTGGAGTTGTTACACAGAGAGGAAAGCACATCTGCAGAATTTGCAGAGACAGGAAAATCAGGCTTGAGATTTAACAGAGAAAGGAAAGCAAATTTGGAGACGTTGCAAAGATAAGAAAGCAAGGCTGGAGGTATTACAGAGATAGGAAAGCAAGGTTTTAAATGTTATAGTGATAGGAATGCAATGCTGGCGAAATTACTGAGAAAGGAAAGCAAGGCTAGCCACGTTAAAGACATAGGAAGGCAAGGCAGGAGATATTACAGAGATTCGAAAGCAAGGTTGTAAATTTTACAGGGATAGGAAAGCAATGCTGGAAATGTTATAGTGATAGGAACGCACTCCTGGAGAGGTTGGAGATAGAGAAACAAGGCTGGACAGGCTCTAGGGAAAGGAAAGCACGTCTGGAGATGTCACAGAAATTAGAAATCAATGTTGGAGATTATACAGATACCGGAAAGCAAGGTTGGCGACGTTAATGAGAGAGGTAAGCATGGCTGGGGATGTTACAGAGAAGAGGAAGCAATGCTGGGGATGTTACAGAGAAAGGAACGCAACGCTGGGAATGTTATCGTGATAGTAATGCAACGCTGGCGATGTTACAGAGAAAGGAAAGGAAGGCTGGTGATGTTGCAAAGATAAGACAGCAAGGCCGGAGATGCTACAGAGATAACAGGAAATCTCTGATGATGAAAAGATAAGAAAGCAAAATTGGAAATTTTACAGAAATAACAAAGAAAGGCTGGAAAAGCTATAGTGATCGGAACGCGATGCTGGAGATGTTACAGAGATAGGAAAGGAAGGCTGGCCATGTTACAGAGATAGGAAAGTAAGGCTGGTAAAATTACAGAGATAGGAAAGCAAAGCTGGAAAGGTTATAATATTAGGAATGCAATGCTAGAGATGTTACAGAGACAGGAAAGCAAGTCATCACTAGTGATAGGAACACAATGCTGACGATGTTGCAGACTGAGGAAAGGAAGGCTGGATATGTTCAAGAGAGAAGACAGCAAGGCTGGAGATGTAAAAGAGAGAGGAAAGCAAGGCTAGAGATGTTGCACCGAAAGTACAGTAAGGCTGGAAACGTTCCAGAGAAAGGAAAGCAAGATTCATGATGTTCCAGAGAGAGGACAGAAAGGCTGGTGATGTTGCACAGATAAGAATGAAAGGTTGGATATGTTACAGAGAAAGGAGAGCAAGGCTGGAGACGTTAGACAATTAAGAAAACAAGGGTGGAGATGTTACAGAGAGAGGTAATATGGCTGGGGATGTTGCATAGATAGGAAAGCAATGCTGGAGATTTAACAGAGAGGGGAAAGCAAGGCCTAAGATATTACAGAGATAGGAATGCAAGGCTGGAGCTATTACAGAGACTGTAAACTGTGGTTACAGATGTTACAGAGATAGAAAAACTTGGCTGGAGATCTGAGAGAGAAAAGAAAACATGGCTGAGATGTTGCGGAGATAGGAGTACAAGGCTGGAGTACGTACAGACACTGAAAAGCAAGGCTGGAGATGTTACAGAGATACGAAAGCAAGGCTGCAAATTTTACAGAGATTGGAAAGCAAGGCTGGAAATATAGTGATAGGAACGCACTGTGGGAGATAATAGAGACATAAATACTAGGCTGGACATGTTACTGGGATAGAAAATCAAGACTGGACAGGCTCTAGGGATAGGAAAGCACATCTACAGATGTCACCGAGATAGGAAGGCATAGTTCAATATGATATATAGTTCGGAAAGCAAGGCTGAAAGAGGAGAAGAAGGCTGGTGATGTTTCCGAGATAAGAAAGCAAGATTGGAGATGTTACAGAGAGAGCAAAGCAAGGCTGGAGATGTCACAGAGAAAGTAAAGCAAGGCTGGAGATGTTACAGAGAAAGGAAAGCAAAATTGGAGATGTTGCAAGGATAAGAAAGAAAGGCTGGAAATTTGACAGGAATTGGAAAGAATGACTGGAAATGTTATAGTGAGAGGAACACAATGCCGGAGGTGCGACAGAGAAGTGAAGCAAGGCTAGCCATGTTACAGAGACCTGAAAGCAAAGCTGGACAGGCTCGAACGATAGGAATGCAAGGCTGAAGATATCACAGAGGTATGAAAGCAGGGCTGGATATGCTGCAGAGATAGGAAAGCAAGGTTGGAGAGGTTGCAGAAACAGGAAAGCAAGACTGGAAATGTTAAAAGAGAGATAAAAGGAAGGCTGCAGATATGACAGTGATAGGAAAGCAACGCTGCAGATGTTACAGAGAAAGAAAGCAAGGCTGATAATTTTACAGAGATAGTAAAGGAATGTTGGAAATGTAATAATGATAGGAATGCAATGCTGGAGATGTTACAGAGATTGGGATGGTTGGCCGGAGATATTACGGAGATAGGAAGGCATGGCTGGACATGCTCCAAGATAGGAATACAAGGCTGAAGATGACGCCGAGATCGGAATGCAAGTCTTGAGAGGTTACAGAGAGAGGAAAACAAGGCTGAGATGTTACAAAGATAAGAGAGCAAGGCTGCAACATTTACAGAGGTAGGAAAGCAAGGCAGGAAATGTTATAGTGAGAGGACTGCAATTCTGGACATGTTACAGAGGTAGGGATGGAAGGCTGGAGATGTTACAGGAATAGGATAGCAATTCTGGAGAGGTTACAGAAATAACAAAGCAAGGCTGGAAAAATTACAGAGATAGGAAAGCAAAGCTGGAATGCTAGAAATGTTACAGAGACAGGCAAGCAAGGCATCACGAGTGATAGTAAAGCAATGCTGGCGATGTTGCAGAGTGAGGAAAGGAAGGCTGAATATGTTACACAGAAAAGAAAGCAAGGCTGGAGATGTAAATGAGAGAGAAAAGCAAGGCGAGAGATGTTACACGGAAAGGAGATCAAACCTGGAAACATCACAGAGAAAGGAAAGCAAAGCTCATGATGTTACAGAGAGAGTACAGAAAGGCTGGTGATGTTGCACAGATAAGAAAGTAAGGTTATCATAATTTTCAGAGAAAAGAGAGCAAGGCTGGAGATGTTACAGATATCTGGAAGCAAGGCTGGAGATGTTAGAGAAATAAGAAAACAAGGGTAGAGATGTTACAGAGAGAGGTAACATGGCTGGGGATGTTGCACAGACAGGAAAGCAAGGTTGGAGATATAAGAGAGAGGGGAAAGCAAGGCTTAAGATATTACAGAGATAGGAATGCAAGGGTGAAGCTATTACAGATTCTGGAAACGGAGGCTACAGATTTTCCAGAGACAGGAAAACTTGGCTGGAGATCTGATAGAAATAGGAAAACATGGCTGGAGATGTTGAGGAGATAGGAAAGCAAGGCTGGAGTAGGTACAGAGACGGAAAAGCAAGGCTGGAGACGTTACAGAATACGAAAGCAAGGTTGTTAATTTTACCGAGATTGGAAAGCAAGGCTGGAAATATTATAGTGATCGGAACGCACTGCGGAAGATATTAGAGACATAAATACTCAGCTGGACATGTTGCAGAGATAGGAAAGCAAGGCTGGACAGGCTCTAGGGATAGGAAAGTACTTCCAAAGATGTCACCGAGAGAGGAACGCATGGTTCGATATGATACATAGATCGGAAATTAAGGCTAGAGATGTTACAGAGAGAGGACAGTAAGGCTGGAGATGTCGCAGAGAAAATAAAGCAAGGCTGGAGATGTTACAGAGAGAGGGAAGCAAATTTGGAGACGATGCAAAGATAAGAAAACAAGGCTGGAGATGTTGCAGAGATAGGAAAACAATGTTGGAAAGGTTATCGGGATAGGAATGCAATGCCGGTGATGTTACAGTGATAGGAAAGGAAGGCTGGTGATGTTGCAAGATAAGAAAGCAAGACTGAAAAATTTACAGAAATATGAATGAAAGGCTGGAAATTTTACAGTGATCGGAATGCAATGCTGGGGATGTTACAGAGATAGGAAAGCAAGGCTGGCCATGTTACAGAAATAGGAAAGCAATGCTGGACAGGTTCTAGAGATAGGAATACAAGGCTGAAGATTACGCAGAGATAGGGAAGCGAGGCTGGCGATGTTACAGACACTGGAAAACAAGCTGTAAATCTTACAGAGATAGGAAAGCAAGGCTGGAGATGTTATCGTGAGAGGAATGCAATTCTGGGCATGTTACAGAGGTAAGGATGCAAGGCTGGAGATGTTACATTGATACGAAAGCAAGGCTGGAAATATTACAGAGATAACAACGCAAGGTTGGTAAAATTACAGAGATAGGAAAGCAAGGCTGGAGATGTTAAGGAGATAGGAATGCAAGGCAGGAGATGTTACTGAGAGAGGTAAGCATGGCTGGAGATGTTACAGAGAAAAGAAGGCTGGTGATGTTGCAAAGAAAACAAGGCAAGGCTGTAAGTTTTACAGAAATAACAAAGAAAGGCTGGAAATGTTATCATGATTAGAATGCAAGGCTGGCCATGTTACAGAGATAGGAAAGCATCGCTGGACAGGCTCCACAGACAGGAATACAAGGCTGAAGATAAGACAGAGATACGAATGCAAGGCTCGAGATGGTACAGAGAGGAAGGCAAGGCTGGAGAGGTTGCAGAGAGAGGAAAGCAAGGCTGAGATGTTACAAAGATAAGAGACCATGGCTGGAAATTTTGCAGAGGTAGAAAAGCAAGGCTGGGGATGTTATAGTGAGAGGAATGCAAGGCTGGAGATGTAACAGAGATAGGAGAAAGTGAGGACTGCAGATCCTGGAGATCAGAGCTGAAAATGTGTTGCTGGAAAAGCGCAGCAGCTCAGTCAGCATCCAAGGAGCAGGAGATTCGATGTTTCCGGCATGAGCCCTTCATCAGGAATGAGGAAAGTGCGCCAGCAGTCCTGCTTGGCACACTTTCCTCTTTCCTGAAGAAGGGTTCATGCCCGAGACGTCGATTCTCCTGCTCCTTGGATGCTGCCTGACCTGCTGCGCTTTTCCAGCAACACATTTCCAGTTATGTTACAGAGATAGGAAGCCAAGGCTGGAGATGTAAAAGAGATAACAGAGCACGCTGGTAAAATTACAGAGATAGGAAAGCAAAGCTGGAAATGGTAGTGTTAGGAATGCAATGCTGGAGCTGTTACAGAGACCGGAAAGCAAGGCACCACCAGTGATAGGAACGCAATACTGACGATGTTGCAGACTGAGGAAAGGAAGACTGGATTTGGTTCATGGAATGGAAAGCAAGGCTGGAGATGTAAAAGAGAGATAAAAGTCTAGAGATGTTACACGGAAATGAAAGCAAGGCTGGAAATGTTACAGAGATAGGACAGCAAGGCTAGAAATGTTATGGTGATAGGAATACAATTCTGGACATGTTGCAGAGATAGGGATCCAAGTCTGGAGATGTTACAGAGATAGGAAAGCAAAGCTGGCCATGGTACAGAGATAGGAAAGCAAGGCTGGAAGTCTCGAGAGATAGGAACACAAGGCTGAAGATAACACAGAAATAGGAATTCAAGGCTGGAGATAGTACAGAGATAGAAAAGCAACGCTGGAGTGGTTACAAAGAGGAAAGCAAGGCTGAGATGTTACAAATATAAGAGACCATGGCGGGAAATTTTACACAGGTAGGAAAGCAAGGCTGGAGATGTTATAGTGAGAGGAATGCAATTCTGGCCATGTTACAGAGATAGGAAAGCAAGGCTTCAGTGATTACAGAGAGACGAAAGCAAGGCTGGGATGTTACAATGATAAGGGAGCAAGGCTGGAAATGTTATAGTGAGAGGAATGCAATTCTGGACATGTTACAGAGATTGGGATGAAAGGCTGGTGATGTTACATAGATAGGAAAGGAAGGCTGGAGCTATTACAGAGATAGAAAAGCAATTCTGGAAAAAATACAGATTGGAAAGCAAAGTTGGAAAGGTTATTGTGTTAGGAATGCAATGCTAGAGACGTTACAGTGACAAGAAAGCAAGGCATCACCAGTGATAGGAATGCAGTGCTGACAATGCTGCAGACTGAGGAATGGAAGGCTGGATATGTTACAGAGAAAATAAAACAAGGGTGGAGATGTAAAAGAGAGAGGAAATCAATGCTTGACATTCTCTTGGGACAGGAAAGCACATTTACAGATATCACCGAGATAGGAAAGCATGGTTCGATATTATACATCGATCGGAAGGCAAGGCTGGAGATGTTACAGAGAGAGGACAGGAAGGCTGGTGATGTTTCAGAGATAAGAAAGCAAGAATGGAGATGTTACAGAGACAGCTAAGCAAGGCTGGAGATGTCACAGAGAAAATAAAGCAGAGGGAAGCAAAATTGGAGATGTTGCAAGGATAAGAATGCAATGCTGGAAATTTGACAGGAATAGGAAAGAAAGGCTGGACATGTTGCAGTGAGAGGAATGCAATGCCGCAGATGATAGAGAGAGAGTGAAGCAAGGCTTGCCATGTTACCGAGATAGGAAAGCACGTCTGGACATGCTCGAGAGAAAGAAATGCAAGGCTAACGAAATCCCAGAGGTAGGAAAGCAAGGCTGAACTTGTTATAGAGATATGAAAGCAAATGTTACAGCAAGCGGAATGCAAGGCTGGAGATGTTACAGAAACAGGAAAGCAAGGCTAGAGATGTTAAAAGAAAGATAAAAGCAAGGCTGCAGACATTATAGTGATAGGAAAGCAAGGCTGGAGCTGTACAGAGGTAAGAAAGCTGGGCTGCCAATTTTACAGTGATAGGAAAGCAAGGCTGTAAATGTAATAATGATAGGACTGCAATGCTGGAGTTGTTAATGAGGTTGGGATACAGGGCTGGAGATGTTACAGAGATAGGAAGGCAAGGCTGAAGATAACACAGAGATCAGAATGCAAGGCTGGAGATGTTACAGAGATAGGAAAGCAAGGGTTGAGAGGTTACAGAGAAAGGAAAGCAAGGCTGAGATGTTGCAAAGATAAGAGAGCAAGGATGGAAATTTTACAGAGGGAGGAAAGCAAGGCTGGGATTGTTATAGTGAGAGGAATGCAATTCTCAACATGGTACAGAGATAGGGATGCATGGCTGGAGATGTTACAGAGAGAGGAAAGCAAGGCTGGAGATTTTACAGAGATAAAAACGCAAGGCCGGCAAAATTACAGATAGGAAAGCAAAGCTGGAAAGGTTGTCGTGTTAGGAATGCAATGCTAGAGATGTTACACAGACAGGTAACCAAGGCATCACCAGTGATAGGAACACAATGCTGGCGATGTTGCAGACTGAGGAAAGGAAGGCTGGATATGTTAAAGAGAAAAGAAAAGACAGCGAGAGATGTTACACGGAAAGAAGAGCAAGGCTGGAAATGTTACAGGGAAAGGAAAGCAAGGCTTGTGATGTTACAGAGAGAGGACAGAAAGTTTGAGGATGTTGCACAGATAAGAAAGTGAGGCTTGAGATGTTATAGTGAAAGGAAAGCAAGGCTGGCGATGTTATAGAGATAGGAAAACAACGCTGGAGATGTTAGAAAAATAAGAAAACAAGGGTGGAGATGTTACAGAGATAGGAATGAAAGGCTGGAGCTTTTACAGAGACTGGAATCCGAGGCTACAGATATTACAGAGATAGGAAAATGTGGCTGGAGATTTGAGATAAATAAGAAAACACGACTGGAGATTTTGCGGAGATAGGAATGCAACGCTGGAGTAGGTACAGAGACTGAAATCAAGGCTGGAGACGTTACAGAGATACGAAAGCAAGGTTGTAAATTTTAACGAGATTGGAAAGCAAGGCTGGAAATATAGTGATAGGAACGCACTGCAAGAGATATTAGAGACAGAAATACTAGGCTCGATATGTTACAGTGATCGGAAAGCAATGATGGACAGGTTCCAGGGATAGGAAAACACATCTACAGATTTCACCGAGATATGAAAGCATGGTTCGATATGATACATATATCGGAAAGCAAGGGTGGAGATTTTCCAGAGAGAGGACAGGAAGGCTGGTGATCTTTCAGAGATGTGAAAGCAAGATTGGAGATGTTACAGAGAGAGCTAAGCAAGGCTGGAGATTTCACAGAGAAAATTAAACATGGCTGGAGATGTCACAGAGAAAGGAAAGCAAAATTGGAGATGTTGCAAGGATAAAAAAGCAAGGCTGGAAATTTGACTGGAATAGGAAAGGAAGGCTGGAAATATTATAGTGAGGGGAACGAAATGCCGGAAATGTTACAGAGATCGTGAAGTAAGGCTGGTCATGTTACATAGACAGGAAAGCAAGGCTGGGCAGGCTCCAGAGATAGGAATGCAAGGCTGAAGATATCACAGAGGTAGGAAAGCAACGCTGGAGATATTTCAGATATTGGAAAGCAAGGTTAGAGAGGTTACAGAGAGAGGAAAGCAAGGATGGAGATGTTAATAGAGAGATTAAAGCAAGGTTGCAGATATTACAGTGATAAGAAATCAAGGCTGGAGATGTCACAGATATAAGAAAGCAAGGCTGGCAATTTTGCAGAGATAGGAAAGCAAGACTGGAAATGTAATAATGATAGGAATGCAATGCTGGAGTTGTTACAGAGATTGGGATGTACGTCTGGAGATGATACAGAGATAGAAATGCAAGGCTGGAGATGTTGAATAGGTATGAAAACAAGGCTGCAGATGTTATAGAGAGAGGAAAGCAAGGCTGGAGATGTTACAGAGATAAGAACGCAAGACTGGAAATTTTACAGAGATAGGAAAGCAAAGCTGGAAATGTTATAGTGTAAGGAATGCAACGCTGGTGATGTTACAGAGACAGGAAAGCAAGGCATCACTTTTGACAGGAAAGCAATGCAGACGATGTTGCAGACTGAGGAAAGGAAGGCTGGCTATGTTACAGAGAAAAGAAAGCAAGGCTGGAGATGTTAAAAAGAGAGGGAAATAAGGTTGGAGATGTTACAGGGAAAGGAGACCAAGGCTGGAGATGTTACAGACATAGGACAGCAAGGCTGGAGATGTTACAGAGAAAAGTGAGCAAGGCTGGAGATGTTGCAGAGAAAGGAAAGCAAAGCTGGCGTCGTTAGAGATACGAAAGCAAGGCTGTAAATGTTATAGATATTGTAAAGCAAGGCTGGGAATGTTATAGTGATAGTAACGCACTGCTGGAGATGTTAGAGACAGAAATACTGGGCTGTATATGTTACAGAGAAAGGAAAGCAAGGCTGGACAGGCTCTTGGGATAGGAAATCACATCTACAGATGTCATCGAGAGTGTAAAGCATGGTTCGCTATGATACATAGATTGGAAAACAAGGCTGGAGATGTTACAGAGAGAGGACACGAAGGCTGGTGATGTTTCAGAGATAAGGAAGCAAGGTTGGAGGTATTACAGAGAGAGCTAAGCAAAGCTGGAGATGTCACAGATATGAGAAACGAAGCTCACCCACTTCAATAATTTCAGTGCGAGACAAGATTTGAAGCAATCAGTATGTTTATTATCCACTTGCAAGCACGGTGCCTGAAATAGACACCCAGAGTTTAGCAAGTACGTATCTTATGTCGGATTCACTACTCCAAACCCGGTGCCCATTACTATTGTTTATCTCTTGCCTTATCTGGCGTTGTGCATAACAAAGTACACGTTTTACTTGGGCATTTCACCGCATCATACTGTGGTTTATTGTGAGGTATATCCTCCTTCACTACTATTTCCCCCACGTGTGACAGTTCCTCCCTTTCCCCAACCATATTGATCCTTATGACCTTTTAATTGGGGTTTGTTTTTGTGTTTTTCCAAAAGTGGAAAACAGATGTTTATAACTACTGATCGTACAAGCATATTGGCTTGACCTACATCCTCACAATACCTTATCTAGTTGTCTGTAACATCTACCATTGTTGCAGGCACGTTTCATTCTTGTATGCACATTTTAGCTAATACAAAAACAATTATATATTTCCTTCATATTAGTTTTCATTCTTGTTGACTCAGCTGTTGGTTGAAACAATTATACACTGGTGTGAGTTCATAACTAATTATGATTGCAGAAGCACTTTGCTTAAATCTCACAATTTCACCCTTTTCCTTTAATTACCATTCATTATTTTCTGCATTTTCATTTTAAGCATCGCCCCCAAAATTCGCAAACATCGTTCCGGAGATTTCATCCATCTTGGTCTCACTCATCCCCTCATTTTTAATCTGTAATGTTCCTCTGCCTGACTCCCTTTTAGGGACATCTGTTTCATTAAGGATGTCTCAGTCAGTCTTTTGGTGAATCCTCGTATACAGGGTATGATACAACAGTCATTGGCTACCAATGTCCCGACTACTACTGTCAGGGAAGGAAGGATGGAAACCACCACCCCCTTCCATTTTCCAAACCATGATTCAAGCCATCCCGTGAGAGATGTGTGTACCCTGAATTCTCAGCCCATTCCACTGCTAACTTAGGCAATCCCCTTAAGGCCTGAGTAATTGAACCGTCAGGCGCAGTGTTATTAGGAATAAAGGTACAATACCTTCCCATTAACATTATACACACACACACACACACACACAGACACACACACACACACACACAGACACACACACACACACACAGGCACACACACACACACACACACACACACACACACACACACACACACACACACACACACACACACACACACACACACACACACACTTCTAAAATCATTTCAAGGGCCATTCTTTTTTCCCAATCCGTCCGACTTATCGCATCAAGCTGTTCTGATATTCCTTTAACCGCATCTCTTGCATAATTTATAAGTCGCTGTTGATTATAGAAAACGTAATTTTTACAATCTACATTTTTATTAATTGTTACCCACCAAAAGAGAGCTGACTCAAAGCCTGCTGCAATCTAGTTACGAGCCTTGAATTCATCGGGTACCTCCCTAGAGACTCCTACCGAATCAAGATAAATCCTGCCATCGAAAGAAGTGTCTAACAGTGATCTCTTCCTCCTTCCCTTTATCCCTACTATCTTTTCCTTCGCAACTGCCATGGTAAATGGAATTGCCAATTGTACAATTGCAAATGTTCCTCTCCAATCCAGAGATCAGGTGGGTCTCAATATTTTGCCTCCACAGTATCACAGTAAATGCTTGCGGAACATTTCGTGCTGAGTAGTTCCCTCTCTTGTCCGTTTCGGTGACATTCTTAATCTCTGTACATAATTTCAGCTCCCCCAAATCTCTTGACCGATTTGTACCCCGTCTAAGCACACACGACGTGTGATTTCGGACTCTGGCTGAAAGCGTAGGGGGGCTTTTTAATCTTTCTTCTCCAATGGAGGGAACATTAGACATAGGGAGGTACAATTCCTATCATTCCATGCCGTCTTATCCTGATAAAGGACTATCATACATTTCATGCCCTTCCTGTCTCGCTTCCACCCGAGCGGAAAGGGAACCTGCTCAGTTACTGGTCTACCGGAGGCACAAGCAAAGCAATTGCTCTTGTTCAGACTTTATGCGGCATACTTTACCCATTTTACACAGGCATTTGCATCCCCGTAACCAGTTTCTATTTCAATGGTCTGTTTTAAGTCCTTTACCTCTATAATTTTGTCTACTTTAAGGTCATCAGGAGGGGTGAAAGCTTGTACCTTATTATCCAGTAGTTCTGCTCGTTTTCCCTGTCCTATGCTAATTCGAAAGCAACAGCCCGATAAATTATTCCCGTTTGTTTTCATTTCTATCCCAAATGTTTCATTTAATTGTACCTGATAGATGCCGCACCCATCTCCCGCGCCGCGCCCCCTCCACCCTCAGGATTGATTCGTCCCATGTGAGTTTCTTTATCATTAGATATAATGGGTTACACTTTTTATCGGGACAATCGCGAGCTGGTAGGAAGGGGGCTCAGTGTACTGTGACGAGATCATTATACCAAGTACCATTCCCAAGGCTATCCCCATAGGAATTAAGATGTGTTTCTGAGCTGCGGTACTGTCTCTGATTATCTACATTCTCACAATATACAAAGCTGCATGCATCAGCGTCTATTACTTGTGGCTTATCAGACTCAGGATCCGTTAATAACACATATGAAAATGATTAGATTAGATTACATTACATTACCGTGTGAAAACAGGCCCTTCGGACCAACAAGTCCACACCGACCCGCCGAAGCGTAACCCACCCATACCCCTACATTTACCCCATTCCTCACACTACGGGCAATTCTGCATGGTCAATTAACCTGATTCCAAAATTCCAAAACTAAGAGGGCTAACATCATAACTCTCAGCATCCCCAACATTCTAAAAATCGTTCTGAAGCACGAAAAGACTGAATATATATAATCGTACAGAAATAATCCCATGCTTGCGTCGCCACTGTATAATCAGTTACCCAAACTCTGTTTCGACTGAGTTTCAGCGTTTATTGCGTTGATTCGGCTATCAAGATTTCGTCTTCGACTGGAGATTCTACTGGCCCTTTGATCCGAGTGAAATGAGTCCAGCCTGTCTCTGCCGTCCTTATTAGCATTTCGGTCATACGGCTCTTTCCAGTCTGGCTGCAATTTAGTCTCTGTCCATGATTTTATTAAGATCCAATCTCCAGGCCGGATGGGACGAACGGTGAATTGAAGAGGCGGAGTCTGTGCCAATAAACCCTGTTTCCTGAGGAAAGACAAAGAGGAGGACAAGCCCAGTATATACTTGTTTAAGAAAAAATCTTGAGTTTCGAGAATTGGCAATTCTCCATTCGTTCCCAGATAATGTAATCCAAAGAGGGGGGTAGTCCCAAATCTTTCCTTGGGGCTGTTCGTACTCGCAAGAGAGCTACAGGTAAACATTTGGTCCAAGGGAGTCTAGTTTCTATTATCAATTTAGAGAGCTGTCGTTTGAGTGTTTGGTTCATTCTCAAAACCCTTCCAGATGATGATGGGTGCTATGGAGCATGGAATACCCAGGAAATGCCCAACCATTTCATTATCTCCTGTAACACTTTAGAGGCAAAATGAGTTCCTTGGTCGGAATCTATATGGTTCACTCGCCCATATCAGAGAATTTTGTGCTCTAATATTATTGTCGACATGCCACTCGCAGTGGCGGTAGCTCGGGGGTATGCCTCAACCGAACGAGATAGATGATCTATTATTACCAGCATATATTTTCGTCTTCCTACTCTGGGTAGTTCAGTATAATCTTTTTGTATACTCTGGAAGGGTCTCAATCCCGTGTCTTTTCCTCCCGGGTTCTGTTTTCTCAAGACTTATTTATTTACCTTTCTGCATATTACACATACCTCACATATGTGTTTAACAATTGTATATATTCCTTTACATCCATATTCCCTAAGAACTAAATCACACATTGCTTGTACTCCCCAATGGCTGCCTTGGTGTAGGACAGCCTTAATCTCTCGCATCACCATTTGTTTAACATTTCCCTTCCATCAGGTAACATCCACTGCCCGTCTGCAGTCTTTGCAGCCCCTAAATCGTTCAACTATTTTTCCTCTCTTTCAGTAAATTAAGGAGCTTCCCGAGGATCAGGGACAGTAGGTATTAGGGAATGAATCACCACTCCTTGTGGGTCCAGGCCTGCTTCCCCAGCCACTTCATCGGCTAATCTATTCCCCCTAACTTCTGGTTCATTTCCTTTTTGATGACCATTTACATGCACTATCGTTATTTCTCAGGGGAGTAATACGGACTCCAAGACCCGTTTAATCAACTCCTCATGTGCTAATTCCTTCCCCCAGCAATTGATCAGTCCTCTTTCCAGCCATATCTTTCCAAAAATGTGCACAGCACCAAATGCATATTTACAGTTAATGTATACTGCTCCCTCTTTATTTTCTAATGCCCATTTGGCTACCTTGATGCGTCTACCACACTACATTTCGTCCCTTCTACAACTGCATACCCATTAGATCTTTGCCCTTCATTCACCCGGGATGATCCGTGTATAAAACGTCAGGCTCCTGCATGAAGGTAACATCACTCAGGTCCATGCGGTCCTTAGTTTGGTATTCTATAATGTCAAGGCAGTTGTGTTCTGGATTCTGAGGAGATTCTCCTTTTCCATTCCAAAGAAAGGCAGCTGGATGTAAACAATTGTCAGTGACCAACACTAGATCATCATTTTCTATTAATATTGCCTCATATTTCAGAACACGCGAATCTGTCAACCATCGCCCAGCTTTTTGGTTTAGGATCGATCTCACTTGCTGTGGGTTGCTTACTATTAGAGCTCCACCAAATGTAAGGTTTCGGCTTTCCTCCATCAACAGTGCAGTGGCAGCCACGGCCTGCACACACTCAGGCCACCCCCGGGATACTGGATCCAATAGCTTCGAAAGATATGCTACTGGCTGTTTCATTCCTCTCCACCTTTGGGTTAATACTCCCAAAGCCGCTCCCTTATCTACAGTAGCAAAGAGCTGGAAAAGTTTACCTCGAGAAGGTAAGGCTAACACGTGGGCATGGATCAGATCTCTTCTGAATTCTTAAATAGTTATTTTTCCTCTTCTTCCCAACTCAGACACTTTGGCTCCTTCTCTCATTGTTTGCGATTTTATGTATTCGTCTTTTGAGCATAAGGATCAATCCACAATCTGCAATATCCTGTTAAACCCAAAAAATTATGTAATTCCCGTTTAGTCCTTGGCAGCAGAATCCCCACTGTTCCCTCTAACTGTTCCTGGCTTATCTTTCGCTTTCCTAACTAAATGTCCCAAGTATTTCACTTCTCGCTCCACATATTGTATTTTGTTTTTAGATTCTCGCAGTCCCTGCTGACCAAGGAAATTCAATTTTTTTTTAGTGGCTTCTACTACACGTTCTCTTCTCTTTTCAGTTACAAAGACTTCGTCTGCATACTGCAACAGCGCAGTTCCTTTGGGGCATCTGAATTTCTCCAATATTTGTTCTACCATCTGTCCAAATAAATTCGGGGATTGCGTAAACCCCTGGGGGGGGGGGGCATGGTCCACCAGTATTGCTGTTTCCGTCCTGTCTTGGGATCTTCCCATTCAAAGGCAAATAAAATCCTACTTTCCTCCACCAAGGGACAAGACCAAAAGGTATCCTTTAAATCTACCACACTAAACCATTTGTGGTCATGAGGGATCTAATTTAATAATGTATAGGGGTTTGGAACCATTGGGTGCCTGTCCTGTTCTATAGTGCCTGACCGTGCTACCCCCGTATCTACTAGGAAGACTACCTCTTCCCCACAGGATCCCACCTTCAAGTTTATTAAGAGTTCCTGGTGGCTATTCGATTCAATGTTCTCAAATCCTGCACCAATCGAGAAGTTCCATCAGATTTTCCACTGGTAGAATTAGGACATTATGAGGAGACATACATGGCTCCAACAGTCCATCTCTACCCCTCAATTACTGGCTGCAGTCTTCGTTTACCTCCTATGGAAATGGGATATTGTCGCTCATAAACAACGTCTCCTTTCCTTTTTAAACTTCTTCCTAGGGGACGGAGTTGTACTTTTCCACGATTCCCTTCTCAAGCCCATATAATAGGGTCTATCTCTCTCTCCACATCTTCTGTCAATATTGCCATTGTATTATTTTTCTAATTATACTAATTATTTTTCCTGAAATCAAATCTCCAGTCCTAAGAAGATAATTACGTCTCTCCCGAGTTAGTTCCTTCCTATATCAGGGAAATACAGCAGTTCCACTGTGACTGTATCCTTCGGACCTTCTATCATCATAGGTTCAAATACTGGAACAATAACTCCTTCCACTTTTACGCCGGAAACAGTAATTGACCGTGTCGATATTTCTACTTTACTTGGTTTAAAATTCAGCGATGACCGTGCTACCCCCGTATCTACTAGGAAGACTACCTCTTCCCCACAGGGTCCCACCTTCAAGTTTATTAAGAGTTCCTGGTGGCTCCCCGGAGGCAGCAACCCCTGACACCCCTATTCTTCATCAAAATTCATAAGCGGAATTGCCCTTTCTTCCATTTGTAGATCAGGACACTCCCATTTAAAATGCCCGAGTTTCTGCAATAACTGCATCCTGCCTGTGGAGACTTCCATCTCTGCCCCTGTCGCCGGAACCCTCTATCAAATGTTCCCCCTTTTCCTCTCCCTCTCCTTTTCCTCTCTGTCCTACATGCTGCCACCCGCCACTCCGGTTGCTCACTATTGGTTCCATTATTTTCTTAACTACCTCATCAACCGCAGTTACCATCATTTTTGCCTTTTGTTTTTGTCTCTCATCTCTCTCTTTACAAATACTTTCTGTGCCTCTCTTAACAATTCATCTAATGGTGTTTCACTCCTCCCTTCGATCTTCAGTATCTTCCTCTGTGTCTGGCCATGCCTTTGTCACAAAACATACTTTGAAAAAACCCTGTGCCAATGGGTGTTCAGGGTTCATTCCAGAATATTTCCGCATTGAGTCTCTTAATCTTTGCAGGAAAGCTGAGGGAGTCTCACCTTTCTTCTGTCTAACTTCAAAGGCTTTAGTCAAATTCTGCAACTTTGGAATTGCCTCTCTTATTCCTTTTAGAATCATGTCTTTCAATTCCCTAATTTCTTCCCTATGCTCCGGGTTTTGATTTTCCCACTGGCTGCCTCTGAGTGGAAACTCCGTCTCTGCCTGACCCGTATCCCCATCCCCAATGGGAACTTCCCTGTCCCATATTTTAATGGCTGCTCCTGGTATAAGTCCCCTTTCTTCCCCAGTAAAAGGTACATTCAAAATAGACGTTTTCTCAGTCCACGTATACAGACTGGGCCCCAAGAATTGATCAATTTGTTCAGACAGCCCTACCGGATCCTCAACTAGGACTTTCATCTCCTTTTTAAATGTTCTGAACTCCCCACTGGTGAGGGGGCACTTACAAACCCAATCTCTTTGTCCCCTATTGGTACATCCCGAAGGGGATAAGTCTTTATATTCTTCCCCTTATTTTGTTTTTGTTCATCCCCCTTACGCTTTGGTTTAGATATTCAAGAGGCCTGCTCTACATCTACTTTATCTACCTTTCCTTTTGTTGAGGTTTGATGGTCAGGAACAACAACATACCTGTCCACCGTCCCTTCATTCTCCTCTTGTGGGTCATCCATTCCCTGTCCCTGTCTGTCTGTCTCTCCTCCTTCCCCATTTTCACCTAATCTGATTTTATGGTACGGGGGTGCAAACAGGCAAAAGGATCCCAGGGACTGGGTGGGACAGAGGGGGAATCCTTTGTCTTTACTACCATCATTCCCAAACTGCCCGTCCAACAGGACGCATAGTCCGCCTCTTCTTGACTAAATGGTTGTTTTTTATTCATATACAAATCTAAATACTGACATACCCAATCCTCATCCGAATCATACTTTGGCCAGAAGACAGCTGAATGAAGGATTGGTTCTTTGGTCCATAATAAACAACAATATTCAATCATTTTCTTTTTATCTTTTCCCCTTGTACAGGTGTTACTTGTCCATTCCCTCAACATCCTCCCCAACGGACTTTCAGGAGGAATGTTACCAGGGACTTTTTCTTCCTTTACTCCGTGACAGTTTGACTTACTCTGCCTACCCCCTATTTCTCGTGCCGCTCACCAATCCCTCAACGATTAAATACCCCTTTTCCCGGCCACCAAGTTAATACTTAAAAGTCAGTTTTCTGACGTTGGTCTGTGCACAGAGTTGCCTGGCCCCTTTGTTTTCCATATTTTTTATCGACCTTCTTTCACTGTCTGATTCAGATGTCTCTCTTGTGGGATTCGTGCCAGCAGCCCAAAGGAGCGGACAAAACTGGGACAAGAAACCGCTCCTCAATTGTGAATGGGAGGCCTCTTCCCAGTGTCCAGGGCCAACCACTCCCCCCGGCGATGGAAGAATATCGCGGACCATCCCCCAATTGTGAGAAACTAAACCCACAAACTTCAATAATTTCATGCGAGACAAGATATGAAGCAATCAGTATGTTTATTATACGCTTGCAAGCGTGGTGCCTGAAATAGACTCGCAGAGTTTAGCAAGTACATAGGATTCACTACTCCAAACCCGCTGCCCATTACTATTGTTTATCTCTTGCCTTATCCGGCCTTGTGCATAACAAAGTGCAGCTTTTACTTGGCCTTGTCACCACATCCTGGCTGTGGTCAACTGTTAGGTATATCCTCCTTCACTGCGATCTATTTCCACCACTTGTGACATTTCCTCCCTTACCCAACCATATTGAACCTTAAGACCTTTTAATTGGGTTTATGTTTTGTTTGTTCTTTGCAGAAATGGGAAACAAATGCTTTTAACTACTGATTGTACAAGCATATCTGGCTTAACCTACACCGTCACAGCACCTTATCTATTTGTCTGTACCATCTACCATTGTTTGCAGGCACGTTTCATTCTTTATGCACATTTTAGCTAATATGAAAACAATTATATATTTCCTTCACATAGGTTTAATTCTTGTTGACTCAGCTCTTGCTTGAAACAATTGTGCACTGGTGTGAGTTCATTTACCTTGCATAAGTAATTATGATTGCAGAAGTAACACTACTTCACCTGTAACCCACAGTTGGTAGTGTAGTGAACAAAGAAGAACAAAGAATACAGAAAATGTGCAGCCCAGGAACAGGCCCTTTGGACGGCCAAGCCTCAGCCAGTCCAAATCAACTATCTAAACATGTCGCCCAATTTCTAAGCATCCGTATCCCTCTGCTCCTCACTTACTCATGCATCTGTCCAGGCGCACCTGAAATGAATCCACCATGCCTGCCTCGACTACCTCTGCTGGCAACGCATTCCAGCACCTGCCAACCTTTGTGTAAAATACTTTCCATGTCTATCGCTCTCATTGAACACGTGACCTCTCATTATTGAATTACTCATCTTGGAAAAAAGCTTATCTCTAGCCACCCTGTCTGTACCCTTCATTATATTGTAGACCTCAATCAGGTCCCAGCAATCTCGTTTTTTCTAATGAAATCAGAATTAACCTACTCAACCTCTCTTCAGAGCTTGCATCTTCCATACCAGGCAACATCTGCGTAAACCTTCTCCGCATTCTCTCCTAAACGTCCACATAATTTTGGTAATTTGGATACCAGAACTGTACAGAGTATTCTAAACCCGGCCGAACCAAACTCCTGTACAATTTTAGCAGGATTTGCCTGCTCTTATACTCAATGCCCTATCCGGTGAAGACAAGAATGCCATATGCCTTCTTGACCACTCTATCCACCTGTGCAGTCACCTTGAGCGTACAAAGAACCTGAACTCCAAGATCTCTCTTCTCATCAAGTTTACCCAAGGCGGTTCCGTTTACTGTATACTTGGCTCTGGAATTTGACTTCCCAAAATCATCACCTCACATTTTCTTGAATGGAACACCATTTGCCAATTCTCCGCTCAACCCTTCTGTCTATCTATATTTCCTTTCATTCTTTGACAGTCCCCTATGATTTCTGGCTTCTCCTCCAATCTTTGTGTCATCTGCAAATGTAGTGGCGAGATACTGGGTTAGCAACCCTTGGAGATTGGAACATGGCAGTTGTTCATCCCATGCAGCAAGGAACCATGTTTGGAAGATTTTTCCCAGTGAAGTACCACTGTTTCCTGATGTAGATCAATAAATCAAACTTTTTTATTAGGAGTCATGACTTAGAAGTTTACTAACGATACATAGTTGTGTAGTTGACTATAATGAATAATGTCAGGGACCGCTGGGATTTATCCATCAGGTGGAAAGGAAAAATGGTGAATGGAATTGAATCCAGACCAATGAGTGGTAGTGAATTTGGGGAGTTAGAACAATAACAATGAGCATTCTGAGTGGTGTATAGGAACAAAGAGATCTTGGAGTGGACATTCACAGATCCCTGAAGATTGTTGGACAGGGACATCAGTTGTTCGAGAGGTTTTTGGGTATTTTCTATTGTTGACCACAGACTGTGGATGATATTCGATCTTTAGCAACCGCCAGTTTAGGAAGCAACTAAAGGAATGAGCACAAGTCTGGTCCATGCAATAACCTACATTTTTAAAAATTGAAAGATGAAAGATAGAGGGCTGAAGTATAAATCTTTGCCCATCAACCTACTTCACCACTCAATGAATTTATCACTGATTCCCCTCCAGGTCATGCTGGTATGTGCCTTGGAGGGTAATTTGCAAATGGTGAAGGTTCAGTGCATCTTCAATCTTGTCCTTATAGTCAGTACAGTTTTTGAGCTTTGAACGTTCTGTCAACACGGCCTGGATGACTTACTACAGTGAATCTTCTATGTGGTGCACTCTGCTGCAATTGTGCCTTAGCAGTTAAAGGAATAAATATTCAGGTGTTGAACAATATACCGTAAAGTGACTGCATTGTCGTGGAGGATGCCCAGTTCCGTCAGTGGTATTGAAGCTGCACCCACCTCGGCAAATGGAGAGAGTTTTGTTAAACATCAAATTTGTGCGTTGTGGACGATGTCGGCTTCACGGAGACAAGAGTTGAGTTAATAATCAAAGTCGACCCGCGGACAAGTTTTTGTTGTCAACTTATTTTTATGGGTGGTCAGGTTCCATTTCTCCTAAATACTAGCTCCCAGGATGATTACACTGAGTAATTCAGTTACATTGAAGCCATTGAATGTCAATAGAATATGATTAGATTCTCATTTGTCAGAGTTATCTTCGCTGTATTTGGTTCTTCTGTGGGTCAATACGATTCTAATCGCTTTCTGATTTCAAGTTCCAATTCCCATCTGCGCCTGAAATTTCAACCCTTTTCCTCGCCTCTCCACCTGCCTTCATTACATGTAAGGGACAGCGCAGACGTACAAACATGTTGCTAATTCTGTATACAGTAGAACTTCGTGGAATGATTGGTTAGGCTCGGATTATTATCCTTGAAACAAAGGAGGAGGGGAACTTTATAATCACATAATAACAATTATAAACGTTCAATATTCGTGGGATCTTGACAGGGTAGATATGGGCAGGTGGCTTGCCCTATGCTCTGAGGAGAGCACCAAAGGACATAATCTCAGAATTAGATATTGCCCATTTAATTCAGAAATGAGGAGTAATTTATTTGCTCAGGGGTCAAAGAATCTGTGGCATTTTCCAGTAACCGCTGTTGAGACTGTGTGGTTGGATATATTCAAACTGTGCCAGAAAGTTAAACAGAAAGATGATGAAACTTTGTCGAGCTAAGTGAGCAGAATTGAATTCAAGATTATCAGATTAACTATGTTAAAAATCACACAACACCAGGTTATAGTCCAACAGGTTTAAATGGAAACACACTAACTTTCGGAGCGACGCTTGTTCATCAAGTGATACTGAGGTGACTATCACCTGATGAAGGAGCATCGCTCCGAAAGCTAGTGCGCTTCCAATTAAACCTGTTGGACTATAACCTGGTGTTCTGTGATTTTTAACTTTTTACACCCCAGTCCAACACTGGCATTTCCAAATCAGATCATCCATGAGTTTGTTGAATAGTTGAGCAGACTACTTGGGCTGAATAGCATACTTCCACTTGGTTTAACATTTGGTCCAACGCCTTATTTTATTCATAAGTTCAGAATTGTGAGGGGATGGGATGAAGTGACAGAAAAGGTTTATTAAACAGATCAGACAGATCAGGAACAAGGCTCATAAACTCAGCAAGAAGAAATGTGCTGTGACCTGGGAGCAACAAATGACACTGGACTCAGCACAGGTGGTTGTGTACAGAAGCTGTGGTTGCTGAAGGAAGTTGCTAGATCTTATACAGTTGGCAAGTCAGTGATCACGCTGGATGATGGATCGTTGTATAATTCTCACACAGCAGAAATTTGTGAAAGAATGAAAGGTTCGTCTCATTGGAGAGGTTTTCTGCGGTGCCAATTCCGAGTGACTGTTTGAAATACTATTCAGATAATTGTGTGAAGTATTAGGTTAAAATACTCATGAACAACCCCACTGGATAAACCTGTGTTTCCGATCGCTTGTTATTTTTTTCTCATTCTTTCGATGTAAATTTATAGAAAGACAAGATTGAATGTAAGGCGGAAAGAAAAATGCGTTCTTTCTCATTACACCAATTTAATCTACAATTGAATAGAATGACTGCTCTCATTCTTCATTTCAACTTTAATGTGGTGTCGATTATTTGTGAATCTCCCGTGCAGTGAAGGGCAAGAACAAGATTCTCGATCCAGTGTATACCAGAATGTGATGTGCAAAGAAAAACTGCTATAGCGGTGGGTAAAGTTAGCAACCAGAGTGTGACTCGAACCCGTGAATGTGGAGCACAGCGGTATAATAACCCACCACCATAATCGCTCGGTCTCTTCAGCACATTTTGTAGTGGGGTGACATGTGACCTCATCAGGTTACACGTGGTGAAAGTCATGGATGAGAAAGTTCCAGAGCGGAATCGAATCCACACCATTGTGTTTCTGCATTCACTAGAATTATAATAACAGCAAATTCCAATAAATAGCCATGCTGGTCCGAATGAATATCTGTTAGTAATACATTCTGAGTCAGAACTAAGTCAGAATGAAACAGGACAAGAATTTTCCGTCATATTTACACCTACATTTGACTCATAACTTCTTTCAGTCACTTTCTCTCTCACGTGAAAAAGCAATCATGGTGAGTGAACTAAAGGCGATGTTGTCACTCAATGGCCTTTCTCATATGGCTGAACCTGAATTGGATTAAATCGCAAGAAATGCTGATTTGTTTGTTTCATTTTAATTTTGCTGAAACCAAACAATGTTCATTGTAATAATCAGAAGTGAATTAGATATATCTCATTGGAACGATTAATGTTGTATTCAAATTTGCTCTGACTTTATTTCAGCTTAAGGAAAATACTGCTTAGAAAAACAGAGGGTTAAAGTGCAAAAGAAAACCTACCAATTGTGTTGCTCGTTGCTTTGGCAGATTTCACTGAGTATTAAATGGACCAAACATCATGGTGTTTGTTCTCACATCCTTAACGCATGTGATGAAAGCAGGAAGTCGATCTCCAAGCAACTGGTCACTTCCTATTAATTATGTAATATCTTCCCTTCATAATAAATAAAAATCCACTCAGTTCCATTTACAATGCTTTAGGTGGAAAATTATGCCAAATCTTTCAAAATGCAGAGTTTTGGAACAGAATCTTATTCAGCTGCACACATTAAATAAATTTCTTTACATTTAAAGTCAACCAACTTAGACATTGTTTCCCTGAAACTTCCGACCGACTTCACCCCACCTCTGCACCTTTACCTAGCCACACGCTGTCGCTCTCCTTGTGAAATTTATTCCTTGTATGTCACTAAATGTGCCTTTCCAAATATTTTGAAAAACAGATTCTCGGAGTGACTGCGATTCTGTTCTCATCATTACTTTGTCCTTCAAAGAGTTTATCAAAGGTACTGAATGCCTGACATCTGGATGTTTACTTACTTGAAAGAGGGAATTTTCCACCTATTTACTCTGACCAAACATTTCATAACCTGAAAGAAACCCATTAAGTCTTCCTTGGTTCAGGGATAACTGTTCTCAATTTTCCAAGAAGACAAGTGAATAAAATCTCATCCTCAGTACACCCCCAACAGCATCTTCTCTAATGGCTTTACACCGCAGTAAACACCGTCATTATCATTTCATAGAATCACAGAATCATACAGTGCAGAAAGAGCATTTCAGTCAATCGAGCTGGTGTTGACTCTCTGAAGAGCATCTCACCCAGACCTAGCTCCCCTCCCTATTTCCTTATATTTCACCTGAAGAAGGGGAACCCCCACCGCCCCCCCCCCCCCCATGATGTGAAATAAACCTGTAGGAGTATAACCAGACGTCCTGTCACTTCTGACCTTATCCCCGCGTTACCCATGGCTCATTCTCCTAACTTACTTAATTCACTCACTGGACAGGAGAGGGCAATTTAACTTTGCCAATCAACCTAACCCTCCCTCTGAACAGTAGTGCGAATTACTGAGACAATGTTCCATCATACTGAGCAAATGCTGTATCATTTTTTAATGGTTATATACCCTGGTGAAACTCATCAAAACAAATGTATCGAAACGCTACTCTGTCCTTTACAATTTAATTCGTGCTGTGGGAAATGTTTCTGTACTCATATTTGAATGTGTTTATGTTGTTTCTTCTTAAGCTTCCTGCTTCTAGTAATCACTTCAATCCGGAACAAGTCTGTCAAATGCTTTTCATTCCAACACAGTCACATTTGCAGAAGTCACGTGTTTGCACTTTCACTGACACTCCGCCAACCTGAGAGCTGCAGTCCTTCCCCACCTTTATTCAGGCAGCAATGTCCTTCGTGTGATATGCCCCATCGAGAATGGAAGGACAGGTATCAATACCCGCACTTGGGAATGGAACGACATTTTTAAAACGTTTACACTGTCCCCAGCGGAAAATTGAGCCCCGTGACAGGCGGGGCCACGAACTATTATACTACCAAGGACAAGAGTGTCAAATGAGGCCCTTCAATCAAATGTGGCCACACTTGTCAAAAACAACTGCCTCATGAACTGAATCCCATTTCGGAATGCTTACCCCATAGCCGTACATGTCTTGGCATCAAAAGTTCACATTTGCATATTTATTCAGGTTATAAGCTTTTCTGCCACTCTGAAAAACGCAGACAGTGTATTCCAAGTTCCAACCACCCACTGGCTGATAAAGTTTTTTTCGCACATCTTCTCAAAGCTTTCTGTCTTTCTCCATAAGTCTCTGGCCCCTGCTGATCGATCCCTCCATCAATGGGAAACTCGTTCAATCAAACCTGTCCATACCCGAACTCAATCATGTCTTGTCTACATCTCCTTTGCACTGCAACAAACACTCCACTCTGCCCTGACTTTCTTCACAACTGAACCTCTTCAGCCCAAACAGTATTCTGCTAAATATCTCCTGCAATTTTCTCGGTGTGATCACATCCTTGCTATAACGTGACTTGCAAAACTGCACACAACACTCTTGCTTGAGCCTAATGAGCATTTGTTTTAACATTTCTGCACTAGTATGAGGACGAGTCTGGTTAAGCAGAATTTATTACTTATTCCGAATTGCCCAGAGGGCGATTCAGACTCAACCATATTGCTCTGAGTCTGAAGTCACATGCAGCCCAGACCAAGTAAGGATAGAAAATTCCATCCTGAAAGGACATCAGTGAAACAGATTTTGTTTTCAACAATTGTCAATGGATCTATAGTAATCATTAGATTCTTACTTGTAAATATTTTCAGAATCCAAATTTGACAATCATGGCATGGTGGGTTTCGAGCCCGAATACCCAGAATACCTCGGTCTCTGGATTATCAGTCCTATGAAATTATCACAAGACCAACGCAGAAAGCCATAAAAGCTGATCTTTTCCAATAAAATGTCTTTTCACCAAAACTGCCCTGGGTATTTTCCATGAGCCTGACGCTCCAATTGTCTCTGACCTATGTCAGTAAAAGCTGCTACATGGGGATTGATTTCACAACCGCGGTATCCAAATGGATCGACTTGTTTGAAGGTCCCGATGGTGGGATTGGGCCACGTTCACCCAACAGCCATGATCGCAGCAGCAGCACAGACAGAACAGTATGAATGTGAAAGAGAGTGGTAGATTGTGCATTGCCTCAGAGAAATGGGGGGGGGGGGGGGGGGAGGGACGGAAAGGAGGTTTAATGATCGTGGGAAGGAGAGAAATCTCCAACAACGGGTGTGTTTGAATCCTGATATATGAAACGCAGAGATGTAAGAGAGCGGAATTTGAAGGTAAAACAATTAATTTCTTAGCATTAGTCAGAAAAAGGAAAACGGAGAGAACACTTAGTGTCGTGATTTGGTTTCAAATCGAGGTTGCTGTGGTCACAATGCAAAATATCGACAACCACGATCACAGTTACCACAGAACAGGATGCTTGCAAGCAGCAATAAGTATACTAGCAGAGGGAATGTTCGGAAGAACAGCAAATGTACAATATCAGTACTCAGTGACAGGTCGGAACTGAGAATGAGCTGAATCTTTCAGTTCGATGTCCTCAGAGGCTGTGGAGATCCCTTGAATGAGAATGTTGAAAAATGAGATTGATCAATTTCGACAAAACATCAAAGACTCGGGGGCCAGTACAGGATATTATTGAAATGTATGTTTCAATAGCATTTTAGCTTAACATCGGCTCAGCCGCCCAGATCCAACTGGAAATGGGGATGGGAATGAGTGTGCAGAGTTACTCTCTGGCTCCAGTGACGCAATAGATGAGCGTCCTCTCCTTCTGTGATGGTATAGAGGCGCAAGAAATTCCTCGGTTGAGTGTGCTCCTTCTCAAGGGAATGGTTGTCCCCGTTTATACTATTATAGCGATTTACAGTGCATCTTTCTAAGACAGCTGAGTGGCATAAGTGGAGCGTGTTGAGCCCTTAACTTTGCAGTGGTGGGTTTGAAAGATGATTTTGCTCTTTGGATTTGTGTTTCCGACACTGGCGGTAGCAGCTACATTTGCTCGCATCAGCTCAGTATCAGTTTCGTCCACACAGTCAAGACTTCAACCTGGAGAATGTGGTGATGGGGTGATATTTTAAACTAGTCATCCATGGCGACTGGAACTGGGTGATGTTTAAGTTCGACGAATAAAACCTGAAATGCTAGCCTGACCTCAAGAACAGAGATCATGACTTAAATTTCCTGCAATCCCATTCATTCATGCCCTTATGCAGGGGATTCTACCATCTTCACCCAGTCTGCCTACGAGAGACTCCAGGACCAGAAAAAAACATGAGCTGACCCTTAATTCAGGAATCCCCACCGTGTGGGGAAGCAGGCTAGTCGGCCCTTCCAGTCCACACATCCACCCGAAGCGCATCCCACCAGACCCCGTGGTATCCCCTATCCCATAAGCAAGCATTTCCCACTGTTGATCCCTATAACTGGCACATCTTTGGTCAGAGGGAGAAATAAAACTACAAACACGCAGAGAATGTGCAGACTGCCCACAGACAGACACCCGAGGCTGGGATCACATCCGTGTTTGTGGTGTAGCCAGACAGCAACGAACGAGGGGCGAAGAATAAATGTTGTCCTGACCAGTCATACTCAAACCCTGTGGGTGAATGAGAAAGAATGAAAACACAGAAACAACATGGAAAACGGGATTTGTATCTGTGTGGACACAATGTGAAAGGATCGTTCACCCTGTGTAGAAAAAAAAGGAAGCTGATTCCACAGAGAAAGCAGGGAAATGTGGGAACTGCTGGAAGGGATTCAATTAACCACAGAAATGGAACCTCATTTAATCAGTAACACTTGGCAGAGGCCGTTCACCAGTCCCGTGTGTGTGAAGGGATCACTGAGCAAAACAACCTCCGGAGACTCCAGCAGGATTACATATCCCATCAGGTGTTCGATTATGCTGTCAATGCTGCTGTTAATCCCAACCAGCTATTTGTTCCATAGCGTCAATCATAGAGTCATACAGCATGAAAAAAGGCCAGTCAGTCCAACCAGTCCATGCTGAACATACTGCCAAACTAATTTAGTCCCATCTGCCTCTTGCTGTTCCCGCTGAGTGGTTATAATGCCCTTGTAGTTTTATTACTGTGGTGTTAATCCAAAAACCCAGGTAATATTTTGGGGACAAAGGGTTCAGGTCCTGGCACGACAGATGGTGGAGTTTGAATTCAATAAGCACCTGGAATTGAAGAGTCTCGTGATGACCTGAATCAGTTGTGTGGAAACTCCATCTGATTCACTCATGCCAGTTCGGAAAGCAACCTGCCATCGTCATCTGCTCTCTCCCACCAGACTCCAGATGGATAATATCGTGGTTGACTCTTAAATGCCCTCTGGGAAATAACTGACGTAGTAGGCATGAATAAATTTATTTCAAAAATCCCACTTTCCCATTCATGTTTAGAATCAATTGTCCTTTAAATGTTGCAAACGTACCCTCATCCATCACTTCCTCAGCAAGTTAATTGCACACGTAAACAACTTCCCTAAAAAAATGCCTCACATGTCTTTTTTAAAAAAAATCTCTGTCCTTTCATCTTAAACATATGCCCTCTCGTCTTGAAATCCCCCTCCTGGGAAAAGGCAGCTATCAGTAACTCTAAATTGCCTCTCAATAATTCATAAACTTCTGTCAGGTCGCGGCTCAAACCACGAACCTACAGTGAAAACAGTCTCAACTAGGAGAAAATGAGAACTGCAGATGAGAGATCAGAATCGAGAATGTTGTGCTGGGAAAGAACAGCAAGTCAGGCAGCATCTGAGGAGCAGGAGAATCGACGTTTCGGGAAAGAGTCTGGTGAACGACACTTGCGCGAAAAAAAAATGATTCTCCTGTTCCTCGGATTTTGTCTTACCTGATGTGGTTTTCCAGCACCCCAATCTCGAATCTGAAAATAGTCTCAGCCTATCCAGCCTTTCATTATAACTCAAACCTTCCACAGGCAACAAACGTGTATACCTTTTCTGAACCTGCTCCAGCTGAATAATATCAGTCCTACAACTGGGCGACCAGAACTGGACATAATATTCCAGAAGATGCCTCATCAATGTCCTGCAAAACTTCAACATAACATCCCAACTACTATACACAAAGGAATGAGCAATGAAGGGAAGTATGTTAAATACCTTTGAACCATTTTGTCTGTTGTTAATGTAAATTACAAGGAATTATGTACCGGCATCCCGAGCTTCCGTGTTCTCCAACATACGCAAAGCCATACTCTTTTTGTTGTACCAAAATGCAATACCTTCAATTTATATAGAGTGAACTCCATGTTACATTTTTAAGTTCAACGACTCATTGGATTAAGATCCTTTTGAAACTTAGATAATCTTCCCCACTATCTACAATTCTGGTGTCGCCTGCAAAACTACGAAGCATGCCTGCAGTGAGTTCCACTGTTTTCTCATATAGATCAATGATTCATATTTACTTGTAGTGGCCGTCATTTATCAGTGTGCAGATCATACAACAGTTAGTCATGCAATTAATCATGAGGAAGAAAGCCGCAGACTGCAGGGAGATATCAAACAATTGGAAATGAAAATTGTGAAAGCAATTCATTCCAGGGAAGTGGGTGATGGTGAAGGAAAATTAAACTTCAAACCAGCTGCCCACGCTCCAGTTGTGGCACTCAGCTGTCTCAGCAAGATGCACTGTAGATTGCTGTTATTATAAACGGGAACAAATTTTCCCTTCTGCTCCGCCTTTGACCAGAAGCATGTCCAACCTCGGAATTGCTTGCGCCTCTAAACCATCATAGAAATACCGTGCATTCCCCGGTTGCGTCAGTTGAGCCATCGAGCTTGCGACCTCATTCCCATCTCGATTTCAAGTTGGTTCTTCACGACTGCGCCACTCAGTTTCTCTGATTCTGGGGCTGGGAACGGGACTATGTGGCAGCAGTGGTTACTGCCTTGTGTAGGGAAACTCGTGAAGTAGCCGATGTTAAACTGCATTGCTATTGAAGAATGCATTTCAACAAAAGCCTGGTAAAAACAATGACTGCAGATGCTGGAAACCAGATTCTGGATTAGTGGTGCTGGAAGAGCACAGCAGTTCAGGCAGCATCCGAGGAGAAGTAAAATCGACGTTTCGGGCAAAAGCCCTTCATCGGGAATACAGGCAGAGAGCCTGAAGGGTAGAGAGATAAGTGAGAGGAAGGTGGGGGTGGGGAGAAAGTAGCATAGACTACAATAGTTGAGTGGGGGAGGGGATGAAGGTGATAGGTCGTGGGGGAGGGTGGAGTGGATAGATGGAAAAGAAGATAGGCAGGTAGGACAAGTCAGGGCAAGTTATGGAGACAGTGCGGACCTGGAAGTTTAGAACTGGGGTGAGTTGGGGAAAAGGCAAATGAGGAAACTGTTGAAGTCCACATTGATGCCCTGGGTTTGAAATGTTCCGAGATGGAAGATGAGGCGATCTTCCTCCAGGCGTTTGGTGGTGAGGGAGCGGCGGTGAAGGAGGACCAGGACCTCCAGCACTTCGGCAGAGTGGGAGGGAGAGTTGAAATGTTGGGCCACAGGGCGGTGTGCTTGATTGGTGCGGTTGTCCCAGAGATGTTCCCTAAAGCGTTCTGCTAGTAGACGTCCAGTCTCCCCAATGTACAGGAGACCACACTGGGAGCAACGGATACAATAAATGATATTGGTGGATGTGCAGATAACAATATCTGAACTGTCCCCCGGAGACTTTGATGTTTTGGAGAAATCTATTTATCTCAGCCTTCAGCACATTAATGATGGAATGTGGGCACTGATGTTAAAGGGTCAGCCCATTCTGAGTTCCCACATTTCTGCCACGGTTCGCTAAACCCTGATATCGTGCATTTGGTGTTCTGCCTAACATTTCTTATGATACTGTACTTACTGCTGTCGGTTAGCGTGTTTGTCTGTGGGGTGCCGTGATCGTATAATGGTTAGTACTCTGCGTTGTGGCCGCAGTAACCTTGGTTCGAATCCGAGTCACGGCATTAATTGCTCTATGTGTTCCAGTCATTTGTGAAACACAAAGGCAGCAGTTGTTTTAACGTGGTGATTTTCTTCAAGTTGATGTTTTTTTTTCCTTCAAGCTCTGGCCGCTCACATCACGGTGTTTCATATGTCAGAATTCAAATCCACCCGTTCTCAGAGATTTCTTCCCTCCTACGATCACTAACCGAACTTTCCATCCCATACCCCCAGTTCATTAATTTGGAGATGCCGGTGTTGGATTATGGAGTACAAAGTTTAAAATCACCCAACACCAGGTTAACGTCATCCAGGTTTAACTGAAGCACTAGCTTTCGGAGCGCTGCTCTTTCATCATGTGTTTGTGGAGTCATTTCCTATTTCACTAAGGCATTGCAGAATCTAATACAGACTCTCACATTGATAACGATCAGTCTGTGTGGCTGCAGTCACTGTTGCTGAGTGAACGTGCCCCAACCCGACCATCGGGACCTGCAGACCTATTGATCCATTTGGTTACCACTGTTGTGAGATCACTACACATGTAGCAGCTTTTACCGACATAGACCAGATATTATTGGCGGGGGTCAAGCTCAGGAAAATGGCACAGGACAGTATCGGGGAAAAGCGACTTCAATGGATAAGATCACTTTCATTGCTTTTCTGCAATGGCCGAGCGCTATTACCACTAACCACTGAACTGTTAATTCAGACACCAGGCACCCGGGTTTGACTCCCACCATGCTAGGTGATAGAATTGGGATTCAATAAATATCTGGAATTACGAATCTAATAACTCCTATATATCCATGTTCAATTGTTGAAAAAACAAACCATCTGAAGTCCTTTAAGGAATGAAACTGCCATTCTTACCTGCTCAGGCCTCCATGTGACTCCAGACTCACTCAAATATGGTTGAGTCTCAACTGCCCACTGTGTAATTAGGGATAGCAATAAATAGTGCGGAGCCAGCGACGCCCTCATACTGTATCAGAATCGTAAAAAAAAGTTCATTCGGCTCTAGCTGGACTAATGTGTGCAGTTCTGCAATTCAGAATAATGCATGGATGTGATCACACTGGGAATATTGCAGGAGAGATTCACTGGGATATTGTCTGGGCTGAAGAGTTTCAGTTGTGAAGAGAGATTGGACAGACTGGGGTTGTTAATCGCCGAGTAGAGGAGATTGGAGAAGACATGACTGAGATGTACAAAATACTGAGGGATATGGATAGGATAGACTTAAAGAAGCGTTTCTTATTGATGGAGAGTTCGAACCCTGGGGCCAGGAGACTTCGGGAAAAGGCAGAAAGGTTTGAGTAGATTTGCGGAATGGGTCAGAGAGGCGGAAATCGTTCTAAACTTAAAAAAAAAATTGAGATGTTAATTTGTGATGCCAAAACATATAAGACTATTGTCTAAACGATGGAAAGCTTGATTCAGGTCGTTAAGCAGTTGTGTTGGACAAGTGCGGCAACAACAGGCTAAAGGGCCTCCTTCGATGTTATTGTCCTTCACAGTATCTTGGTTAGTGTCCCCTCCTGTCACAGGAATTAATTCTCCGCTGGGACATCAAAAATGTTTTAAACCTGTCGCTCTGTTCACCACTGAAGGTTATTAATGCCTGACCTTCCATTCTCGATTGGATATGTCACAGCAAGGACAGTGCTGTCTGAATCAGCTGGGGAAGGACTGCAGCTCCTGGGGAGAGAGAGTGTCAGTGAAAGTGCAAACACGTAACTTCTGCAAACTACACATTATGCTTATGTTGCAATGAAAACAATTATATAGAGTTGTTCCTCACTGTTATGTTTATTTAAAGCAGGAATCTGAGGAAGAAGACAAAGCAAACCCATTCAGATCTGAGTGCAGAAACATTTCCAGCAGCACTAATGAGGTTGTACAGCGTAGAACCGCGTTTGGACGCATTGAATTCGGGTTGGTGGGCGCAACGTGCTTTCACTCGGCGGAGTTACCAGTGTATAAAGCCATTACACATGATACAGATAGTGTTCAATGTGATGGTACATTTGCTCAGTGGTTCGCACAGCCGGTAAGTCTGTAGGTTAAGTGGATTTACCATGTTATATTGCGCTGATGTGTCCAGGGAGTGAATTCAGTAAGTTAAGTGAATTAGCCATGGGTAACGCAGTGATAAGGTCAGCAGTCACACAATGCCAGGTTTTATTCCAGCAGGTTTATTTGAAATCACAAGCCAGAGGCCTGCGGGGATAGAGACGGGAGCTAGGTCTGGTTGAGATGCTGTTCAGAGTGTCCCTACAGACTCGATTGGCTGAACTGTTTTTTCTGCATTGTAGAGAATCTGTGATTCTATCAGAGAGGACACTGCCAGCGTTTACTGGGCTGCTAAGATATTGGAGGCGATGCTGACGGCGTTTAGAGGGGATGGAATTTTATTTATTTGTGTTTTGGAAAATTTGAAACTAAACCAAGGAAAACTGAATGGAAGTTTTCCAGTGTATTTGAGTTTTGGAGAGAGAAAAAAGGTGGTAAATTCACTCTTTCAAGTTCATAAATTTCTGAACGTCAAGATTTCAAAACCATCGATGTAGGACAAAGAAATAATGGGAGCAGAATTTCTCTCATTCGAGAATCCATTTCCAAAATATTTGGAAAGGCACATTTAGAGACACACAAGGAGAGAGACAGCCTGTGGCCAGGTAAAAGTGTAAAAGTGGTGTGTGGAGGTTGGAAGGTGCGAGGAAACAATGTCTAATTTGGACGACTTTAGATGTAAAGAAATATCGGAAACGTATGCAGCTGAGTAAGATTCAGCAAGACAAAACTCAGAGTTTTGAAAGATTTCTATTAATATTCCACATGAATCATTATAAATGGAAATGAGCAGATTTTGTATATTGTCAAGGAAAGATATTCCATAATGAATAGAAAGTGACCCGTCTCTTGGAGATCGATTTTCTGCTTTAATTTCATGCCTTAAAGATGGGAGGTCATTCGCCATGATGTTGGTTTCATTTGATACGCACTGAAATCTGCCAACGTAACTGAGCATCAAAACTGGAATCTTGTTTTGTAGTTTAACCTTCTGCTTTTCTCATCAGTATTTTATTTAAGCTGAAATAAATTCGGAGCAAAATTGAATACAACATTAAGCGTTCCAATCATATAAATCCAATTCACTTCCGATCATTGCAATGAACAGAGTGAAGTTGCATCAAAATTAATAAAATAAAACGAATAAAATTGCATTTCCGGGAATTTTACCCAGTTCAGGTTCAGCCATATGAGAAAGACCATCGAGCTAAAACATCACCTTCACTTCTCTCTCCATATATACTTCTTCATGTGAGAGAGAAACTGTCTGAAGAAATTATGTTTCAAGACTAAATGTGTGTGTGAATGTGACGGGAATTTCATGTTTGCTGGTTCATTCTGAGACAGTTCCGACTCGAAATAATTCAAGGACAAGGTATTCCTTCCAAGGACGGGGTCAATTCCTTGGGTTTTGCTGGTATTATTATTCTGCTGAATACAGAAACATAATAGCGTGGATTCGATTCCGCTCAGGGAATTTCTTATTCCCTAGGTGCACCATACGTCATCTTGACGGGGTCATATGTGAGCGCCTTTGCAATGGGCTGAAGTGGCCCAGAGGTTAAGGCGACGGGTTGCTCTTCCATTGCGCATGTGTGGATTTGAATCCTACTCTGGCTGTTACTTCGATTAAACGCAGCTGTGGTTTCCCTTTGTGCCTCGCATCTTTAGTGTACTTTGGGTGGAGAATCTTGATCTTGCCCTTCATTGCACCGGAGATTTGTGATAAATTGATACCACATCAAAGTCGAAACAAGCCAGTTTGATTCTGTTGTAAGGTGAATTGGGATAATGAAAAGGAGTGCAAACCTTTCATTCTTCCTTTTATTCCATCTTGACTTTCTATGAATTTACATCGAATGAAAGTGGTAAGGAAAGATCGGGTGCAATAGTTTATCCAGTGGGATTGTGAATTTTAATGTAATACTCCACACAAAGTTCTGATCAATATTTTCAACAGTCAATTGAGTTGGAACCACAGAAAACCTTTCCAATGAAACGAATATTTCATTCTTTCACAACCTTTTGCTGTGTGAATCTTACCGCGATCCACCATCCAGCATGATCACCAAGTTGGCACCAATTTTAGATTCACCAATTTTCTTTAGCAAACACAACTTCTGCACATGCCCAGTGCCATTTGTTGTCTCCAGGCCACAGCACATTTCTTGTTCATGAACTTATGAGCCTAGATCCTGATCTGTCTGATCAGTTTCAGAAACCTTTTCTATCACTTCATCCCATCCCATCAGAATTCTAAAGGTATCAATAAAATAAGGCGTTAGACCAAATGATGTAGGATTGGAAGTCGACCATTCAGCCCATCGAGTCTGCTCCACCATTCAACGAACTAATGGCTGATCTGATAATCCTAACTCCATTCTCCAGCATTGCCTCGACAAAGCTTCATCGTCGTTCTGGTTAAATTTCTGTCTGGCACAGTTTGAAAATACACAACAACTCAGCCTCAACAACAGTTTCGGCAAGGAGTTCCACCGATTCACTTGCCCCGAGCAAAGAAATTACTCCTCATTTCTGAATTAAATAGGCAATATCTCATTCTGAGTTCATGTCCTCTGGTGCTCTCCTCATACCAGAGGGTGAACCACCTTCCCGTAACTACCCTGTCAATATACCATGAATATTGAACGTTTATAAATGTTATTATGTAATTATAGAGCTCCCCTCCGTCTCCTTTATTTCAAGGAGAATAATCCCAGCCTAACCAATAATTCCACGAAGATCCATTTTCTCCAGTGTTGACAACTTGTCCGTAAATCTCCCTTCACCGCTAAGGCACAATTGCAGCAGAGTGCACCAACTATAAGATGCACTGGTGTAAGTCATTCGGGCATTTTTCACAGAACCTTTAAAGCTCAACAGCTGTACTGACTATAAGGACAAGGTTGGATGATGCAACGAAACGCAACCATTTTCAAGTTTCCCTCCAAGGCCCATAGCACCCTGACTTTGAAAGGAATCAGTGATAAACTCATTTATTAAACGGTCTTGATGGGCAAAGTTGCATACTTCAGCCTTCCATCTTTTATCTTACAATTTTAAGAAAAATGTTGATTTATGCGGTGACCAGACTTGTGCTCAGTCCTTCAGCTGTTCCCGAAACTGGTGGTTGCTAAAGTTCTGCTATCACCCACAGCCTGTGGTCAACAATAGAAAATATCCGAAAATCCTCTCAATCAACTGACTCCCCTCAAGATTAGAGTGGTGTTGGAGAAGCACAGCAGGTCCGGCAACATCTGCAGTGCAACATTTGGGCGGCACGGTGGCACGGTGGTTAGCACTGCTGCCTCACAGCGCCAGAGACCTGGGTTCAATTCCCGACTCAGGCGACTGACTGTGTGGAGTTTGCACATTCTCCCCCTGTCTGCGTGGGTTTCCTCCGGGTGCTCCGGTTTCCTCCCACAGTCCAAAGATGTGCGGGTCAGGTGAATTGGCCATGCTAAATTGCCCATAGTGTTAGGTTAAAGGGGTATGGGTGGGTTGCGCTTCGGCGGGTCGGTGTGGACTTGTTGGGCCGAAGGGCCTGTTTCCACACTGTAAGTAATCTAATCTAAAAATGGACGTTTCAGGCAAAAGCCCTTCATCAGGAATGAGACTGGGAGCACATGGGATGGAGAGATAAATGGGAAGGGGGTAGGGCTGGGGAGAAGGTAGCTGAGAGTGCTGTAAGTGGATGCAGGCGGGGGTGAACATGATATGTCAGAGATGTAGGTGGAGTGGATAGGTGGGAATGAGGATACACAGGTGGGACAAGTCAGGTGGACGGTGTTGAACTGGAAGGTTGGAACTGGGGTAAGATAGGGGGAGGGGAATGAGGCAACGGGTGAAGTCCAAATTGATGCCATGGCGTTGAAGGTTCCCGAGGCGGATGATGAGGCTTTCTTCCTGCAGGCATCGGGTCGTGAGGCAGTGGCGATACAGGAGGCCCAGGACCTGCATGTCCTCGGGAGAGTGGGAGGGGGAGTTGAAATGTTTGGCCATGGGGCACTGGGGTTGATCCTTGCGGGTATCCTGGAGATATTCTCTAAAGTGTTGTGTGAGAACACATCTCCTCTCTCCAACTTAGAGGAGACCGCATCGGGAGAAATGTATACAAGAAATGAGATGTGTGGAAGTGCAGGAGAAAATTTGATGGATGTGGAAGCCTCCATTAAAGCCTTGGACAGAGGTGAGGAGGTAGATGTGGGCGCAGGTTTTGCAATTCCTGCAGTGACAGGGAAATTTATATTTCCCTCCCCACCCCATCCATTTTTCACAAAGATTGTTTCCTCCACGACTATCTAGTCAAGTACACGCCCTCCAATGACCCACCCTCTCCTCGCGGCACTTACCCCTGCTACCACAGGAATTGCAAAACCTGCACCCACATCTTCCCTCTCACATCCTTCCAAGGTTCCAATGAGCCTTCCACATCCATCAAATGTGCATGTGCACTTCCACACATGTCATTTATTGCATCTGTTGCTCGCGATGCGGTCTCCTCTACATTGGGTCCAACAGACACATTCTCGGAGAGCGCTACAGGGAACATTTCCAGGGCACCCGCAACATTCAACTCCAACGCCCCATGACCAAAAACATCAATTATCCCCCCCACGACTCTCTCAAGGACATGCAGTTCCTGGGTCTCCTCCACCGCCATTCCCTCACCACCAGACCCCAGATCTTCCACCTCGGGACCCACAACCCCAGGGCATCAACGTGGTCTTCACCAGTTTCCTCATCTCCCCACGGTCACCTTATCTGAGTTCCAACTTTATAACTTGGCACCATTCTACTGACCTGTCCCACCTATCTATCTTCCTTTCCACCTATCCGCTCCACCCTCTTCTCCGACCTATCACCTTTAACCCATCTCTATCCACCTCTTGCACTCTCAGCTAAATTCTTCCCAGACCCAGTTGTCCCGTTTATCTCTCCACACTCGAGGCTCCCAGCTTTATTCCTGATGAAGGACTTTTGCCTGAACCGTTATTTTTTCTGCAACTAGGATGCTGCCTGACTGGCTGTGCTTCTTCAGCACCACTCGAATCTTGATTCTGATTTCCAGCACCTGCAGTACGCACTTCCGTTCATCTGATTCCCATGTCAATTGATCTTGAATAGGCCGTTGCTAAAGTTCCAGCATCATTTGCCTGCTCTTATATTCCCACCTGCTGTCAAGAACAGAAAGTATCTCCAACCCATCGAGACAACTTGATCCTTTGTCAAATCACCGTCAAACATTCGTGAATGTCTACTCCAATTTCTCTTTTATTACTTTAAACCACTCAGTATTCACACTTTTCTCATTGCGCGTCCCCAAATTCATTATCACCCACTTCATTGGACTAAATTCCTTTCAGCACATTTTCTTGCCAATTGTTTACAATCTCCCTGCAGTCTATGGCTTTCTTCCTCATGGTTAACGACATGACTAATTGTTACCTGATTTGCAAACTGCTAAATGATGGCAATGACAAATAAGTATTAATCATTGACCTATATGAGAAAACAATGCAACTCATAGAAGCCATGGTTCATAAGCTTGTAGAGGACAACAGAATTGGAGACTGTAAAGAAGGTGATCTAAGTTTCCAGTAGGATCTTAATCCAATGCGGCTTTGGGCTGAAATATTTCATACGGAGTTCAATCTGGATAAATGGAAGGTATTGCATTTTGCTACATCAAATAAGAGTAGGGCTGATACAATTAATGATAGGGCGTTGCATAGTGTTGTGGAAAACGAAGGCCAGGGATGCAGTTAAATATTTCTTTTTAGTTTGCTTCACATATACACAGAATGGCTAAAAAAATTCATCCTGCTTGCGTTGCACAGGAGTATAGGAGTTGTTACGTTATGTTGAAGTTGAATAGGACATTGTGTGAGGCCTCTTCTGGAGTACTGCGTCCAGTTCTTGTCGCCCAGTAATAGCAAGGAAATTATTCAGCTGGAGTAGATTTAGAAGAGGTGTACCAGCATATTGGTAGTGGGGAAGGTTTGAGTTATAACGAAAGGCTGGATAGGCTGAGAATATTTTCACTCAACACTGGAGTTTGAAAGGCAACCTGATAGAAATTTATAAATTTATAAATTATAAATTTATAAGTTCAGGTAGAGTTACCTTTAACTGTCTTTTCTCCAATAAGGGGGACTTCAAGATGAGAGGGTAAATGTTTTAGGTGAAAAAAAAGATATTTAAAATAAGACATGAGAGGCTTTTTTAAAAGGAGGATGGTTTATGTGTGTAATTCACTTCCTGAGTTAGTGATGAATGAAAGTACATTTACAATATTTATCTGATATTTGGATCGATAAATGAATTGGAAAATTTCCGTGGGATTAGAAAAAAGCTATTCATTCATACCTCGTTCATTATTTATTGTCCAGGGGCAGTTCAGAATCAACCACGATATTATGGAACTGGAGTGATATGCCAGCCAGACCAGATAGGTATGGCAGTTTCCTTCCCTATCAGGTATTAGTGAATCAGATCTACAACAACTGATTCAACATCATCATTAGACTCTTCAACTCTAGGTGTTTATTGAAATAAAATTCCAGCATCTGCCATGCCAGGATTTGAACTGGTGTCAACAGAATTATATCTGGACATTCATATTAACAATGGAGTAATAATATTATAAGGGCTTTATTAACCCTCAGCAATTGCAGGAGCAGTCAGATGCGAATCGTTTAGTTTGGCATTATGTACAGTATGAGCTGGTAGGAGTGAATGGCCTGTTTCCATGCTGCGTGAGCCTATGACTTTGACGCTATGAAACCGGCAGCTGGTTGGATTAACAGCAGCGTTGACAGTTTAATTGATCTCCTTCTGGAATATGTAATTTTGCTGATTACTCTGGAGTTTTTATTACTCATTGACCCCTTCCCACACACGGGACTGTTGAACAGTCTGTACCCAGTTTGACTGAGTAAATGAGTTTTCACTGCAACAGGTATTTGAATTCCGCATTGCCCTGGTTTCTCTGTGATGTCGGTGTCTTTGTAAATACCCAGGGTGAACGATTGGTTCAAATCATGTCTACGCAGATGTATGTCCCGTTGTCCATGTTGTGAATGTGTTTTTATTCTTCCTGATATACCCACTGGGTGTGGATGTCGCTGGTCAGGGCAGCATTTGTTGTTCATCCTGATTCGCTGCTGCCTCGCTGCACGAGAGACATGGATTTGATTCCAGTATTGTGTGACTGTTTGCAATTTGCACATTCTCTCTTTGCTTGTGTGAGTTTCCTCCCACAGTCTGAAGGTGTGCGGGTTATTGGGATCTTCCATGGGAAATGAAGGGGAACAGAATAGGTATGGAGTGTGAGTCTGATAGGATGTGCATCGGAGGGATGGTGTCGACTGGAATGGGCCGAAAGTCCAGGCTACCTACAGTGTCAGCATTTTCGGATTACGGGTGAGCTATGTTGTTCTGCACCTGGAGTCACAAGTAGGCAGGATTGGGTAAAGATGGTAGCATCCTCTGCATAAGGGTCATGCATGAATGGGATTGCAGGAAATTAAAGTCATGTTCTCTGTTCCTGAGGTCAGATTTTCATTCCAGGTTTTATTCGTCGAACTTTAACATTACCAGTTCCGTGTGTGAGTCCCCAATGATAACTAGTTCATTATATAACCACAACACCACCTTCTCCAGGTTGCAGCAGTTATTGGGAACAAGAAGCTGATCCTGAGCTGATGCGAGCATAAGCAGCTGCTACTGCAAATGTCAAGAACACTGATCCAAATAGGAAAATGAAATTTCGAACATTGTCACCCCAAAGTTAAAGGTTCAACACGCTTTAGATACCACAGTTGGCTGCATCAACAACATGTACTGCTTATGGCTAGAATATTATAAATGGGGGCAAGTATTCCCTTCCGCCCCGTTTTTGACAAGGAGCAGTCCCAACCTCGGAAATACACGCGCCGCTCTCCCGTCATCACATCCCAACCTCCAATTTGATCATCGTGGCTGCTTCAGACAGTTTCCCTGATTCCGGGTCTGGAACTGGAATTAAGTGTGATTGCGTGCAGCAGTAGTTATTGCCTTATGTGGGCAAAGTGATGAAGTGGCCGATGTTAAACTATAATGCGATTGAAGCATACATTTGAACAATATCCTGCACTGTCCCATCAGTTTGGAGAGTTTCATTAATCCCATTCTCCAATAATCTCATTCATGGAATCGCCACAGACTCTGGGGTCGTTAAAGTTAAAGATTCAGCCCATTCTGAGTTCCCACATGCCTGTCGTTAAGTCCTGATATTGTATAGTCTTCCTGACATTTCCTCTGCTACCATACTGGCTGCAGTTGGCAAGCGTGGTCTTTGGAGTTCTGCAACCATTTAGTATTTCATTTTCTGCGTTGTGATTGCCACGACTTCGTATCGAATCCACATCATAGCGGTCAGTTCTCTCAAAGTTTTACTTTTGATGAAACACGGTAAGAAATAACTCGTTTTTACATGATAATGTTCTCCGAGGTGATGATTTGTTTTCCATCGAATTTCGTTCTCTGATATTTCAGTGTTTCATGTATCAGCATTTAAACCCAAAAGTTCTGGAAGATGTCTCTTCCTCCCACTCGGCCTAACTCTCTTTTCCATCCCTCGTCCCATTTGGCTCAGGCATTGCACAATCTAACATACACTTTCACATTGATACCGTCCAGTCTGTGCCGTTGCACTCACTGTTGCTGGGTGACCGTGCCCCAATCTCTTCATTGGCACCTTCAAACCATTCGACCCGTTTGGATATCGTGGCTGTGCGATCAATTCTCTTTGAACAGCTTTTACTGACATGGACCAGAGATTATTGGAGCGTGAGGCTCAATAAGTGGACACAGAGAATAATTGGGGAAAAGAGACTCTATTGGAAAAGATCAGCCATGACGGCTTTCTGCGATAGCCTGGTTGTATTATCGCTGGATTGTTAACACAAAAGTCCAGGTCACGTTCTGGGGAGACGGGTTCGATTCTCACCACACGACGACGACGGTAGAATATAAATGCAAGAAATACTTCCAATTAAGAATACGCTCAATCCGTTGTCCGAAAAACCCATCTGTTTCACTGAAGGCCTTGAGGGAAGAAATCTGCCGTCCTTAACTGGTCTGGCCTCCATGTGATTCCAGACCTCAAGGCAAGGTGTACTGCTGAGTCACACTGCATGCTGGTGCAGAATGTGAAAAAAATGGTTAATTCGGCTCTACCCAGACAATTGTCTGCAATTCATATGAGTCCAGGGATGTGATCACACTGGGTAAAGGTGCAGGCCAGATTCACTCGTATAGTGTCTAGGCTGAAGAGATTCAGTCATGAAGAGAGACAGGACAGACTGGGGTTATTTGTCACGGTGCAGAGGCATTTGTGAGAAGGCATGGTTCAGATGTACAAAATAATGAGGGGTTTGTCTAAGGTAGACTGAAAATAGCGTTTCCCATCGACGGAGAGATCGATCACAGGGAACCAGAAATTTAATGAGAAAGACAGAAAGGTTTAAGTCAATGTGTGAAAAAGCGTTATAGGCCAGCGGGTGTTGGAATTTGCAACACTGTGTCTGTAAGGGTCAGAGAGGCAGGAATCCTTATAACCTGAAGAAATATTCAGATGTGAATATGTTCTGCCAATACCTATAAGGCTATGGGCTAAACGATTCGAGTCATTAAGCAGCTGTTTTTGACAAATGGAGCCACAACGGACTGAAGGGTCTCCTTTGAAACTGTTGTCCTCAGTAGTATAGTGGTTAGTTCGCCGCATGTTATGCGGGAGATAGGAGCTCAATTCCTCGCTGGGGCAGTGCAAATGTTTTAAAACTGTCGCTACATTCCGAAATGCGGGTTATTAATGCCTGTCCTTCCATTCTCCATGGGACATGTCACAGCAAGGACAGTGCTGTCTGAATCAGCATGGGGAAGGACTGCAGCTCCTGGCGAGACAGGGTATCAGTGTAGCTACAAACACGTGACTTCTGCAACCTGGACCTTGTGTCTGTATTGGAGTCTAAACCATTTAATAGAAAGGAGAAGGAAGCAGAAGAAGAAACAGGGTAAACTAATTCAGATGTGAGCGCAGAAACATTTTCAGCAGCATCTTGAGGAAAACTGACAAACGGCTCTGAGAAAGAGTTTGTCTTTCACAACTGTTAGTTCACAGAGGTGTTTTTGTTCCACTTAAGCCCTTAAGAAATTGAATAAGAATTTAACTAAAGACTTGAAGTGTTAGAACACACCAGGCGATGAGTCACGTGCTGGAAACTGTGTTTACAAGCCAGATGTTTGATACTGATGCAATAGGCTAATGGGCCTCTCGCCATGCTTTTAAAAACTCAAAAACTGTCATTTTTCAACTGAACAAAATAGGCAAAAACAAAGTCATCAAGAAAAGTTCCAAGCATTGCATTTGTCTTCCTTGGTGCGAAAGTGCTGAACTTCAGCTGTCTCATTGCTATTTCCCAATGTTGATTTCCAGTCAGGGAAAAATATTCGTTGTTCCTTATGAAAAGCTGAAATTGAACATGAGTTCCTGACATTACAAAACAGCAAAGGTAGTAGTTCTGCCAGAATCAGTGAGAATTTCATATCGGAGATGAAATCAAATGTGAAGAAACGCTGCAATCAGTTGCCTTTGCCTGCTCAGACTCAGTACTACAAAACTGATTCTCATTGAAACATACAGGTTTTTTCAAAGATTTAATAATTTGGATGCAGAAAGTTTGGTTCTGTGACCAGAGAGCCTCGTATCGAATGACTTGGAGACGCCGGTTTGGACTGGATATGCAAATTTGGAAAAAACACAACACTAATTTATAGTCCAACAGGCTTAATTGGAAATACTAGCTTTCGGACTGCTGCTCATTCATCAGGTGGTTGTGGTGTGCACAGTTGTAAGATACAGAATTTATAACACAAGTTTACAGTATGATGTAACTGAAATTATACATTGAAAAATACCTTGATTGTTTGCTAAGTCTCCGATCTGTTAGAATGACCATGTTAGCTTCACTTCTTTCATATGTAAAGTGCAAAACTTTTTATTTTAAAGTTTCATTCTCAGGTGAAATTTACCAACTGGTGTCTGCCCCCGTCTGCTGCTATCTGTTCCATTATGTTTAGACTGATTCTAATTTATAAAAGTGAGTAACCTGCGACTTACATGGATTCATGCAGTTTTTGAGCAAAGTACAATGTAACGCTGCAAGTCCAAATTCACCCCACAAACGTATGTGTGCGTGCGTGTGTGTGTGTGTGTAGCAGGGTCTCTGTTTGTAGATCGGGCAATGGGATCACCTGTACTGTGACATGAACCCAAGGACCCAGTTGAGGCCATTCCCTTGGGTTCCGAATTTAGCTATCAGACTCTGCGTGGGCACAATTAGCTGCTGCCTGCTCCGAAGACCGCCTTGGAGGATTGGCACCCGAAGGTCCGAGATCGAATGTCCTGGACCACCATGTTCTCCAACTGGGAAGGGACACACCTGTCTGTCGATTGATGTGCAGTGCCTATTCCATTGCTGTAGCCTCTGCTCGGCTTCACCAATGTACCATGCCTTAAAGCATCCTTGCCTGCAGCGTGTTGTTTTTCTCAGATTAGCACCAGTTTATACATTATGGCACAGACGCAGCACACAGGGACTAACACCTTCAATATATTATCTGTACGGACACTAATTGGTAAAGTTCACCTGAGAATGTAACTGTTTAAAGAAAGTTTTTCGATTTACATAAGAAAGAAGTGAACCTAACATAGTCATTCTAACAGATGGAAGACTTAACAAGCAATCAAGGTATTTTACATTGTATCGTTTCAGTGACATTACACTGTAACCTTTTGCTTTAAATTCTGTATCTTACCACTGTGTACTCCACAGCCACCTGATGAAGGTCCAGCTCTCCAAAAGCTTTTGCTTCCGTTAAACCTGTTGGACTATGACCTGGTGTTGTGTGATTTTTAACTTCGTATTAGAATGCGGATCTCACAATTAAAGTAGCGATGAAGAAGCATTTATTCTCTCAGACAGTATTGTATCAGTGGACTTTCTTGTAGCAGAAGGCTGTTGAAGAAGTGTCATTGCTTGTAATGAGGTTGAGATCGGCAGATCTTCAAACAGCAAAGACATCAAGTGTTATGGGGAAAGGGAAGGACGTGCAGTTCAAGGTTATCAGATCAGATATGAACCATTCAAGAGCGGAGCAGACTTGATGGCTTGAATGGTGTCTTTCTGTTCCTAAAATTGTTGGTCTTAATATGAAGCTGCAAAACCGACCTGAGTAAAATGTGCCAAATTTTAACAAAAAGCGTGGTCCTCCTGGAGCACTGAATCGAGTGAAATGTACAAAGAACAACACACAAATGGCAGACAATATTGGGTAATTGATCCGTAATGATAAGTATATTAGGTAAACAGGAAAACCGATATTCAGTATTTACATTGAACCTGGCTCCACGAGGCATGTAGTTAACTCTCACAAACCACTATTCCCCTTCCGTTTTCCTGACGCCCCCTCTGTTCTTGTTTTAAACTGATTGAACGTCAGGCAATTGCAGATGACATTGCTGATGTGGAACTGTAGCATATAGAACATAGAACATTACAGCGCAGTACAGGCCCTTCGGCCCTCGATGTTGCGCTGCCCTGTCATACTAATCTGAAGTCCATCCCATCTACTCTATTCCATGTACGTCCATATGCCTCTCCAATGACGACTTAAATGCACTTAATCTTGGCGAATCTACTACCGTTGCAGGCAAAGCATTCATACCCTTACTACTCTCTGAGTAAAGAAACTATCTCTGATATCTGTCTTATACCTATCTCTCCTCGTGTTTGCTGTCCCCATACCTGGAAAAATGCTCTCCCTGTCCACCCTATCTAACCCTCTGATTATCTTGTATGTCTCCATTAAGTCACCTCCTAATCTTCTTCTCTCCAATGCGAACAGCCTCAGTCTTTCCTCGTAAGACATTCCTTCCATACCAGGCAACCTCCTAGAAAATCTCCTCTGCAGCCTTTCCAAAGCTTCAACGTCCTTCTTATAATGCAAACACTCCAAATGTGGCCGTACAAGAGCTTTGGACAGCTGCAGCATAGCCTCCGGATTCCGGAACTCAATACCTCTATTAATAAAGGCATAAACACTGTATGCCTTCTTCACAACCCCCTCAATCTGGGTGGCAACTTTCAGGAATCTGTGTACATGGACACTGAGATCTCTGTTCATCTGCACTCCCAAGAATCTTACTATTAGCCCAGTACTTTGCATTCCGATTACTCCGTCCAAAGTGCATCACCTCACACTTGTCCACATTAAACTTCATTTGCCACGTCTCAGCCCAGCTGTGCATCCTACCTATGTCTCTCTGCAACCTACTACATCCTTCGTCACTATCCACAACTCCTCCGACCGTAGTGTCGTCCGAAAATTTACTTACCCACCCTTCTAAGTCCTCGTCCAGGTCATTTATAAAAATAATGAATAGCAGTGGACCCAACACCGACCCTTGCGGAACGCCGCTAGTAACTGGACACCAAGATGAACATGTTACATCAACTACAACCCTCTGTTTTCTTTCAGCGAGCCAATTATTGATTCAAACTGTTATGTCTCCCACAATCCCATTCCTCCGCATTTTGTATAATAGCCTACTGTGGGGAACCTTATCGAACGCCTTGCTGAAATCCATATACTCCACACCAACCTGTTTACTCTCATCTACCTGTTTGGTCACTTTGTCAAAAAACTCAATAAGATTCGTTGGGCACGACCTACCCTTTACAAATCCGTGCCCTCTGTCCCTGATCAGATTATTATTTTCTAGATGATTATAAATCCTATCTCTTATAAACTTTTCCAACGCTTTACCAACAACTGAAGTGAGACTCACTGGTCTGTCATTACCAGGGTTGTCTCTACTACCCTTACTGAACAAGGGAATCACATTTGCTATCCTCCAGTCCTCAGGTACTATTTCTGTAGACAATGATGATTTAAAGATCAATGCCACAGGTTCAGCAATCTCTTCGCTTGCTTCCCAGAGGATCCTAGGATAGATCCGATCCGGTCCAGAGGACTTCTCTATTTTCACACTCTGCAGTATTTCTAATACCTCTTCCTTACGAACCTCAATCTCTTCTAGTCTAGATGCAAGTATCTCTGTATCTTCCTCGCCAACATTTTCATTTTCTATAGTGAACAAAGTCGCAAAATATTTATTTAGTGCTTCCCCATGTCTCCGTTGACTTCACACACAACGTCCTACTGTTATTCTTGATTGGCCCTAATTTAACTCTCGTCATTCTTTTATTCCTGGTATACCTATGGAAAGCCTTAGGGTTAACCCTGATCCTATCCACCAACAACTTCTCATGTCTCCTCCTGGCTCTCATGTCTCCCCCTGGCTCATCTGAGCTCTCTTATTAGCTCATGGAGGGAAACGATTCTGTCTGTTGCACAACATCATTCTGCTTCGAAATATCAGGCAGTATTTCATACTGATTACTGCAAACGTTAACATTTAACAAGCCATGACAGTGAAAGCATTGAATCCTTATCACTATACTACCAGGGAAGATTTCTGTTAACACCACCCTGGACACCATGAGATTCGTCATTCTATAAACTCATCCTTCTGTGCATGATCCCCTCGGCTCTGTTCCGGTCTTGTTGGTTGGTTTACAATCCTGAGGCTATACAATCATCTTTGCATTTCAGATTCTAATGTATGAGACCTTTTCTCTGAGCTGGCAATGTGCTGGCTCAGTGGTCGTAACACTGAACTTGTAAACTAGAAAAGTGCTTGAAATAGCCTATTCCTGTTTTTCATTTCAAGAACTTGAGGAAAACCGTTCGGAAGGACAAGAAATAGCTGGCGTGAGCAATGATCAAGTTGGGTAGCAAGAACGAGGTGAGGCAGTACAAACTACAGATTGAATGGGAAACAATGGGCAAGGAACACTGGGACGGGAGGGGCTGAATGCTTCCTTCCTTTGCTGAAACCAGACACTGATGTTGAAATCTAAAATGGGACAATATCAGACAAGTCGGTGAAATCTTACTTTCTGCTTGTTTTCTCCAGAGGACTGTGTCATTCTTGGGGAAATGTATCTGCGTGCTTCAGTCTTTCGGTAAATCTGGGGTTCAGTTACCCGACTGAGTGTGAACACATTTTTCCCATCTCTAACTTTAATCCCATTTATTGTGTCGTACAAGATTAAAAGATTCCAGAGAAATTAGCATTGAGGTGAACACGTGAAACGTCAGAGATTACAAGGTTACAGACCCAGTGCTGGGTAATGAGATGAAGGGACCAATTCTGTGCTGTAAACACTCGATAATTCAATCATGTTTGGGGGAAAACATATCTGCAGTCACATAAATCCAAAAACTGTGTTATGAAGAAACTGTGCAACTGCTTCTGCCCTCATCCCTGGTGGTCTTGTGGTTAGTATTCAGCGCTTTAACTGAGTGGCCTAGGTTTCATTACCGTTCAAGAAATCAGGAATTCTTGCTCCTGATGCAGAGAGCGCAGCTCTACAAGGAATCTTTTTCTTGCCTTAGATCAGTCAATACCCCAACTCTTCAAAGAAGGGAAAAATGTCTTCCCTCTCTCTGCACAGTCGGGCAGTTAATCCTTCATTCTCCTCGGATTCCACTTCCCAAAGAGTTTCAAAATACTGTAAAAACTGAGTCTCAGCTATTTCTTTTCTGTGCTTTTCATACACAGGAGCTGCAGCGATTGAGTGCGTTGGTTTCCGAAAAGGAAACGTACCTATGAACAATGTATTGGGCTATTCCAGGATTGCCTTCTCTGACAACGGTGGGACATGACTGATGTTGTCTATGATATGGAAGTGCCAGTGTTTGAGTTGAGTAGACAAAGTTAAAAATTACACAACATCAGGGCATAGTCCAGCAGGTTTATTTGGAAGCAATAGCTTCCAGCGAGTCGCTCCTTCATCAGGTGGGTGTTTTTCTGCAGAAACTTGATGTGTGTGTCAATATGCGCGATCTTTTGGAAGATCATTTGGACTTTAACCGGCGGTTCGTGGTGTCGATGGTACCTATGACTTGGAGGTGTAGGTGTTGGACTGGGGTGGCCAAATTTAAAAATCACACAAAGCCATTTTAGATTCCAACAGTTGACAAATACCTGATGAAGAAGCAGTGCATGGAACGCTAGTGCTTCTAAATATGCCTGTTCGGTACAGTCTGGTGCTGTGTGATGTTGACTCTGAAGTTCTTGGTAATGTTTAACTGATCGAAGACAGTGAACGAATTTTCTTTCGTGGAGATGAAAATTTTAAATATTATCCACCTCAGCGTAACAAACATGATTAGTTTGGATGTGTGATGAATCTCCACAATGCGCTTGCGCCAAGTAAAAGTCGAACTTCCAATTGACTGATCCGGAGCCAGCGATAGTAATGGTTGTACCACTGGCCAGATGCACAGCTGAGACTTTACACTCTGCAGAGCTGTCTGTTAACAAGTACATGAGCAATAACAGTAACAGTCACAAGGTGAACAAAGAACAAAGATAACCACCATCATTGATTCACCTTATATCGTCCTCGAAAAAACGACCATTCACAATCTGATCAGCCAATCAATGAGGTCACTGCTGATCAAGGGAATTGCAACTTACTTTGCTGCGTTTTCACCATAATTTGAGGTAAACTCCAGCCTAATCATAACATCGCATATTCCCATTAATTTTCAGTTTTAGATTACGTTAATGACCTGTTTCAGGAAACTGAACAACATGAAATGAGTGAAAACGTCCTTCCGGTGAGGTAATCCAGTGCAGAGTCGGCCAGAAAAGAAAAGACAAAGACATGAAACATCACTCCCATTTCTCTCTGTACCAATGTGTTTTCCTGAGTTGAAAGTTTGCAGGACTTATCTTTAATATCTTAAGAATTAATTATTTTCCCGGGAAAGATTCTTCATAAATCAATTAACATCTGAGTTGTTGAAACATATTTTACTTCAGATTAAAATAGTTGAATATCCTTTCCCCCAGCCTAATGTCCCAATCCTCCCTCCTCTTCCATGTAAATACCAGCTGCTCCAAGTGAGGTTGGAGCTCCCAACCTGACGTTCCAATGCTCCTTGCTGCTCCATGCCGATAGAAGCTGCTCTCTTGAAGTTGGAGCTCCCAGTATGATGTCCCAATGCTCCCTGCTCCATGTCAATAGAAGCGGTCCAGTTGAGGTTGGATCTACCACTCTGATGTCCCAATGCTCCCAAGCTGCTACATGTCATTAAAAGCTAGTCCTTGTGAGGTTGGAGCTCCCAGTCTGATATTCCAATGCTCCCTCCTCCATGTGAATAGAAGCGGTCCAGTTGAGGTTGGGTCTATCACTCTGATGTCCCAATGCTTCCTGCTGCTACACGTCATTAAAAGCTGCTCCTGGTGAGAGTGGAGCTCCCAGACGGATCTCGCAAAGCTCCTTGCTCCATGTCAACTGAAGCTGCTTCAAATTCGGTGAGATCTCGCAGTCTGATGTTCCAATGCTCCCTGCTGCTTCATGTCAATAGAGGCTGCTCCAGTTGAGGCTGGATCTCCCAGTCTGATGCCCCAATGCTCCCTGCTGCTCCACGTCAATAGAATCTGCTCGAGTTGTGGTTGGAACTCCCAGCCTGATGCCCCAATGCTCCCTGCTGCTCCAAGTCAATAAAAGCTGCTCCCGGTGTGGTTGGAACTCCTGGACTGATGTCACAATGCTCTCTGGTCCATGTCAACAGACGCTGCTCCAGATGAGGTGGAAGCTCCCATCTCTGGCAGCTCACACACCTCTATACCATCATAGAAATAGTGCCCACTGACCATTTCCACCACTGGAGCTATTGGTGGAATATCCACATCATGTAAACCTAATATTAGTTTTAGCCACCACCGAATCATTATTTCCAAACGACATTCTTTCTTAAACCTTATTTAGCATGTGCATATTGCAGTCAATCCGAAGTTAGATAATGGTTCTAATTGATATATGCTCAATAAAAGTTAAATCCTATTTTTCATGTTGAGTAACTGCGACTTAGCAAGGATAATGTTTGAATGAAATCACACTTTTATTCCAGGTGAGGGAATGTGGTTTGCATGATTTAAAATGAGCTTGTTCACTGTGTAAAATGATCAAATAGATCTCAGTTTCAAAACAAAATTGGTTACGTTGTCAGCCATCTTGACATGTGGTGTCTTCTTCTTTCAACCACACGGGTATTAGAACGAAACGTCTGTTAATGATACGCGTATAAAGACACGTTAAATCATTTTCATGCTTATGCGACATGAATCTGCGGTTATTGATCCACAGTTTAGGTTCAGTCCCTACATTTAACATGCTGACTTCTCCAGTTGTTCATAGTTCAATGTGATGCATCCAGTGTGTGCATAACGAGAGGGAGCTTGCTTCCACATCTTGTGTTTATATGAGTCTTATGAACCGCCTTCATCAATGGCGAGAGAAAAGGGCAAGGGCGAGACCAATGTGTAAGGCTCTCCGTGCCCATGCACGGCACTAACATCGGCAATTCTCTACTGTACATTTACTTCCAGTTCTCGGTGCCCCTACACCCACGCCCTGCCCCTTTTGAATTATCTCCATTATTTTCTGCTGTCTCTCTGTGCTCTTCTCACCAAGATGAATCACTTCTACTCAACTTGCTCCAGATTTCATCTGACAAAACTGTCATTAAGAATCCCATTGCATAAACATGCCCTTCGCATCTCTCGTTATTTGGTTTTCCCGGATCTCTTTCATAAGATAAAAGGTCACAGCAGCTTGACGTGAAAAATAAAATCGCGTTCCTTTTCATTATCCCAATTCAATCTACATTTCAATGCAGTTTAGGCAACTGGCTCAAATTATTCTTTGAGATTTTATAATAGCGTCGATGCATATAAACTGACCATTGAAGTTCCAATTTCAATAACACAGCTATGATCATCAAAAAATAGCAACATTGAAAACAGCGACGTGAGTGGGAATCGAATCCACGCGTGCAACGCACAGTAGATTAGCACTCTATTTTCTTAACCTCTCGGCCACCGCGTCACATACTCGAGCGAGACTGTGACCTTATGAATAAGTGAATTGCGTAAATTATGCAGAACAGCAGCTATTTCTCCCTGGTGTTCAAAATTTGGGAGACGATTTGTAGCTCGGGTGCTCGTTGTTGTGGTTCTGTTCGCCGAGCTGGAACTTTTTGTTGCAAACGTTTAGTCCCCTGTCTAGGTGACATCCTCAGTGCTTGGGAGCCTCCTGTGAAGCGCTTCTGTGGTGTTTCCTCCATCATTTATAGTGGCCTGTCCCTGCCGCTTCCGGTAGCGGCAGGGACAGGCCACTATAAATGCCGGAGGAAACACCACAGAAGCGCTTCACAGGAGGCTCCCAAGCGCTGAGGATGTCACCTAGACAGGGGACTAAACGTTTGCAACAAAAATTTCCAGCTCGGCGAACAGAACCACAACATTTCTCCCTGGTGTTGGTGAAATGATAAATAGCACAGTACGGTTCCAAGATTATGGTCTGGCCTCTGGGTTGTGGGGCAAGCGTATTCCCACTGTAACACTCTGCTTACAGTGATCTGAACAAAAATGAAGAAATGACTATATAACAAGGCCTCTTGAATTCTGTGAAGATTTGAAGTCAACGGAATGAAGGACCCGAGACAGCAGGAGGTGTTCTTTTAAGAAAGAGTTGGATAGAGCTCTTAAGGGATAGTGGAATCAAGGGTTATGGGATAATGCAGGATCAGGATACTGATTGAGGATGATCAGCCATGATCATAATGAATGGTAGTGCTGGCTCGAAGGGCAGAATGGCCTACTCCTGCACCTATTGTCTATCGTCTATTAAATTGCCTGCGAGGAATTGTTTTCCAGACTGGAGGAGAGTGCATAGTGCTCAATGTCATTATTCGGAACACCTTTCTTCTGCTCAGATATTTTGACTCGCACCTGTGTACAGAACAGACAATTTCAAAATCCTAAATAAGGCTAAACTGACAATTGAATTCAACAATGCAAAACCCTTGATCTGTATCATTTTCCTGGGCCGTGCGACAACAAGTCACTGTATGATCACAGCAATGCAGTGAGCAAGTGTCAGAAGGAAAATGAGTGCAGTGCCAAAGCGTATGCTTGGAGCAGCAGTTGACACACGGGGAAGTGCACTTCCCACAACAGGAACACTTTCCAAACAGCGGACTGCGGTGGAAGTATTCAGAGGGGGTTTACACTTTGGAATTTGATGCCAGAGACACAATGGAGATCTGTTATTGAGTCTGTTCAAAATGAAGATTTTAAGATTTCTACAGATGAAAAACAAAATAACATGCTCATTGGTTAGTGAAGGCAAATGTTGAAATTGTATATTTCAACAATCTACCCATCTTTGCAATGAGTAGCTCACTACTTTCCTCACTCGGGGTCAGAATCACTGGTGAACATGATCGTATAATCCCCGTTACGAGCCATGGAATCAGAGAAACTCGGTTTCCCAAACGTTACTGTACAACCAGGAATGTGGAGGTAAGCATTAATGTGTTGCTCCTGAGCTGCAGGTGACCAGTGCACGGTATCTCTGTGCCAGTATAGTGGGCTGTGCTGTGCCGAAGTTTTAAGTATGAGCCTCACATGGAGCAGCTTCAATTTGTCGTCGTGTTGAGGGGTACGGATAGAAGGTGATGTTGAGCAAAGCCAAGTTTATGGGAAAATACCCGTATTTGTGGATTGAGAAACGACATTTTCTGGATAATAACTTCTTGATCAACAAACATACTGCAAGTATTTAAAACGTGACTAGACATATCTGGAGAGAGAGAGCCGAAGGTGATTTTTCAGCAGATGGATAACGTTTCCCATGTGCACTGCGTTAAATTCCGGGAAAATAGATGTTGAACTGGTTTCATGTTACGCAGTTTGCTGCAAACTCACAAAGGTTATTGCAATAATATAAAAAAAAATCACATAGGACCGTTTGAATATTGCACTGAACTGAATTTTGGTCTGAGCATATTTTATCTTCAATGGCGTGCTGCAGAGAAGTGCAGAGGGTGAACAATACAAAAGGATAGAGTCTTCTTGGTGGATTTCTTGGGTGGAGTTAAGAATGTACGAAATACACCTAACATCATGTGAATGTGGTCAAATCTTTAAAGTAGGTGTTGCGTCTCCAAGTGACGATTCAATGCCTACTCATTAGGATATAACTTCTGTCTGCGGTTATTTTGCGACATCAGTTCCATTTACAGAGTTTCACCTTGAATAATACGCCACACCTTACCAATCCATGAACTTGTTATACTCAGTCTTATTCAGTTGTACGTGTTCATGAAATGTCTTTGTGTCTGAAGTCAACAAATTCGAAATTGTTACGCAACCACACTGACTTTCACTCAATGGTAAATCCTCTCCGTGTTCGTGTATCTTTTAAAACACTCTGAAGTCAGCTTCTACGTTTTATTTCTGGAAAGTCGTTCACGAATTAAATAACTCTTGAGTGGAAGAAACTCTCATCCAAACTTTTCTTAATCATTCACGAATGGTTTTCAAGCTCTAACGAAAGTTATTGATTCACTCGAAAGAGGGACTTTCCCCGATTTACTCATTCAAACCTCGCGTTATGTGAAAATCTCATTTGTTCACATCAAACTTGCGTGTTTCTGCTCCAGCATTTCCAAATCTCGTGAATAAACTCCTTCATTCTTTCTATCATCCCGATGAAACCGGTTGTATCTTTTCTGATATTTTTATGTCTCAGTTATCAAAGTCACTTGGCTTTCTAATATCTTGCTATCCAGGAAACAGCGTCTGTGCGCTTTCTAACTTCTTTACATGTTTTTTTGGTGGAGAATGAGGACAAGGATTACACACAATGCTCCCACTGAGTGTGACCTAAAGATTTTACAGTTACACTATGAACTCTTTGCTTTTTAAATATGACGTCTCTATTTATAAATTCCAATAAGGTAATTTACTATCTATCCAGTTAATGAACATCGTCTCCATGGAGACGAAAATTATCTATCACTTCTTTTATTCTTCCGCGGAATGTCTGAAAGGTTTGTAAGGCCAATATCTCTAAATCACCGTGTCCTGAGTCAGTCTCAGCTCTTTCTAAAGGCGACTGAAGTTCAAATACTTCATAGTGTGTCTCCCGAAATTCCAGTGCAGACTGGTTCTGGACAGTAAATGCAATCACCAAAGGCCACCATGGATCTCAAATCAACAGTTTTCACATACTGATTGTCGTAGCTTTGTGTATCGTATGTCCGTGTTCTTGTTCAATTTGTTCATCATTTCCTTGTATTGAATTCCACTGAATGATTCCCTTCATCATTCATTCAAAACTCCATGGAACATTGAAAGATTTTACTCATACGCTTCCAGACGACAGTCCTGCCATTCCTGGGATGAATCAGTGAACATTCCCCACGTATCCTCGAAGGCAAGGATTTCCTTTTCCATTTTCGGAGATCATTACAGCACTGAATCCCATGTGTGCGTTCATTAAAACCAAAATAGTTGCAGCAAGACTTTAAAACTAAGAATTTGCTATCTGCTTGCATTGTTTGTCCCAAACATTACATTCCATATTATGGTATGTTTGTGCATGAAAGCACTTTCTGAATCTTGAGCAATTATATTTCAGTTTTGTCAAAAAAAATCATTCGCTGTTCTCTCTTTCTCTTTCAGTTTCCCGTTTTATATCCCGTATTTTTATCCGTTTATCTTAAGTTTTCAATAATTTCAATCAATCTCGCTTCTGTTTACCATTCCGAGAGAATGCCACAATTTTGTCAATTTATATGCAGTGCAGCTGTAGGGCGTGGTGACCAATTGGTAAGGCATTGGTCACGTGAACCAAATAAAAGTAGCGGGCTGATGGAATCAGGCCATTCCATCGCAGTCATATTTAAAACATTTAACATAATCTTTAGCCAAATCATATTGGCAGAAAATAAGAAAACAAAAACGAAAAAGTTGCCGACTTAGATAATCAAACAAAAACAGATGTTGCTGGAAAATTTCAGGACGACTGGCAGCATCTGTGGAGAGACGTACCCAGTGGATGTGAAACGTTAACTGTGATTCATCTGCACAGATGGTGCCAGCTCACCTGTGATTTTACAGCAATTTCTGTTTTTGTTTCAGGTTTGCAGATTTTGTTGCAGTTCATGAGAACAATGCTCTCGATAATCAAACAGACAGCATGGACCTGATAGTGTGAAATTATTAAGTAATAATGAATGAGTGGAGAGTGTTGTACTGAAAAACCACAGCAGGTCAGGCAACATCCGAGGGAAACGATTTAGGCATATGCCATTCATCAGGAATTAGACTTGTGAGGAACAAAGCTGAAGCCAGATGCCAACTCGCAGGCACCTCCTCCTACAGACCACGATCATAAACTCTCCTCCCCTCACCAAACCAGCATCTCCCAGACCATCAACAATCTCATCACCTCTGGGCATCTCCCATCCACAACCTCCAAACACATTGTCCGTGAACCGCGCACTCCCCGATTCTACCTCCTTCCCAAGATTCACAAACCTGACTGCCCCAGTCAACCTATTGTCTCATCCTGCGCCTGTCCCATCCGAATAACTCTTCCTACCTTGACACAATCCTCTCTCCCCAGTTCAGGAAATGCCCACTTACATTCGTGACACCCCCGTGTACATTCACCTCCTCCAAGAATTTCGTTTTCCTGGTCCTCAACGCGTCATCTTCACCATGGACATTCAGTCCCTGTACAAATCCATCTGCCATGACAGAAGTCTGCAAGCCTTCCATTTCATAATCTCACACCATCCCCACCAGTACCCTTCCATCGACATCCTCATCCACCTGGCTGGCCTGGTCCTCACAATCAATAACTTCTCTTTCCAATTCTCCCACTTCCTCCATCGAAACTGTTAGCCATGGGCACCCGCATAGGACCGAGCTGTGCCTGTCTGTTTGCCAGATACGCGGAACTGTCCATCGTTCGCAATTACGCAGGCACCATCCTCCACCTGTTCCTCCGTTACATTGATGAATGTTTGGCGCCACTTTGTGCTCCAACGAGGAGGTTGAATAGCTCACTAACTTCACCAACACGTTCCACTCCGACCTCAAATTTATCCGGACCATCTTGGCAACTTCCCTCACCTTCCCAGACCTCTCCATCCCCGAATCTGGCGACTGACTAATTACAGACATATACTACAAGCCCACCGACTCCCACACGTATCTAGACTACATCTCCTCCAACCCTATCTCGTCTAAGAACGCCATTCCTTATTCCCAATTCCTCCACCTCCAGCACATCTGTTCCCAGGATGACCAATTACAGAAAGAGCCAGTTAGTCTCCTTCCACGATCACAAATTGCCTTCCCACGTGGTTGACAGCGCCCTTGAGTTCATCACCACCATTTCACACACCACCACCCTGGAAGCCACGCCTCTCAACGCAACAAGGACAGAACCTCCTGGTGCTGACTTTCCACCCCACTAAACTCCGCAGAAACGCATCATATTCTGTCACTGATGCCACCTCCAAACAGACACCACCACCAGAGATATACTTCGCTCCCCAGCTCTGTCAGCATTCCGTAAAGACCATTGCCTCCATGACCCCCTCTTCAGGTCCGCACATCCCCCCACCACCCCACAACCCTCCCCTAGCACCTTTCACTGCCACCAAACGAAGGGTGAAACTAGCACCCACACCACTCCCCTCATCTCAGCCAAGGCCCGAAGGGATCATTCCACATCCGTTAGATATTCACCTGTACAGGTACCAATGTCATCTACTAAATCCGTTGCGCCCAGTGTGGTCTCCTCTACATCAGGGAGACAGGAAGCCTTCTTGCAGATCATTTCAGAGAACATCTCTGGGACACCCGCAATCACCAACTTCACCGTCCTGTGGCTGAACACTTCAACTCCCCCTCCTACCCCATCAAAGACATACAATTCTTGGACCTCCTCCACTGCCAAACCGTTACCACCCAACGCCTGGAGGAGAGACGCCACATATTCCGGCTTGGGACCCTAACACGACACATGATAAATGTGAATTTGAACAGTTACCTCTTTTCTCCTCCCCCAAGCACAAGCCTTCAACTCGCCTCCGCCCTCTCGACCCATTCCATCACTGCCATTTCTGACCTATTTTCTTCTCCCTCCTATTCATCCATCTATTGCTTTCCAGCAATTTCCCCTCAACCCCACACCACTTCCATTTATCTCTCAGTCCGACTCACAAGCCTTATTCCAGATGAAGGGCTTAAGCCTGAAACCTGAATTCTCCTGCTCCTCGGATGCTACCTGATCTGCTGTGCTTTTCCAGCATCACACTACCAACTTTGATCTCCAGCATCTGCAGTCCTAACTTTATCCTTGGAATTATCAATGACCTTGGAGTGAATATATCCCTCGATTGCAGTGATTACAGTGTGACTGAATTTTCCATTTATTTTGGGTGAGGGCAGGCTGGATCTGAGACAAGCGCTTAACATCTAAACAACGGAAATGGTATCAGATAGCGAAGGGCTATCAGATAGGGCGGGCTGAAGTGAAGTGGAAACTTCTGTCAGAAGATGGGTCAGTACAACTGCGTCACATCACCCAGACTGTAAAAGACACGCAGAAGGAGAAAATCAGCTTCAGTGCAGGCACAACGTCAGGTAAAGTGGAAAGGAACAATACAACACACTGAGGTGCAGTGAAATTATTTATGTGAAAGGATTCGATATATAAGCTACTTTACATATGGACTGCCCTCACATTGGAAAAAGGAATTTCCTGCAGAGTAATGGCGACATTTGCCTGTAAAATCACAATGTTGAGAGACACTGACATACTAACTTCTGTAGCAGCGTGGCCTAGTGAAAGCATGATCGTCCCATCAACCAGAATTCAATAGTTCAAAGCTCTCCTCTGCGCTGTACAACTTATTTGCTGCTCCTGTCGTCAGATCTCAATCGCTTCACTGTGTATCTTGTTCTGCTTCCTGCTTCACGGAAACACTTGAAACGTGACAAATCCACTTTCCACTTTCAACAATCTTTTGGAGCTCCCGAGTTGGTACACTTACGGATGACCGATTGGCCTTCTCGAGCGCTCTCACTCTGGTATGATCTGAATGATAAAGTGTACTGTGTCTGATCTGCAGAATGTCCCCACGCGGGACAGTGCTATTTATCCCATTCCCGTGGACTGAGCTGTCTCGACTGGCAGAGTATTCAGCCATTTCCCTCCACTTTCAGGCATTATAACGGGATGTAAGTGTGGATATGCTCTGAAGCTTCCTCTCACGGGCACAGCCAGGTGCAAGAGCGCCGCTGGAACTTAGCAATTTTGATTGTGAACTTCCTCTAAATATCATTGATTTGAGAGAGAGAAAGGTGCTGAGTTGGCGGGAAAGAGAGAAATGGGCTGTGGACTCTCTTCCCTCAGTAAAATTCAAAAAAGTGCATTTTTGTGCTGCCTATTTGATGTTCAGAATCAAATTTCGCAGAACAATCCTGCAGAAAGGCTTTTGTTTCAGAGGCGTCGGTTTCTTTGCTGCAATCGGGCATAAGTTAACATCTGAGTCCCAACTGTCCCAGATGAAGCGACTCCGAATGAAACCCTCACTCACTGAAAACCATCCCCACAGCCACGAGCTGCAGGGCTGCAGACAATCCAAAGCGGAAGAGAGGTTAAAAGCGAGCCATTATTTCTTCCTCAGCCACTCTGTCACAGAGACAGGCAGAGGGACGGCAGCGACGTGTGACGTAATTCACGTGCCGTCAGAAGCCGTTCAGCTCATCGAGTCCACGGTAAGTCTCTTTTGCTTGCTTTTCTCTGAGGTTATTCATCATCAGTGCTGCTTGTCCTAATAATAGGGAGCTGTGTCTGTGTCGAAATGCTGTCTCCAACATACTGATCCACATGTCATTCAAGGCTGTTCATTTCACCGGAGGACGCAGCTGTGTGACACAGAGTGGGGAATAACTGCAAGGCGTGATGTGCATGGTACAAGCCACAACTGATTTCTCTCAACTTCGCCAGTGTATTCCCAGCTCAGGCAAGTGACTTTGCGATTCAGGTCATAACAGGCCGACAGAGAACAGCAAAAAAATCTTCTATAACTTCAAACGTGTGTTTCCTCAAATGTATAAGTGTGGCGGGTGTATCTATTTCAGATGCCATTGAGTGACAGGACGCAGAAGGTTCATCAATATGTAATGCGAAGGATGGAGCGCTGATATAACGAAACACTGGCGGTGGCAGTACACACACTTAAAGCTGGAATTGTCATCGAGCAGAGGATACTTTTCATTCATTAATTTCTGGATTATGCGCCCACCACGATCCCTCTGGGCCGCTCTGTTAGCGCTGACCACAGCAATTTCCTGCAGTCTTCAGGTTTTTGTAGCATGTACCTTCGAGGATGACGTCAAAAGATCTTCGCTGTTATTGTGTGATGCACTGTGGTACAGATGTGTCCCGGCTGTGTCAATATAACCACCCTGTAACTTCCCAAATTCTGCTGTTTTAATTGCAATTTCAATCAGAATCACAAAACGTGTCACACTGCAAACTGAGGCCATGCAGCCCGCCTTCGCTCTGCTGGCTCCAATCAATGAGGAAATGACTGTGCTTTGATTGATTGATTGTCACATGGACCTAAGTACAGTGGAAAGCGTTGTTTGCGATTGGGAAAGGCAGATCATAGTAATCAAGGACATGCAGATCACAGCGTGAGAAAAGAAAAATTTGACCAGACTCAGGAATTCAGGTTACTACGTATAGGACTTGCGCTCAGCAAAATCCACATTGGCAAGACCAGCATTTTTAAAGTTAGACAATCCATTTCTCAGAGCAGCAACGGCCGAGAAGAAGCGTTTCTTGAACTTGCTTATGTATATTTTCAAGCTCTGGAAACTTTATCTGAACCCGATCTCATCGAAATCATTTCTTCTCAGTCAAAAATAAAGTAGTGTGCAAAATTCCAAGTCTCATCCGCAAGGTGAACCCGAGACCTCTCGCACGTGTGTCACCTGTCTGAGGCAAGATCACACCCGAGACAAAAGAGCCAGAACGGCGCCAGACGTGGTAACCATAACTCATTTGAGTGATTTTGGTTAACTGAGGCTATTTCTGTTGTTTCAGAGTGAAAGAAGCACAGAGTATTCATCACAGCTCCTTTCCATTCTGACTCGCTTCTCCCAGGAGGCTGTGCTAGCTGCTTCCCCGGAACAGGGTGGTCTTAATTGATAACTGGATGAACTCATCTTCCATTGTCACGCAGTGTTGGTGGAGAGCAGCTTGAACGTGGTCTTCAGCTGCCTATCAAACACGGGTTTGTGGAGCGGGCTAGGGGTCTGGCGGGAGTGGGAAGTATGGAAATTCTTGAAAGGTGTAGTAAAGGGAGATCGTGCATGCACAAAAAATCATCTTCTTGTGGGAACCCTTGTCAAAATGATGCGATCTGAGACAGATAGAAAATACAGAACTGCGAGGAAGGAGTGAAACTCCCCATTATTCGGGAACAGTGTCTGTGCTTCTTGAAGTCACGGGGCGGCTTTTGCTGTCTGAAATAAGCATGGGATGTTACTGCAGCGAGTCCCGTCGCTCACGCAGCTGATGTGTTTATATTTTTCCACGTTGCCTCCAGTTCAGATTATAGATTTCACAACTCACATCATTCCAGAGTGACAGGACAGAGAAGGAAGCGATTCAGACCATCATCTTAACACAACCTGGGGATTAATTGGATGTGGGAGAGCGGACAGTCTCGAGTGGTTCCAGCATATACAATCCCACTGTGACATTCTGCTCACAAAATCTGAAAACATGGAAATAAATGACACAGTGACAAGATCTATTGATTCCATGCAAAACAGAAACAGATGGAATGAAAAGAGCCATGAGAGCGGGAATGTAACAATATATGCGAGGAACTTGTTTTCCAGACTCGAGGAGAGTGCACAGTGCTGTTTCCAGGGGTCAATATTTGGATAAGTAGACTGACTCAGCATCGGCTGTTATTGTACTGCATCTTTTATACAATGTTGCAAAAGCACGGGCATTTTGTATAGAGGGGACAACTTCAAAATCCTCAATGATGCAAAACACACAAATGAGGCGAACAACAAAGCAACCGCAGAAACTCGTGTTACATAATGGGGTAAACGCCCCGGCTCAACTTTTGCTGAAATTCGCTCTCTGTCAAATTCCTGAGCCTGAGATTCGAACAGTGAATGGTCTATGTTAATAAAAACTGCTCTGGTCTCACAACTTCAGTATTTAATACGCCCCTACATGTATGTCTGACAACAGTAATTGATCCCTCACTGTGTTACTTCAGCACACGTAGAGAAGAAATAAATATAAGAACAACAGTCATGTATGTGACTGGGATTTGCCCGGATGCTGCTGCAGCCAATCGATTCAGCTGTAATTGAAATTGCTTCCACTTTTCCTGTGTCGGTAATAAGATTGCACAGCTTAGTGGTGAGTTTCATGCGTTGAATTGGACCCAGCGTTCTTTCTCAGGTTGAAATTTACTGGGATATAAAGGCATGGTGAAAGACACGGGAGCGTTTACTGGAATATAAAGACTTTAGGAAGGACACGGTCAGAGTTCACTTGATAAAAAGTCGATAAAAAAGACAGACATGACGGTTACTTTGAGATAACACCACTAGAAAAAGAAAGAGCAGATGTAATGGGAAGGTGGGATAGATAAAGCATCATGCGGGAGAAATCAGGAAAGACTTAGTTGTGCCAGAAGGGAGATTATCCAGCTGATGTGATGTTGGTAAGAGTAAATCTGAAGGAAATTCCTTCGTTCAGGTGAGTGGAAACTAAAGGTTGGAGCTTCAAAACCAATGTGGAATGATGAAGACGTTTCGAGCAGATTTTTTTTATTCTGAGAATTATTGGAATCGGAGATGAATTTCCAGATACAGAAAGATTTTAGGAGCTGATTCCATTATATTTCAAAAGTCGTGTGCAGACACGTAGGGAGTGAATTTAAAAGCGAAAGAGATTCTGGGCTACCTGGATGGGGAGGCAAAAGGGACATACTCTCGAAGTGGATAACATTCATCGGAAAGAAATTGCATAATAACTGCATCTGAAAATGTTAAGTATAAGAAGAGCTGCTGGCGTTGATTGGTGTTGCAGCTTATTCTACATGAAATATTATACATTGCAACTACACCGAGCTGTTTGGTTTAGCTCTGCATTGAATGGAAGTCGGTTAGCTCAGTCCGCTGGCTAACTAGTTATGAGAAAAGTGAGACCAACAGCATGGGATTAATTGTCTCACTGTCTCAGGTTTGCATAAGGATTATCATCTACCCCGCTCACCTGATCGATAATACTATGGTGCCTCTAGTGAGTAAGATTTGGCCTGTAGATGTAAAACATCATTATCATTGCCATCTGTTGCCTTGAACATTTGGTCACAATCACTCGAAAGAAGAGAGTCCATTTAATCCTCACTGATCTCCGCTTAAAAATTCCTGTGACAAGACTCGACCTTATCCTAGTTTGCACCCTCTGCTCCTCCCAACAGCAAAACTACTTGGTTTGCCTTTGCCAGATTTACTGACAACATTCAAACTCCCCAAATAGATAAATCTAATACTTTCGATTGGATAATGAGCTGTGCGTGTTTGCAGGAAATGGAATGATATGAAATGAGTTAAACAGACTTTCCCAGAATGTAATCCAGTGCAAGCTGAGCGATTTGAGAAAAGTCATTAAGCTAAAATTTCACCTCTGTTTCCCTATCCACAGATGGATATTCACCTGGGGAATATTTGCAGCTTTTCAGATAATAATTGACACAAATGTGAAACTGGAGTTTTCAAATAAATGCTACTTTACTCAACATTTATTTCAACTGCGTTTTAGTTTGATGCGCTAATAATCCCTTGTCAATGTCAGTAACAGCATCTTTACATAAGCATTGAACTCACAACCGTGGCATTTCACGCACCTTTGAGTAGCAGGTGATAAGCAATTGCGCGACTGGAGCCGGAGACAGCAAGCTGGTCACATGTCGTACTCATACCTTAGGAACTTTAACTCAACTGCTCTACTTTTGCTGCGGTTCTGAATTTAAAGCTAACGCAGACCAGGTGAAACTGAGATGGACCTGTGATTATTGAAGTATCAAGTTCAGCAAAGGGACAAATAAAAATATACAAAAAGACTTCATTGAAAAATGGGTTTCCCTTGGTTCCTGCTTTGTTTACAGACAATGTTACATTGCCGCTGCTGCCAGGCCTTTCCTTCGATCGGCTTCCATTTGAATCAATAAAACTTCTCAACTTTCTTCTGAAAGTTCATACTGGTAACATGAAACATACTGCATTTAGCAATAATCTTCACCCTTACAACATCCATGAACACGTTGCACTTTTTCCATGAATACTGAAGATGTAAGAATGTGATGCAAGAATAAATTCAATTCCAGTTTAAATTATAAACTAGGAAGAATGCACAGTAAGACTCAGAATGTCAGAATTTCATGTACGTCTCCGTGTCCAGAGCTGCAGCAAAACAGAGGGGTAATCTGTCCCTGAATCCCCACGCTTGCTTGCTCCATGTGTCCAGTTGGAAACCTGTGTGAAGGAGCATGCAGTCTGACAGAGCGCCTGGGAGAATCCTCGACTGTCTGATCTAAAGCTGCAATAGGAGCTTTCCATTCTGGCAGTGGGAGCGGTGGGGTAAATGGGAGGACCTTGATACTCCGTGGTGTAGATTCACATTGCAACATGTTATTGTTGCAAACCCTCTGTCAAAAACAACACTGACAGAGAGGAACAGGAGGATGTTATTCCAAACACAGGTCCTACCCTGCCATTTGTCATTGTCATGACTGACCATATACATCAATATCTTTCCCTGGTCCATCCACAACAGCCTGTCGCCCAAAGGGAAAAAGACATTTAAGCGATCGAAAATGCCTGTGCAACTATTGGAGGGGAATGCGTTTAGAGACATTGGGTTTCTGCACCAAGTTTGTAGGTTTCGTGAGTTAGCAGTTGATTCTAATTTGATCATGCTTCAAATTATATGATTCCTTCAAGACTCACCAACAAGGGGGTAAGGAATTTTCTGTGGTAAAAGGCGATTTCGAGAACCCAAAACGACGGGAATTATCGATGAATCAGCAGAATAATAATTGATTCAGCTGAAATATGAACTCCAGTTCTGGTGGAACTCAAAACAACAAACTTTGTATAGCAATGTTAACAATGCTGTAGAAATCTAACGCGCTTTTCATTGCACCACCGAGCCACGCTAGCCACAATTTTACTATACCAAAACTTGTGGTTGTGGTGGAGAAAATGTAATAAATCTCCAGGAGATGCGGGGAGTCCTTCAAGGAGTAGATCTTTTATTTGCAGTCAAAAACCGTGACACTCAGAAAGCAAACTCTTGAACGACCCCGAAACTCAGGATCCGTGGCTCTTTATACCCTTTCTTTAATTATATTTTTGTTAGCTTACCAGGATGCCCAACTGTGTTAGTCAGAATTATTTCACTCCAGATATACAATAAACCAATATCGCTCTACTTCTGCCAATAGGGTTTTTCTATTGTCAAGATTATCTATTTTACTGCCACCTCTGCTTCAATGATCTTCCAGCCCAGACTAACCTGTCATGATGAGATTTTTAGCTACCCCATCTACCACAATGTTTTCCTGTCCTAAGCTGATTATATATTTAATGTCTTTTTTTCTGCTACAACGGTTTCAAGCAGGCTGACGCTACTAACTATCAATTAAATACTTAAAGTCAAGTCCTAAATATTTATTGTCACGACTTGTCCCAACCTGCAATGATCATATTTAGCTGGCAAGGCTGACGGTACTAATTGCTATTATCTCAGCCTGTCACAGTAACCGTTCAGCCCCAGTCTGACTCTGATAATTGCTGGAGGAGCATTCCACTCTGCTTATCCCATCCAGCCGCAGTGGCCCCATCCTGCCACAGTGACCTTTTGACTCGTGTAGAATTCCACAGACCCCTTGTAACAGATCTACAGTAGTATCCATGCTTTTACCCTTCCCATGCTTTCATGCTCTGTATTTTCCATACGGTGTTCGGATCTTTGATCAGATATCTGTTTGTCTTCGCCCCACTTTCCAGTATCTGGTCCTTATCCATGTGTGCTCTAGCTTCTCAAGTATTCAGCTAAATACTCCGGAAGTGTTTTGATGACTCATAGCTTTACCACACGTTCAAACAGTGAGTTCCCATTATACAACACTCTCAGAATGAAAATGTTCTTCCTAAATCTCCTCTGATTATCCTCCCCCTTGTGTTTAACATAAATCTATGGTTGTAAACACTTCCCATAAGAAATTTATTCCTATAACACGTATCTGCCCCCTTACTGCACACCTTCATCTCTTCCTCACTCACTCTTCTCCGCTCTCAGATAAAGAGCCTGAGCTAAGCTAATTTATCTTCGCCATGACGAGATTGTCGTGCTGGAAACGTACAGCCGGTCAGGCAGCATCTGAGGAGCAGGAGAACCGACCCTTCTGGCATAAGCCTTTCATCAGGAATGAGACGTGTAGATGGGGGTGGAGAGATAAAAGGGCGGCAGTTAGGGTTGGGTGGAAGGTAGCTGGGAAAGCGATAATTGGATGGAGGCGGGGGAGAAAGTGATAAGTCAGAGGGGGAAAAGATCCGGAGGATGGTACCAAGTTGGATGCTTCGGACTGAGATAATGTGGGGGAAGGGGAATTGAGGAAGATGTTGAAAACCACATTTATCCCCTATGGTTGCAGCGTCCCAAGGCAAAATATGAGGCGATCCTCTTCCAGGCAGCGGGTGGTAACGATTTGGCGGTGGCTTATGCCCGAAACGTAGATTGTCCTGTTCTGCAAACCACATTTCAGGGGAGATGTGAAATACCAAAGACTAAAAAAGGACAAAAACTAAAAGAATCAGAGTTAATGGAATTAGACACAATGCAGACAGAAATCATTTGGCCAATTGAGTCTGCTCTGTGCCGCTGAAGAGATGCATATTCTCCCACCCGATCTTTCTAACCCCGCATTATTGATCCACCTACAAAAATAGAAATGAGTTCAAAAGCTCAGCTGGTCAGGCAGCATCGGTGAAGAGAAATCAGAGTTAACATTGCGAATCAAAAACTGTTTCAAGAAATGATCTGTTGACCCCAAATGGTCGTTCTGTTTTCCCTGAGCTGCAATTCCAACTTTTGTCTTTGATTTTGTCTTTGATTACACCGTCCATTCAGGTTTTGTTTGCCATCTACCTGAAGTGCACACCTTTGGACAGTGAGAAGGAATCGGAGCAGCCAGAGGAAACCCACACGGAAGAGAGAGAAAAGGAGCATGCAAATTCCACACAGTCAGTCACATACGTCTAGATCGAATGCGGGTTTCTGGCCTCTTAGCCTTCCCAACCTGCAAGCCCCATCCCGGATACGAATTGAACTCAATCTCACGCAGTGACAGTCAGTGGCATTGCCCTGGAGTTCTATGCAAAAGAAGCCTATGTATCAGTACTGGAAATCAATAATCGATTAAATATCCGAACTTTTGTTTTTAATCACTTGACCGACACATCTGAATACTTCTGCAAGTTATGAGGATTTCTGCCTCTCCAACTTTTGCATGCACTGAGTTCCAGATTTCAACCACCCGCCGTTTCAAAACGTTTGTCTGCGCATTCACTCAAATATTTCCTCCTCTGTTCTTAAATCTATTACCCCGTGAGTGATCTCTCCATTATAGGGAAACGTTAGTATCAGTCTACGCCATCCATATCCCTGATTATTTTGTATATCTCAATCATGTCTGCTCTCGATCTCTTCTGCTCTAAGTCTATCCGGTTTATCCAATCTCTCTTCATAACAGAAACTCTTCTACCCAGACAATGTCCTGGCAAATCACCCTGCATCATTTCCAGTGCAAATGTGATTGCAGAACTGCACACAATAGTCCAGATAGAGCTGAATGAGCAAGTGAAATAAATGATGTGGAAGCCTGCAGAAAGAGGTCTTTTTGAAAAAAGTTTATTTTCCTTAGTGCTGCCCTGTGTAGGTTTTCTGAGCCTGAAGTTCCAATAACATCTGATCCATGTCATTAAAAGCTGCTGCTTGACCATTGATCTCAAAACCACCGTATCGAAATGGCTTGACTAGTCTGAAGGTCTCAATGGTATGATTGCGGCACGTTCACCCAGCAACAGTGAGCGCAGCAGCACAGACTGAACAGGGGTCAATGTGAAAATGATTGTAAGGGAAATGGGAGGCGGAACGTAACGGAGGTCAGTGATTTTGGGAGGGAGAGAAGTCACCAAGAATGGGTGAGTCTGAATTCTGATGAAAAAAAATCATAATACCAGAGAACGTTTTCACGTAAAATCAATTAATTCATTTCTGTGTTTCGTTGGCATGTACCAAAAGGAGTTAAAAAGGGAGAACGTTACATGCCGTAACTCGGATTCAAACCAGGTTACTGCTGCCACAACGCACAACACTGAACATTATACGATCCCTTAGCCATGCAGAGATGCGTGTTTGAAAAGAGCAGTAACTACAGTGACATAGGACATGTTACGAAGAATGCAGAGGCACAACAGGACTATTTGGCGAGCAATAATGGACATGTGGGAACTCAGAATTGGCTGTATATTCAAATTGGATGTTTCAAGAGGCTGAGGAAGTTCCATCGGGAACTGCATGTTGAAGACTGATGGTGAAAGACTTTTACAAAACATCAAATTCTCAAGGGATACTGCAGGATATAGTTGAAATGTATGTTTCAACAGCAGTGAAGTTTCACATTTGTTGCCTCACGAGCTTCTCCACACAAGGAAGTACCCATTTCTGCAGTGGATCATATAATCCCAGTTCCTCCACCCAGAATCAGTGGTGCAGTTGCAAAGATCAATCTGGAAATTGGGATGGAAATGAGCACGTGAAGCTACTCTGTTGCACCAGTGATGCGATCGGTGAGCACATTGTCCTTCTGTGATGGTACAGAGGCGCATGAAATTCCGAGGCTGGGAGTTCTCCTGGTCAAAGGCGGGGAGGACGGGCATATTTGTTTCCGGTTATTAGATTATTAAGACACAACAGCAGAATTAACCCGCACTGCAGATTGGCTCAATGAAAACGTGCTTCAGCCTTAAGCGAGAGCTCGATGTATTGCAAGCATTCAGTGCAATTTTCCTGAACAATGCACTGTTTTGTTATTTTGACAGTAAGAACTATTTTTTTTATCACATCATCTTCTTACTCCCAGCAAACACTCCAGTTCAGCGTACATCAATTTCAGTCTGACACAGCCACATGTCATATTCTCACTCTCTCCGAGGTGAGTGGATTGGCAATGTCATTCCCTGAGATTGGACAACGTAGCATCGAGATGGTAGTGTAGTGATAAAAGAAGAACAAAGAACACAGAACATTTATAGCCCAGGAACAGGCCCTTTGGATCTCCAAGCCTGGGCTGAACCAAATCAACTGTCGAAACCTATCACCCAATTCCTCAGCATCCATTTCCATCTGCTCCCCACTTACTCACGCATCTATCAAGGCACACCTTGACTGAAACGTCCGTGCCTGCCTCTACTACCTCTGCTAACATCGCGTTGCAGGCACCTACCACCCTCTGTGCAAAATACTTTCTACATCTATACTCCTTAAACGTTTCACCTCTCAACTTGAATGCGTGACCTCTCATTAATGAATCCCTCACCTGGGGAAAAAGCATATCTCTATACACCCGTCAAAATTTTGTAGACCTCAATCAGGACCCCTTAATCTCGTTTTATTCTACTGAAAACAATCATAAACTTCTTAACCTCTCTTCACAGCAAGCATCTTCCATACCAGCAACATCCTCGTAAACCTTCACTGCACCCTCTCCTCAACGTCCCATTCCTTTTGGTAACTTGACGACCAGAACTGTGCACAGTATTCTAAACGCGGCCGAACCAAAATCTTCTTCAATTTTTGCATGACCTGCCAGCTCTTACACTCAAAGCCCGATCCTATGACGACAGGCATGCCGCATGCTTTCTTGACAGTTCTATCCAACTGTGCCGCAATCGTCATGGTACAAAGGACCTAAACTCCCAGATCGCTCTGCTCATCAAATTTCTCCAAGGCTGTTCCGTTTACAGTGTAGTTGGTTCGAGAATTAGGCTTCCCAAAATGCAACACTTCACATTTGCCTCGATTGAACTCTGTCTGTCACTTCTCCGCTCAACTCTCCTGTCTATATATATTCTCCTTCATTCTTTAACTGGCCCCTATGCTTTCTGCTACTCACTGATCTTCGCGACAAATGCAAATGCCGTGGCGATATACTGGGCTAGCAACCCTTGGAGACTGGAACATGGCAGATGCTGATATTTACATCGATGAATAAAATCTGGAATATTAACCCCGATCAGAGGAACAGAGGCAAAAAAGTTTTAATTTGCTGAAAACCCATTCATTCTTGTCCCTTTGAAAGGGGAATTTGCTGTCCTTAACGAGACCTGCCAACATATGACTCCAGACTCACAACAGTGCGGTTCACCCATAGAATCCCTCTGACTCGGTTCAAGGTGAATTAAGAATAAACAACAAATAATATTCAGACCATGATGATAAACTCCGTGCGAGAAAAAGAACAATTTAAAAATTACATGGATGACGGGGAAAATTGGGAGTCATCGCTGCGTGGACTCAAATTCAACTGATTGTCCAAGCTAAATAGACACATGGATACACACACCGCCAAGAAGTCAGGTCCATAGGGGGACTTCAGGAAAGGATTCAATTACCCGATGAGGTGTAAACCTACGTGCCCAGGCACAATGTGGACAGGTCATTCACCACTCCCATATGTGAGAAGGGAACACTCAGGAGGCCAAAAGGCAGAATCACCAGCATGTTTACAAATGACATCAGGGGTCCGATGTGCTATTATTGCAGGTGTTCATCACATCCAGCAATGAACCATGTTTGGACGCCTGTTTCCAGTGGAGTTCCATTTTTTCCTGATGTAGATCAACGATTCAGACTTAACTGTAGGAGTCATGAGTTAGAAGTTTGCAGAGGATGCAACAATTGATCGTGTATTTGAATATGATGACTAATGTCAGGGCCTGCAGAGATGTATCAATCAGGTGTAAAATAAGAACGGCGAACGGAATTGAATCCAGACCAGTAAGTGGAAATGAATTTTGGGAGTTGAAACAATAACATTGATGATTCTGAGTGGTGAACAGAACAAACAGGAACAAAGAGATCTTGGAGTGGATATTCACAGATCATTGAAGAGTTTTGGACAGGGAGCTCAGTTGGTCGAGAGCACATTTGGATATTTTCTGTTGTCGACCTCAAATTGTGGATGATATTCGATCTTTAGCAACCGCCAGTTAGGAAACAACTAAAAGAATGAGCACAAGTCTGGTCAATGCAAAAATCAACATTTTTAAAAAATTGTAAGATAAAGGATGGAAGGCTGAGTATCCCACTTTGACCATCAAGACCGCTTCATCACTCAATGAATTTACCACTGATACATCTCCAAGTCATGCCGGTATGTGCCTTGGAGGGTAACTTGCAAATGGTAGCGCTTCAGTGCATCTTCAAACTTGTCCTTGTAGTCAGTACATTTTTTGAGCATTGAATGGTCTATCAACACAGCCTGGATGACTTACTCCACCGCATCTTGTAGTTGGTGCACTCTACTGCAACCGTGCCTTAGCGGTGAGGGTAATAAACATTCAGATATTGAACGCAGTACAGTTAAGTGACTGCATTGTCGTGGAGGATGTCCAGTTCCTTCAGTGGTACTGAAGCTGCACACATGCAGGCAAATGGAGAGAGTTCTGTTACACATATAACTTGTGCCTTACAGATGATGCAGGCTTCAGACATGAGTTGTGTTAATAATCAAACAAAGTCGACAGACGGACATTTTTGTTTGCAGTCAACATCTTTATATGGGCGGTCAGGTTCCATTTCTCCTAAATATTAGCTCCGAGGGCGATTACACGGAGGACTTCAGTTACAACGAAGCCATTGAATGTCAATAGAATATGATTAGATTCTCATTTGTTAAACTTATCATTACTGTATTTGGTCCATGTGTGGACTAATCCGATTCCAATCGCTATCTGATTTCAAGTTCCAGTTCTCGTGCTGTAAGGGACAACAGAGATTTACGAGGATGTTGTCAACTTTGGATAAAATGTAGCTTCGTGGAATGATTGGTCAGGCTGGGATTATTCTCCTTGAAACAAAATCGTGGGATCTTGACAGGGTAGATCCAGGCAGGTGGCTTGCCCTATGCTCTGAAGATCGCACCAGAGGACAGAATCTCAGAATGAGATATTGTCCATTTAATTCAGAAATGAAGAATAATTTCCATGCTCAGAGAATCTGTGGCCCTTTTTTTGGCAACCGAAGTAGAGGCAAAGTTGTTGGGTATTTTCAAACTGTGTCAGGTATTTAATCAGAAAGATGATGAAGTTTGTCGAGGTAAGTGAGCAGAATGGAGTTGAAGAATTTCAGATCAACCATGAGTTTGTTGTATGGTGGGGCAAACTCGATGGGCTGAATGGCATACGTCCACTTTGTTTAACATTTGGTCTAACGCCAAATTTTATTCATAAGTTGAGAATTGTGAGGAGATGGGATGAAGTGAGAGGAAAAGTTTATCAAACAGATCAGGAACGAAGCTCGTAAGCTCATGAAGATAAAATGTGCTGTGACCTGTGGGCAACAAATGACGCGCTGCACAGGACAGGTGGCTGTTTACAGAAGCTGTGATTGCTGAAGAAAATTGGTCGACCTTGTACAGTTAGCAAGTCAGTCATCACGCTGCATGTGAAAGAATGAAAGGTTCGTTTCATTGGAACAGTTTTCTGCTGTTCCAACTCCGAGTGACTGTTTAAAATGCTGTTCAGATCATTGTGTGGACTGTTAGATTAAAATAATCATGAATAATCCCACTGGATAAACTTGTGCTCCCGATCACATGTTAGTTCTGTCGATGTAAATTAATAGAAAGGCAAGATGGAATGAGGGACATAAAGAAAAAAAGGTCTTCCTTTTCATTACACCAATTTAATTTACAACTGAATAGAACATCTGCTCTCACTCGTTATTTCAACTTTAATGTGGTGTTTATTCTTTGTGAATCTCCCGTGCAGTAAAGGCCAAGAACAAAATTCTCCAGCCAGTGTAGACCAGAGGTGTGAGATGCAAAGTAAAAATGCAGTAGTGGTTTGTGCAATTAGCAACCAAATGTGACTCGAACCCATGAATGCGGAGCACAGTATTATAATAACCCACCGCATTAATCTCTCGGTCTCCTCAGCACGTTTTGGAAAGGGGTGACATGTGACCTCATCAAGGTTACATGTGGTGGACGTCGTAGACGAGAAATTTCAAGAGCTAAATTGAATCCACACCATTGTGTTTCTGCTTTCACCTGAATTACAATAACAGCAAAATCCAAGAATTAGCCATGCTCGTCGGAATGAACTTCTGTCATTGATTCATTCTGAATCAGAACTGCGTCAGAATGAAACAGTGAACAAGAATTTCCCGTCATATTCACACCCACATTTTGCCTTAACTCATAATTTCTTCAGTTGCGTTCTCTCTCACGTGATGAAGGAGAGGGATATAAAGGCGATGTTGTGGTTCAATAGCCGTTCTCAAATGGCTTAACTGAATTGGCTTAAATCGCAAGAAACGTTGTCTTGTTCGTTTCATTTTATTAATTAAACTGAAAGTCACACTGTTCATTGTAATAATCGGAAGTGAATTAGATTTATCTCATTGGAACGATTAATGACAAATGCAAATTTGCTCAGAATTTATTTCAGCTGAAAGAAAATGCTGCTTAGAAAAAGAGACGATTAAAGTCTAAAAGAAAAACCAACAGTTTTGTTGCTCGTGTTTTGGCAGATTTCACTGATCATTAAATGGAACAAATATCTTGTTGATCACATTTTCAGCCACGTGGTTAAAGCAGGAAATCGATCTCCAAGCAACGGGTCACTTTATTCATTATGTAATATATTTCCTTTACAATAAAAAAAAATCCACTGAGTTTCATTTGCAATGCCTCAGGTGGCATAATATACCAAATGTTTGCAAATCCAGGGTTTTGGAAACAAAATCTTATTCAGCTGTGCACACTCACGAAATTTCTTTACTTTTAAAGTCAACCAACTGAGGCATTGTTTTCCTGTGGCTTCCAACCGACTACACCCCACCTCTACATCTTTACCTAGCCACAGACTATTTCTCTACTTGTGACATGTATTCCTTGTATGTCACCAAATGTGCCTTTCCAAATATTTTGAAAAACAGATTCTCGGAGTGTCAGCGATTCTGCTCTCATAATTTCTTTGTCTCTCAAATGTTTCATCAAAGGTTTTGAATGTTTGACGTTTAGATATTTACTAACTTGAAAGAGGGAATTTTCCACATATTTACTCTGTTCAAACATTCCATAACCTGGAAAACCTCCATTAAGTCTTCCTTGGTCCAGGGATAATTGTTCCAAATTTTCCAAGAAAATAAGTGAATAAAATCTCGTCTTCAGCAAACTCCGTCAGCATCGTGTCTAATGACTTTACATCCCCGTAAATGCCGTTATTATCCTCTCCGATAGAATCATAGTATTCTACAGTGCACAAAGAGCATTTCAGTCAATCCAGTCCGTGTCGACCCTGGGAAGAGCATCTCACCCACATCGAGCTCCCTTCCCACTTCCTGTATATTTTACCTGAAGGAGGGACAGCTCTCCCTCTTATGATTTCAAATAAACCTGCTGGACTATAACCTGGCGTCCTGTGACTTCTGACATTATTCCGCGCTACCCGTGGCTAATTCACTTAACCTACTTAATTCATTCCCTGCATACCGAGAGGGCAATTTAACTTGGCCCATCTACCTAACCCTCAGCCCTGACAGCGGTGATAACTACTGAGCCAATGTTCTATCACAGTGAGCAAAATCTGTGTCATTTTTAATGATTTTATACCCTCGTAACTCAGCCTCATCATGTCAAGCTGCTCCCATCAACCCAAAGTCAATGTATCTAAACACTACTCTGTGCTTTACAGTCTCATTAGTGCTGCAGGAAATGATTCTACACTCACATTATAATGCTTTTACCCTGATTCTTCCTCAGCTTCCTGCTTCCAGTAAACACTTCAAACCGGAAAAAGTCTATCAAATGGTTTTCATTCCAATACAGATAAAAGTTGCAGCTTGCAGAAGTCACATGTTTTCACTTTCACTGACACTCTGCCTCCCTGAGAGCTGCAACCCTTCCCCACCTTGATTCAGGCAGCACTGTACTTCTTGTGACATGCCCCATCGAGAATGGAAGGACAAGTGTCAATACCCGAACTTGGGAACGGGGCGACAGTTTTAAAATATTTACACTGTCCCCAGTGGAGAATTGAGCCTTGTGACAGGCGGGCACACAAACCATTATACTACCCAGGACAAGAGTGCCAAATGAGGCCCTTCAGCCAATTGTGGCTATATTTGTCAAATACAACTGTTTAACAAACTGAATTCCATTTCGCAACGTTTGTCCCACAGCCTTATTTGTCTTGGCGTCACAAATTCACATCTGAATATTTCTTTAGGTTGAAAGGGTTTCTGCCTCTCTGTACATTACAGACAGTGTATTGCAAATTCCGAACAACCTGCTGGCTGATAAAGCTTTTCCACACATCTTCTCAAACTTTCCTGCCTTTTTCCTTCACTCTGGGCACCCGTTGATCGATCCCTCCATCAATGTGAAACTCTTTCAGTCTACCCTCTTCATACCCTTACTCAATCATATCTTACCTACATCTCCTTTGCACTGCGACAAACACTTCACCCTGTCCTGTCTTTCTTCCTAAGTGAATTTCTTCAGCCCAAACAATACCCCTGTAAATATCTCCTGCAAGTTTCTCTGTGTGGTCACATCCCTGCTCTAATGTGAATTGCAAAACTGCACACACTGCTCTAGCTAGAGCCTAATGAGCACTTGTTTTCAATATTCTGTATTAGTATTAGGGCCATTTTGGCTAGGCAGCATTTACTACCCGTTCCTAATTGCCCAGAGGGCTGTTGAGATTCAACCATATTGTTATGAGTCTGAAGTCACATGCAGGTCAGACAAAGTAAGGATAGCAGATGCTATCCCGAAATGACATCAGTGATCCAGATGTTTTTTTTACCCCCAACAATTATCAATGGATCTATAGTAGTCATTAGATTCTTCATTGCAGATATTTATTGAATCCAAATTTTACAATCGTGGCATGGTGGTGCATGGTGCATCTCTCTGGAGTGGAGAATTCTGTTGGCTCAGTATCTCAGACCAAATGCAGGAGTGAGAGGCGCTGATAGAGGCAGAAATTAGACCCACACAGTGAGGTATACCACATGGAGAGAGACTGAGTGATATCACCAGAGTGCAGCAGGTTTTCAGAATCAAACAATGGTGTCAGAAGAAGTGGGTCTGATGCAGTGGGAACTGCTACCAGTTCTCAGGGAGAAGTCAGCTATTCTCAGGGTGGAGCCAGTGCCCTGGTCAATCATATGACCAGGATTATGCAGAGTGCTTTAAACTGACACACATGAGGAGAGACAGGGATCAGCTGAAGGAAATTCCAAATTCTATAGGCAAAGGTTGAAATATTGAAACATGGGGACGTGGCGGAGGAGAAGCAGAAAGAAACAGGAAGGAAGTGAGTTTAACTAAAATTGTACATCAGCAAATATGTTTGTGACAGGAAATTGTGATTAAAAAGTAAATTACTCTTTCTAAATTTGGATGCACGAAGCATTTGCAATAAGGTATATGCTCGTGTGACTGTGAGTTCTGTCTAATCACCATCAGGGAGACATGCTCACAGGGTGAACAAGAAGGTGGGGCATTAATATTCACAGCTACACAACATTGTGGAAAGTCAGGTAGAATGGGAAGGAGAATGGGGAACTCTCATCGTTAAGGATAACAATGGGATGATGAAAAAAGTATGTGGCCTTAGATTATCAATTAGTCATAGACCGAATTATGGGTAATAAGTGTCAGAACACAGAAGCGGAAGGGCAGTGTTAAGGCTCCTTTACAGCATTACATTGTGAGACACTACATTAACAGGGAATTATTTGAATTTGTAACAAAGGCACTGGGAAAATTGAGAGGGGATGCAATTTTCCTCTCTCATCATCGCATTGGTGAGGGTCACAGATTGTTGACTCTCTCCCGCTCTTAGGGGGAGTCTGTCGGTGGCTGTACTGACCGATGTGGCCTTCCACAGACTCTGTTACACTTGGGCCAGAAGGTGGCCGTGGGAAGGGGGTGAGTGGGGCGTTGGGCGCGCTCCTTGTGCTGTTTTCTCCTGGATTCTCCACAGTAAATCCTAACAACTTGTTTTTCAGAACTCCCCCATCAACTCTGATTGACATAGACGGCCTCACTGACATTTCAGAGGCTCTATTCTCTCCCTCGCTATACTTTAACCCCTGCTGAAACTTCTCAAAATGCCCCTGAAATTTCAAATATCCCCTACCACCAAAAGCCTCCCACACCCTTATCCATTCTGCCACTTATGCTCACACCAAAATGCAGAATCCAACAGATTTAAAAATATTCCGCTTCTATGAAACCATATGTCTCCCATTGTTTCTAAGCGTCCGGTTATCATTTGTTGTCATATCACTTATAATACAGTCCAGCATGTTCCCGACTTACTGTCAGGCTAACACCGTTTGGTTTAAGGCTGACTGCACAAAAGGTTTTGGGCGGCATGTTCAACAAAACATCGTGGGCCCCTTCCTGTGCGGTATTGTTCCATGTTCTATGTAACTCTTTAAAAATTATGCATCAAGAAAGCATCTGGACCGAGAAAACACTCGGACCTCTCAGGGATTAAAGAGAGAGAAAGGAGTTATGGGGGAGGTAAGAACAGGGAAGGGGAAGTGGGGTGGTGAAAACAGGGAAGGCAATACAGTGTGTAAGAGGGAGCATGAAGAATAAAAACAAGCAGGACATAGGAAAGTCTGAATGATGTTTGTGAGGGAGGCTGCATATACGAGTGGAATAAATTAACAGCACATCGCTTAGGGACATGCAGTGATGCAACCCTCATTTGAACATGACTGGAAGGAATAACAATAAACTATCACATCGGGTTAAAATCCACATTATTAAAGGTGACGCGGGTTGGACAATGGAAAAGAGATTGTCATGAAGGACAGGGATGAAACAGAGCAATGGATGGACATGGATTCAGATCCCCAGTAAAGGGATCACACCAGGGCCTGACCAACGAACCACAGCAAAGCAAGTTCAGTATTGAATTATAGATGAATGATCAATAATATTCACCTCTGAACTAATTTCATTGTCCTTCAATGTCAACCCTCCGGCTGGACCTTGTAGCTGAGAAGATAGCACAGAACTGAAATCAGAGAAATACTTCAGTTTTGATTACTTCCATTTCTCTGCAAAATGAGATGACAAAAGACACATGTTGAGAGACATTCAGAATAAACAAATATATCTCTTGGATTGAGTGCTAAACATCCACCTGTTAATGGAGTTTCCAAAATCCACCACCATCAATTCAGGACGGGAATTTACAAAATGATTTGAGAGATCTCGTACTTTAATGACAAGGTTATGTCGTAGAGACGATTTGAGCGATTTGATAGATGCATCCTATTTTAAGATATTTTTCTAACCGCCAATTTTGTTCTTCCAAAGATTATTTTGAAAACAAAAGGTTGTAATACAGGAAAAAAAAAGTTATTCATGAACAGACTCAAACTTCTTTAATAACTAAATTCAGTGGCGGGCATAGCTACCCAGCATGCCCCGCGGTGGTAAATGCCCTCTATACGCACGACAGTGAGTGCAGCACATTGGCAGTACCGACTTAATTTCCATATGAAATGGGAAGAGATGCGCTTTTCCACATGGTAAGGCTGCAGGAGCTGGAGAGCGTTTAAAAACCCTTTCAGCGAGAAGCGAGCACGTTGAAAAATAACTTGCGGTTAAATGTATCGCAGCTCCGAGGTGAACAGCAGCCATCTTGGGCAGGGATCTGGGCGCATGCGCAGACGGTCCGTGACGTCACAGTGCGGGCGCGGCCTGAGGGTGACACATGCAGATGCTGAAAATCTGACACTTAATCAGAAGGTGCTGGAGGAGGACAGCAGTGTCTGGCTGGAAATGTGGGCAGCGACGCAGAGTGAACCATTCCAGCCATGTGCAATCCATCACCCTGGTGTTGCAGTGTCCTCGGCGGTAGCTTAATAACAGCGTCACCTTCAGGTGATCTTTGAAACAAGCAGCAGTCTGCCTGAATATCTGGATTTTTCTGCAGGTGACATTTTCAATCAACCTGTTCAGACGTGTCATGTCCCACTTGTGATGCAGATGGGGCTTGAGAATCCAGGCCTTCTTAGTTAGAGGGGAGTTCATCAGGGTCGAGTCTTTGGCCGAACCATCTTCAGCTGCTTCACCAATCATTTTCCTTCAGAAGTAGGAACACTGGTTGACAATTTTACAATATTCAACACCCTTTTCAACTGCTCAGATACTGATGTACCGCATATCCATATGTTCAGGTTTTAAGTTTACTTTCTGAGCTGGTAGGCTTGTTCTCTTTGAGAACAATCTTACAACCTGAACCTCAACCTGAGCTAAAAATATTCTCTAAAATCGCATATCCACATGCAGCAAGACCTGGCCAGCACCTACAATCTGCACAAGTGGCAAGTAACAGTCGTATCACATCTGTGCCTGGCAAAGATCATCTTCCACAAGAGAAAATCTGAGTATCACTTGTTGACATTCAACATAATATCATGATTGAATCCTCTATGAGCAGCATTCAGGGGGTGTAATATTGATGAGAAACTGAACAGGACTCACCGTACAACTGTTGATACAGGGTCAGGGCAGAGGTGAAAAGACTTGCAGTGCTCAACTCACCTCCTGACTGCCCACCTTTCAAGATGTAAGTCAGGTGTGACTCGGAATCCTCTCCATTTGCCTGGTTGAATGCTCCTACAACAACACAAGAAGCTTGTCAACATCTGGAACAAAACAGCACTTTTCATTGCAAACAACCTTCACCATTCACTTTCTTCACCTCAGATGTACAGTAGCAGCAAAGCTATCATCTCTTGTGTAACATCCTTCTGGATAGGGGGCTGTACTCTCCACCAGTTGGCGAGGTTTACACAACAGGTTTTCACCTCAGGACACACAATGTCTCAAAGATGTTGGGAACAACAACCTGATCTATTCAGGAAGGTTCATTTTTGCTTTTGATCGGGCTTTTTGCATCTATCAATATGATTGGATCATATGTTTGGGAGGAGATGTATAATAAAGGAAGAATTTCTTTCTGAAATTGGGTTTGTTTCTTCTGAGATTTTAACCTGTATGGACCGAGATAATATTTGAAAATCATTTTGCAAATAAATAGGTTGAAAGAATTGAAGAGGAGTGAGTCAAATCAAACATGATATAAAGATCCAACAGAGTCACTAAATTCATTTGGACATGTAGGGAACATGTTTATTGTAAGGTTTGTGAAGGTTTGTAGCTCAGGTTGAGGTTTAGGGTGTAGGTTTGCTCGCTGAGCTGTAGGTTTGATATCCAGACGTTTCATTACCTGGCTCGGTAACATCATCAGTAGCGACCTCCACGTGAAGTAAAGGTGTAGCCTCCTGCTTGTTAGAAAATTAGCCACCAAGATACACGAACAATAGCTTGCCACAAAAAGACACGACCCTCTCCCTCGTAGCCCTACACATGGATGAAAAAAACCAACAATTCGATTGGGACAACACATCTATGGAAGAGAAGTTATTCAGCTGTTCCATGTGTGGGAAAGTTATCATTTGGTGATCCAGCTTAATGTCACACAAGCATCTTCATCATCGGGAGAGAAGCTTTGTCTGCTCTGTTTGGAAAGGAAGGAACTTCACATTTCAGCCTAATGTCAACCTTGAGTGGACACTGGGGAGGGACCAATCATCTGCTCTGTGTGTGAGAAGGGATTTATTAAATCAGCAAAGCTTCAAATACGCAAGTGTGGCCGTTCTAGAGAGAGACTGTACGCTTGCACTGAGTGTGGGAAAGAATTCACTTCATCACCTGTACTCAGTGAGCACCAGTACATTCACACCTTTTTACCTGCTCCTTGTGTGGGAAGGGGTTCACGCGGTTGTCCAATCTCAGCAGCTATGGCTTTGTTCACACCAATGAGAGAACGTTTAAGAGCTTTATGAGTGGCAATGATTTGATGAAACACCAACAAGCACATTGTGGGGAGAGGCCGTTCACCTGCAGTGGGTATAGCGAGGGATTCAATTATTCATCCCCACATGTGATACCCCAGTGAGGGGGAATCGCTTTAGCTGAGTTGGCTGTATTGTTGGTCTACAGAGCAGTGTGATGCCAAAAGTATGTGTTCAATTCCCATTACTAGTTTGAGGTTACCATGATTGCCTCTCCTTCTCAAATTCTTCCCTCTCCTGAGTTCTGGGGCCCTCTGTTCAAATCACCATGAGTCGCTTTTCTCTCTTTTGAAGAGAGCAGTCCCTATGGACTGGTAAGACTATGATGACACACACACATTCCAGTGATGTCGCATGTAATTGTATTGTGCTGTTATTGCATCCAGAACTGAACTGTGTTCATTCTGTCAGCAGTGATTTACTTCATTGGATGTGAATTATCTCTTTACTTGAACTAGTGTTAATTGTTTCAGGTCTCAATCACATCAAATGCACTTTTTTTCAACCATGGTTTCTGTTCCATGAGATGAGACTGGTAGATATTCATTTACTGCCCTGTTGTTGGGTCTTTTATTCATTGCTAAGGCTTGATTTGTTTTTATAAATGTATTTTCACAAATTAAGGATTCGTGAATGTGTTTCATAGCAAGTAAAGTCGTTGTGAAGTGTAGTCGCTGTTGTGGGAGATACAGCAGCTAAATTGTGCCGATGTGCAGTGGGAAACCAATCCCACAGTGAGAACACGTGAATGATTTCACATCAATGTGAACACGTTGATGGGACTTCAGTTCCTGTGAACTGATAAAGCACTTCCCACACTCTGGCACTTAAACAGTTTCTTGTCACTGTGAACCCGTTGGTGTATTTGTATGATGGATGAATTAAATGCATCCTTTCCCAAATTTGGAACGTACAAATGGCCTCTCGCCAATGTGACTTCTCTGGTGTCTCAGTAAATTTGATCAGTGAGAGGTCCTTCCCCACATTCAGAGTAGGTGAATGGGCTCTCTCCATTGTGAAAATGCTTGTATTTCAGCAGGTTGCTGGAATCAATTAATTTCCTCCCACACACAGCTGATGAGTGGTCTCTCCTCTGTGTGATCTTTCTGGTGTCTCAGCAGACTGAATGACTGACTGTGTCCTTTCCCACAGTTAGAGCAGGTTATCGGCCTCTCTCCAGTGAGGTCGCTGATGTAAAGTGAGATCAGATGTTGGCCTGATCCCACTCCCACTTTGAGAACACTTGAATTGTTTCTCATCAGTCTGAACTTTTTGATGGTGCATCAGCTCCTGAGAATGTTTAAAGCATTTGGCGCACTCTGGACAATTAAATGGTCTCTCCTGAGTGTGCACCCACTGGTGTATCAGCAGGTCAGATAACTGAGCAAATCCTTTCCCTCACTCCGAACAGTTGAAAAGTTTTTTTTTCCCAGTGTGGCTGCACTGATGAACTTTCAGAGCAGACGAGAAATTAAATCCTTTCCTCTGTCACCACAATTCCAGTTTACCTTCAGTGTCCCTCCATTTATATTTTGAAAAGACAGATGATTGGCGGAACTCCCACTTACAGACAGACCAAGTGAATGGATTCACTCAAATGTGAATGTTGCTTACTCATTTCATTCTCAAAGATCGATGAGATTCAGGCGAAATCAAACAGAGCAACTTCATCAGATTATGATCTGATGCTTCATTTCAGTTTTCTAACTGCAAATCCTCATCTTTAATATTTCTGAAATTAAAACAGAAATAACCCAGTAAGAGAGAGCTTTTAAAAACACCAAAGCAGAAATTTTCATTCTTCGTCGGATGTGGATATTCCAGACGAGGTCAGCATTTATTGCCCATTGCTAAATTTACTGGATAAGGTGATGACGGGCTACCTTTTGAACAACTGCTGTCCATTTACTATTGGTAGACCCAAAACATAAAGAAGGGAAATCCAGAAGTTTGACCCAGTGACACTGAAGGAATGGCAAAATGTTTCCAGATCAGGATGGTAAGTAGTTTGTAGGGTTTTCCTATCTACCTGCTAACCTTTCTTTTTAGATGTAAGTGGTTGTGAGTTGGAAAGGTACTGTTACAGGAGCTTTGGTGAATTTCTGCAGTGCATCTTGTGGATAATGCAGACTGCCTGTCTGAGTGTTTGCAGGTGAAGGAAGTGGATCTTTGTCGATGCTGTGTCAGTATCGTGGTTCTGATCAATTCGGCTGTTCTGTTCTGGATAATGTTGAGTTTTGCCATATTGTTGGAATTGCACTCAGGAGTCCTCAACAAGGTCATAATTGAAATGTCTCTTGCTACTCGGATGCTGCCTAATCTGCTGTGTTTACCCTGCGCCATGCTTTCCCAACACTCCACTCATCCAGGCATGCAGGGAGTATCCCTGCATATTTCTTACTTCTGTCTTATAAAGGAGTAATGAATAGGTGGGCAAAACACCCAAAGAAAGAGAAGAATAGTTGGACAATTGAGTGGATAATGATCTGGCTTGGAGAGTAAATAGCTGTTAATGGAGGCTGCTACTCACGAACAACAGGCGGCGTGTAATGGCAGGCTACATGTCAGATAGGCTTCAGGGAATAAAGAAGCGTATTCCTTGCTGTAGAAATCCCGGACACTGACCCGCTGTTGTGACCACAATGTTAATATGGCTGGTGCAGTTAGTTTCTCATAGAGACTGGGACTTTTACAGCACGGAAGGAGGTTTTTGGCCCATCTCGCCAATGTCACGCATCAAGCCTCTATCCACTCTCATCCCATTTTCCAGAACTTGGCCTGTAGCCTTATGCGTGGTGGTGCTTCAAATGAACATTGAAACATTTTTTTTTAATTCCAACAGTTCCAGTGAAATGCCATCACCATACACATATTCCACTTCCATCCCTTGTCCGCCTTCCGCAGGGACCATTCCCTCTGGGAAACACTGGTGCATTCTGCCTTCACTCTCAACACCTCCCCCCACAGCCCCATGGAATCTTGCCCTGCAATCACTGAAGATGTGACCCATCCATACATACACAGCAGAGCAGAACCAGGAGCAGGGGTAGTCCACCTGGCTCTTCGAGCCTGCTCCACCATTCAATAAGCTCATGGCAGATGGACTCAGATCCACTTACCCGTCCTCTCACTGTATACCTTCCTTCATTTATTGTTAAAGAAAATCTTAGCTTTAAAAACATTTACTGAAGTAGTGTTAACTACTTCACTGGGCGAAAATTCCAGAGATTAACAATCCTTTGGGTGAAAAAGTTCCTTCTCAATTCAGTGCTGAATCTGCTCCCTCTAACCTTGAGGCTACGCCCTCTTGTCCAAGTTTCGCCCGCTCATGGAAACATCATTTCTACTTCTATCTTATCTGAACCATTCAAAATGTTATATGTTTCTATAAGATCTCCCTTCATTCTTCTCAATTCCAATGAATATCATCCCAATCTACTCAGTCTCTCCTAATAAGCCAACCCTCTCAACTCCGGAATCAACCTAGTGAACCTCCTCTGCAAGCCATCCAGTGCCAGTACATCTTTCTCAAATAAAGATACTGCACACAGACATCCAGGGATAGCCTAACCCCACCGTGTACAGCTGAAAGATAATCTCCCTGCTCTGAAACTCAATCACTTTAGCAATGAAGGATAACATTCCATTTGCCTTCCCGATTGATTTGTTGTACCTGCAGACCAACCTTCTGTGATTCGTGCACAAGGACACCCAAGTCCTCTGCATAACAGCATGCCACAACTTATTTTCAAAACAAGTGATAAACCTTTCTTACGTTTACTACCACCAAAACATATGCCTTCCCATTTACTAACATTGTATTCCATCTGCCAGAACTTTGCCCACTCACTCTATATCTCCATATTCCTCTACAAAGTTTCACAGACCTCTGCACACTTTGCTCTGCCATTCATCTTACTATCATCTGTAAACGTTGACATGCTACACGTGTTCCCCAACTCCAAATCATCAAAATAAATTGTAAATAATTGCAGTCCCAACACCAATCCTTGAGCACATCACAAATCACTGATTGTCAGCCGGAATAGCACTTATTTATCCCCACTCTTTGACTATTGTTAGACAATTCAACCAATCCTCGATCCGTGCTAATACTCTACCCCGGACACCATGCATCCTTACATTTTGCATCAGCCTCTTATGCGGCACCTTGCTGAAGGCTTTTTTTTTGGAAATCAAGGTACACCACATCCACTGGGTCCCCGTTGTACACCATGCTCATAATGTCTTCATGGAATACTAAAAGATTTGTAATAGCATTTCCTGCCCTACATGAGCCCATGCTGCATCTGTCCAATTTCTGTCATGATGCCTTCCTTGATAAAAGACTCAAGCATTTTCCCCACTACAGACGTTCGCTAACTTATCCATAACTCCCCATCTTTTGTGTGCCTTCCTTTACAAACAGTGGCGCCACATTTACTGTTTTACAATCTGCTGGAACTTGATAAAAGACTCAAGCATTTTCCCCACTACAGACGTTAGCTAACTTATCCATAACTCCCCATCTTTTATGTGCCTTCCTTTACAAACAGTGGCGACACATTTACTGTTTTACAATCTGCTGGAACTGCCCAATAGTCCAGCAAATTTGTAAAATTACCGCCAGTGCACCAGTTTTATCCCCCGCTTTCTCTTTTACCACCCTGGGCTGCATTCCAGTAGGGCCAGGAGACTTGTCGATCCTTAGCTCCATGAGCTTGCCCGACACTAGCGTTTCTGTAATAATGTTTGTTTCCATGTCCTCACCTACCTTCGTCTCTTTGTCAATCACTGGCATGTTATTACCGCCCTCCACTGTGTAGACTGATACAAAATACATCTTCAATGCCTCGGCCATTTCATCACATCCCATAACTAAATGCCCCTTCTCATCCTCTAAAGGACCAACATCTACCTTAGCCACTCTTTTTATTTAAAATTCTAATAGAAACTTCTGCTATCTATCTTTTAATTCTGTGCTACTGCTTTTCTCTCCTGTTCTTTCTTATGGTTCTTTATATCTATTTGCGGCTTTCTTTTGACCTTTAAAGCTTTCTCAATCTTCCAGTTCCATGCTGTTTTTAACCACTTTGTATGCCTCATCTTTCAATGTGATCGCCTGCTTGATTTCCTGAGACACCCAGGGCAAATTACAACCTTTCTTACAGTCCTTTTTTTTTTACTGGAACATACTTTTCCTGAGCCCGTTGAAACATTTTTTTGAAAGTCCTCCACTGTTCACCAGTTGTACCAGTTTGATTCCCGTTTACTTTAGCCATTTCCTCTTCATTCATTGTGGTCCCCGCTGTACATGCACAGGAGCCTGGCATTGGATTTTAACTTCACACTCTCCATCTGTATTCGAAATCCAACCATACTGGGATCACCCCTTCCAAGGGGATCCCTAACGATGTGCTCATTCATTATTCCTGCCTCATTACACAAGGCCAGATTGAGGAGAGCTTGCTCCCTCATTGCTTCCGTTACGTACTGTATAAGGAAACTATTGCGGATGCCCTCAACGAATTCCTCCTCAAGGCTACTCTGACCGAGCTGGGCCGACCAATCTCGATGGTAGATTGAAATCCCGCATGATAAGAGCCGGCCCATTTTGACCGCCTGTAGTTATTTCTTTGTTTATGGCTCACCCCCGGGTGATGTTATTATTTGGTGGCCGAGAGACTAGGCCTAGCAGAAATTTTCTTCTTAGAATTTCTAATTTACACCCAAATGGATTCATACTCATTCTTCCTAGCACCCATAACACTTCGCAAAATCGCCCTGATATCAGAGCGACGCCACCTTCTATACACTCCTGTCCTGTCCTTCCAAGATATTTACCTCCCAGTTGTGACCATCCTGTAACCATATCTCTGTAATGGCTCCTAAATCGTATTCATTTGTGATGATTTGTGCCAGTAACTCTCTCACCTTTTTTTCCGAATCTGCCAGCATTTCGGTAAAGCGTCTTCATGATGGCTTTGTTGCCCTCATAATTTTCAACGTCTCAAATAATATTTCCTGGTTTTCCCTTCCTTTTTGCTTCTTGTTTCTCCTCACCTGTCTATTGACATCCTCCCTCCTCAGTATCCAAGGGCCAAAACACACCTTCCAGGAGCAGTAACACTTTCCCTGCCCTTCGCACAATCCCGTTGAATACATTCACTGCTTGGTCGATTGTCTCCACTACCTTGGGAAACGAAGTGTGCACTGGGGGACCACTTTGCAGAACATCCAAATTCTGTCTTCAAGAAGACCTGGAACATCTACTCCCCTGCCCCTTGATCAGCCCACCCTGTTCCTTGGCCAAAATTTCTGTCTCAGCCTTACTGCAGTGCTCCAGTGAAGCTCAGCACATGGCTTAAGGAAGAACACTTCATTTTCCGTGCGGGGATTCCGCTGCCCTCCGGACTCCATATCCATTTCCATATTTTTGGGGCCTGAACTCCTCCATCTCCTAGCTCCGTACTGCACCCACAGGTCTTGTTATCATATAGTCAACCATTTCACATACCTATGGGGGGGGGGGGGGCGGGGTGGCAAGGAGAGGTGGGAAAGGAAGGGGGAAGGAGACGGGTGAAAGGACGGGGGAAGGGGGAAGTGTGGGGAGGGAGGAGGGAGGAGTGAAGATGGGGCATGAGATGGGGAAGCAGAGGGGCGGAGAAAGAGAAGGAATGAAGGAGTGGGCGAAGGGGAAGGGGAGGGGGTGTGGGATGGGGAATAGAGGGCAGGGAAGTAGAGAGTGGGAATGAGATGGGGGAAAGGAGAGGGCCCGGAACGATGGGCAATGAGGGGTGGAATGAGAGGCGGGCGAAGGAAGGTGGTAGGAGAGGGGTAAGGGGAAGGAAGGTGGGAAGGCGAGGAGTGATGGAGAGGGGGAAGGAGAGGGAGGGAAAGGAGGGAGCGGGAATATAAGGGGGAAGCAGGGGAAAGAGAAAGGGGAGAAGAGGGGGGAAGGAGAGGGGGTGGTTGAAGGAGGAGGGGAAAGGAGAGGAGGGAAAGAGAGTAGCTGGAGGGGAAGGAGAGGAGAGTGGGGGGAGGCGAGAGAGGAGAAGACGGGGAGCACAGTGGGGAGGAGAGGAGTAGAAAGTGAGAGGATGGAGCATGAGAGGGGCGAGTAGAGTGGAGGTGAGGAAAGGGGAAAGAACGGGGAAGTGGGGGGGTTCAAGGAGGAATGCAAGAATGGCTGTGGAAGGAGAGCGGGAAGGAGAGGGAAAGGATAGGGGAGAAAGAGAGGGGAAGGAAAGGGGAAGGAGAGTGGGAAGGATGGGGAGGAGAGGTGGAAGGAGAGGGTGAAGAAGAGGGTGAAGGTGAGGGGAATATGGGAAGAGGAGAGAGGAGAGGGGGAGAAGTAGAGTGGCTGAAGGTGAGGGTGTTTAATGCAAGGGGCTGAATGCGAGAGGGTGATGGCAAAGGGGGTGAAGACGAGGGGCTTTGAAGGTGAGCGGGGATGAAGGCGAGGGGGCTGAAGGCGAGGGGGTGAAGGCGAGGGGGGAAAGGTGAGGGGGTGCGACGGCAAGGGTGGTGTGAAGGCGAGGGGGTGAAGGAGAGGGGCGTGAAGGCGAGGGGGTGTTAAGGAGATGGGGTGTGAAGTTGAGGGGGATGAAATCGAGGGGGGGAAGTGGAGGGGGTGAAGGCGAGGTGGTAAGGGGAATGGGTGAAGGCGAGTGGGTGAAGGTGAGGTGAGTGAAGGAGAGGGGGAGTGAAGGCGAGAGGGGTGAAGGCGATTGGGTTTAAGACGAGGGGCGTGTGAGATGAGGGGGTGAAATGTAGGGGGGCAGGTGGAGGGGGGTGAAGGCGAGGGGGTAAAGGGGAAGACATGAAAGCGAGAGGGTCAAGGTGTGGTGGGTGAAGGAGAGTGGGAGTGAAGGTGAGAGGGGTGAAGGTGATTGGGGTGAAGGTAAGGGGCGCGAATGTGAGGGGGGGTGAAGGTGAGGAGGTGTTAAGGCAAGTGGTGTGTAAAGATGAGAGGTTTGAAATGGAGGGGAAAAGTGGAGGGAGTGAAGGCGAGGGGGTGAAGGGGAATGGGTGAAGGCAATGTGGTGAAGGTGAGGTGGATGAAGGAGAGGGGGAGTGAAGGCAAGAGGGGTGAAGGCGATTGGGGTGAAGGCGAGGGTGGTGTGAAGGTGAGGGGGTGATATCGAGGGGGGAAAGTGGAGGGGGTTGAAGACGACGGGGGAAAGGAGAAGGGAGTGAAGGCAGGGGCGGTGAAGGCGAGGGGAGAGAATGCGAGGGGAGGGAAGGTGGGGGTGAACATGAGGGGGTGACGGCAAGGGTGTGAAGGGGAGGGATGTTGAAGGCGAATGGGAGAAGGCGAGGGGAGAAAAGGCGAGGGGGAGAAGTCGAGTGTGGTTGAAGGAGAGTGGGGTGAAGGCAAGGAGGGTGAAGGCTAGGGGAGAGATGGGGAGTGGGGTACAAGTCAAGGGGTGTGAAGACGAGGGGGGAGATAGCGAGAGGAGAGAAGGCGAGGGGGTGTGAAGTTGAGGGTGGAGATTGCGGGGGAGAGATGATTGGGTTTAAGGCGAGGGGGTGTGAGGTGAGGGGGTGAAATGGAGGGGAGCAAGTGGAGGGGGTGAAGGCGAGGGGGTAAAGGGGAAGGCATGAAAGCGAGGGGGTGAAGGTGAGGTGGGTGAAGGAGAATGGCAGTGAAGGCGAGAGGGGTGAAATCGATTGGGGTGAAGGCGAGGGGGTGAAGGCTGGGGGAGAGATGAGGAGGGGGGTACAGTGAGAAGTCAGGGAGAGAAGGCGGAGCGGAGAGTGAGGCAGAGAAGGCAAGGATGGAGAATGCAGGAGAGAAGGTTGGGGAGAAGACAGGGGAGAGAAGGCGAGTGGGGTGAAGGCAAGGGAGAGAGAAGATGGGGTTGAAGGCGGAGGAGAAGGCGAGAGGGAGAATACGGGGGAGAGAAGGCGGGAAGAGAAGGTGAGGGTGGAGAATTATTTTAGATTAGATTAGATTACATTGCAGTGTAGAAACAGGCCCTTCGGCCCAACAAGTCCACACCGACCCGCCGAAGCGAAACCCACCCATACCCCTACATTTTACATTTACCCCTTACCTAACACTACGAGCAATTTAGCATGGCCAATTCACCTGACCCTGCACATCTTTTGGACTGTGGGAGGAAACCGGAGCACCCGGAGGAAACCCACGCAGACACGGGGAGAACGTGCAAACTCCACACAGTCAGTCGCCTGAGGCGGGAATTGAACCCGGGTCTCAGGCGCTGTGAGGCAGCAGTGCTAACCACTGTGCCACCGTGCCGCCCATATGGGGGAATAAGGCGCGAAGAGAAATCAGAGAGAGAAGGCGAGTGGAGAGAGTGGGAGAGAAGGCAAGGGTGGAGAATGCGGAGCAGAAGGCGGGGAGAGAAGGCGAGTGGGGTGAAGGCGGGTGAGGGTGAAGGCGAGGGGGAGTGTGAAGGCGAGAGTGTGGTGAGGACGAGGGTGGAGAAGGCGAGGGTGGTGAAGGTGGGGGAGGGTGAAGACTGGGGGAGAGAAGGCAGGGGAGAGAAGGCGAGTGACAGAAACGAGGGGAGAGAAGGCAAGGGGGAGAAGGCGGGGGCGGAAGGCGAAGGGTTGAAGGCAAGAGGTGCGAAGGCGAGGGGGAAAGGCAAGGGAGCGTTAAGGCGATGGGGGTGAAAGCAAGAGGGTTGAAGGCGAGGGGGATAAAGGCGAGGGTGGGTGAAGGCAAGGTGGGGTGAAGGCGAGGGGGGTGAGGGCGAGGGTGTAATTGTAAGGGGCGTTGAGGGCGAGGGGGTGATGGCAAGGGGTTTGAAGACGAGTGAGGAAGAAGGGGAGGGGGTGAAGGCGAGGGGTATGAAGGCAAGGGGAGAGTGAAGGCGGGGGGTGAAGTTGAGGGGTGTGATGTCCTGGGGGGTTGAGGGCGAGGGGTTGTATGCGAGGGAGGTTGAAGGCACGTGGGTGTGAATGCAAGGGGGTGTGAAGGCAATGGGCGGTGAAGGCGAGGGGGTGAGGGTGAGGGGCGGTGAAGGCGAGGGAGGGTGAAGGCGAGGGAGGGTGAAGGTGAGCGGAGTGAAAGTGAGGGGGTGAAGGCGAGGGGGTGAGAGTGGGGGTTGTGAAGGCAAGGGGTTTGAAGGTGAGGGAGGGGAAGGCGAGGGAAGTGATGGTGAGGGGAGCGATGGCGAGCGTGGAGAAGGCGCGGAGAGAAGACGAGGGGGAGAAGGTGGGGAAAAGGCGGGGTGAGAAGACGAGGGTGGAGAAGGAGGGGGAGAAGGTGAGGGGTGTGAAGGCGAGGCTGGAGAAGGTGGGGGAAATGGCGAGGGTGGAGAAGTCATGGGTGGAGAAGGCGATGGTGGAGAAGGCGGGGAGAAGGCGGGGAGAAGGATACTTGGAGAAGGTGAGGGTGGAGAATGCAGAGGAGAGAAGGAGAGGGGTGAAGGTGAGGGGGAAAGCGAGGGTGGAGAATGCGGGGGAGAGAAGGCGGGGAGAAGGTGGGGGAGAGAAGGTGAGGGTGGAGAAGGCAAGGGGAGAGAAGCCGAGGGGAGAGAAAGTGGGGTGAAGAAGGTGTGTGGAGAGAAGGCAAGGGGAGAGAAGGCGAAGGGAAAGGAAGGCGAGGGTGGAGAATGCGGGGGAGAGAAGGCGGGGGATAAGGCATTGAGAGTAGGCGAGGAGGAGAAGTTGAGGTGTGAAGGCGGGCAGAGAAGGCGGGGGGTGAAGGCGGGGGGAGAAGGTGGCGGAGAAAGTGGGGTGTGAAGGCAGGGAGTGAAGGCGAGGGGAGAGAAGGAGGGGGTGAAGCCGAGCGGGAGAAGGCGGGGGGAAAGGCAGGGAGAGAAGGCGCGAGAGTGAAGGTGGGGGAGAAGGCGGGGCAGAAGGCGATAGGAGAATATGGGGTCGAGAAGGTGGGACAGAAGTCAGGATGAGAAGGCGGGGTGGAGGAGACAAGGGTGGAGAAGGTAGGCGGAGAGGGTGGGAGAGAAGCCGAGGGTGGAGAATGCGGAGGAGAAGGCGGGGAGAGAGGCAGGGGAAAAGACGGGGCAGAGAAGGCGATTGGGGTGAAGGCTGGGGATGGTGAAGGCGAGAGGTTGTGTGAAGGCGAAAGGATGGTGAGGGTGAGGGGGTGAAGGTGAGGGTGGTGAAGGCGGGGAGGGTGAAGACGGGGGAGAGAAGGCAGGAGAGAGAAGGCGAGGGGAGAGAAGCGAGTGGGGTGAAGGCGAGGGTTTGAAGGAGAGGGGGTGAAGGTGAGAGATGTGTAGGTGTGGGCAGAAAGGCAAGGGAGCGTGAAGGCGATCGTGGGGTGAAGGTAAGGGGATGAAGTAGAGGGTGATTAAGGCGAGGGTGGGTGAAGGCAAGGTGGGGGTGAAGGCGAGTGTGTGAATGCAAGGGGCGTTCAGGGCGAGGGATGATGTCAAGGGGGTTGAAGGTGAGAGGGGTGAAGGCGAGGGGAGGGTGAAAGCAAGGGGGTGAAGGAGAGGGGGCGAAGTCGAGGGATGTGATGGCGTGGGGGTGAGGGTGAGGAAGTGTGAAGGCAACTGCGGTTGAAGACGAGAGGGGTGAAGTCGAGGGATGTGAAGTCGACGGGAATGAAGGCGAGGGGTGTGAAGGCGATGGGGAGAAGGCGAGGGAGGGTGAAGTCGAGGGGAGTGAAGGTGAGGGGATGAAGGTGATGGGGAGTGAAGGCAAGATGGTGAAGGGGAGGGAGGGTGAAGGCGAGGGAGTGAAGGCGAGGGGGTGAAGGTGAGGGGCTGTGAAAGCGAGGGGGTGAAGGCGACAGGGGTAAATGTGAGGGGCTGTGAAAGCGAGGGGGTGAAGGCGACGGGGGTAAATGTGAGGGGCTGTGAAGGCGAGGGGATGAAGGCGATGGGCGTGAAGGTGAGGGGCTGTGAAGATGATGGTGGAGAATGTGGGGAGAGAATGCGGGGATGAAGGTGAGGTGGGAGAAGACGAGGGGAGAGAAGACGAGGGCAGAAAGCGAGGATGGAGAATTTGAGAAGAGAAGTTGGGGAGTGAAGGCGGGGAGAGAAGACTAGGGGAGCAGTTGGGGAGAAGGAGGGGGAGAAGGCGGTGCGAGAAGGCAGGGGAGAGAAGGCAAGAGTGGAGAACGTGGGGAAGAGAATGCGAGGGGTAGGAGGTGGGGCAGAGAAGACGAGGACAGAAAGCGAGGGTGGAGAATGCGGGGGAGAAGTCAGGGAAAGAAGACATATAGAGAAGACTAAGGGGAGCAGGCGGGGGAGAAGGAGGGCGGAAAACGTGGGGAGAGAGGGTGAGAGTGGAGAAGGTGGGGAGAGAAGGTGGGGAGAGAAAGAAGGGGAGAACAGGGGAGAGAATGTGGGGGAGAACACAAGGGTGGAGAATGCAGGGGAGAGAAAGCAGGGGGACAAATCGGGGAAGAAGGCGAGGGAGAGTAGGCAAGGGAGAGAATATGGAGAGGGAAGGCGGGGTGAAGGCGAGGGAGAGAAGGCGAGGGTGGAAAACACGGCGAAGAAGGTGGGGTGAGAAGGCGGGGAGACAAGGTGCGGGAGAAGGCAAGGGGGAGATGTTGGGGAGGGAAGGAGTGGGGAGAAGCAGGGGAGAGATGGTGCAGGAGAAGGTGGTGACAGAAGGTGAGGGGAGAATAGGTGAGGTGGGAGAAGACGGGGAGAGAAGGAGCGGGCGAGAAGGTGCGGGAGAAGGCGAGGGGGGAGAAGGTGAGGGGAGAGCAGACGAGGGGGATTGAAGGCAAGGGTAGAGAGGGCGGGGAGAAGGCGAGGGGAGAGAATGTGTTAGGCAGAAGGCAGGGTGTGAAGGCGCTGGGGAGAAGGCTGGAGCAAATTCGAAGTCAGGTTTGAAGATGGGAAAGCAAGAAAGAAATTTCAGTTCTCGTCCATGTAAAAGGCTGCACTTGGAGAACAAGGTAGTTTTGGTCAAGATTCAAACTGGCGACTGTTCATGTGTAAGGCCAGTGCGATCACCACGACACTTCAGAAACCAGCCCGGAGCAGTGCTGCTGCAGCTGAGTTGCGTCCAGCACTGAAATTTGCAGCCATTCTGCACTTCACCTTTCTGCTTCCAATAGATCGTTGTTATCCAGCGTAATTTATATCTCGAAAAAGTAAAAAAAAACGTGAAATTGATGACAAAATATAGACAAGGATGTTTGGCCATAGGGTGAGGTGGAATAGGCTGGGACAACTTTCCCTTCAGCTCAACGGCTGCGACATGATCTTATGGAAGGGTTGTAAACTGAGTATTTGCATGTTTTATTCAAGTTGGAGCGAGTTGAAAACTCGAGGGCATAGGTTTAAGGTGAGTGGGCTGAAGTTGACAAAGCACCTGAGGCACATTTCCCACACAGAAGGTTGTGCGTGTTTGGAATGAGCTACGGAGGGGAGTGGAGTAGGCTAGTACACACAGAAAATTGCAAAGGTAACCGGATGAGTGTCTAGATAGGAAGGGTTTAGAGGATTGGGGCAAAATGTTGGAAATGGGATTTTGTTTAATTATGGCTATGTGGTCAGCATGGACGGGATACACTAAAGTCACTGTTTCCACGCTGTGTGCCCCAATAATGTTGTGTTGCTTACACCGGCTTTAAACAACTACTTTTTAGCGGAGCTGGCCGTCGCAGTCTGTGGCATAATCATTTAGTCTGTTCGAATGCTCACAGGAAAGATAATATTGTGAAACACTACAGAAACGATCGACTTCCTCACTTTTGACCCGACAGATTATACTCATTGAAATATTCCCAGATCCTCAGCTGAGGATTTTCCTGCTGGAAGTTACCTCAGAAACCCTGTTAACTCGAAATGAATTGAGCGAATCATAAAACAGAAAGCATTTAACACGGCACACAAACAAAACTGGAAAACCAAATGCATTTTCAGACACAGAGAAGCATGAATTCTAAATGTGAGACAGTCCGAGGACATGAGCTACAATATCAATTTCGCAGCAGATAATGATAGCCCATCGATGCAGACAAAAATCAATGGTAACCTGAGTCTATCTTCTCAGACTCTTTTCAGCTACAAATGTATCTGTGAGTGCGTGAGAACATATGATCGGTTATGATTTGGTCAAATTACCATGAACTGCTTGACATTACTGCAATTTCGGTTCTTGCTTTGCTAAATAATTTCACCCATTGCTCGAAACAGGACATCTTTCACGTTTACACGGAATACAAAACACACCGGACTACAGGGAAAATGCACAAAGCTGAACAGGCCGTGTTCCACATCATACCGTGCAGCATAGTTAAAGTCACTGTGTCTGTTTTGCAGAATAAGAGTCCCAAAGAATGTTCTCCACCCGAAAACCAGAGGTAGCATGACATTCCGAGAACGACAGATCACATTGTGAGGATGCTCTGACCTCGGAGCCAGTTCGAGATGCCACTTTCCTTGCCTTTTATCTTAACCGTGCAATTTGCTGCAGAGATGTTCATTCCTGGACATGAGCCACATGGATACCAACTGAGTTAGAAACCTGTGTGGGATTCGAGGAGAAGCGACTTGATAAATTTTGCTAAATTCCATGGTGCTTATTAGAAATGCTGTTTGTGTTCACTTCAATCTAAAAGGCAGTTACTGAACATAGTAACAGAAGTCAAAAGACTTCAAAAGACTTCAAAAGAAGTCAAAAGACCTCACCCCACCCCCACTCCGTAAGAGGTGCTAACTGTCTTTGAGTGCTTTTTGTTCTCGATGTGAAGAGCTCTCACGCCTGAGTCACCTTCACGTCTCTGGTTGCTGAGTGAATCACAAAGAAGGAATTTCACCAGAGCTGCAACTGCCTCACTTCCCCACTCGCCCTCCCCGTGTACATTTTCCTGCTCGTCAGTGATTGAAAGAAAACCAAATGGATGCGATGTCATTCTGTAGCCTCTCTGTCGATTCCTCCGTTTCAGTTCCGACGTGGCTTAGATCACGTGGCGCACCTTAATACAAGCGACGCTATGAAAGCACAAGTCCAAAGGTTCCTCTGAGAGTGTAATTTCTTTCGTCGCTGTTGCTGATTGAATGAGCCACTAACGTGCGAACTGCTCCAAAACATGATTCAGGACCTCTGGTGCCAACACTCGCACGTTGAATAACGACAGACAGCTTCCAAATGAGGTCTTTCAGAGACGACTTTGGGGTACATTTGACAGACAGACTAGTTCAGGAATCCGTGGTGCGCTGTGGCACCAGCGCATCAGCTTCTTCCCTGTATTTGAACCGGGCCGCCTGCGCAAGGAATGCAAATGCGGTACTGCTCTTCGTGAAATGATCAGAAGGCGGTAACTACACTCTCAAACGGAATGGCATATGAACAGAACCAGGTTGGAGAAAAACTTTACAATGCTTTGCACAGTAATTAAATGGAGTTGCATTACATTTCACTACGAGAGCACATTTGTTCAAGCAAATTCGAAGGCAGGTTTGCAGATGGGAAAGCAAGCAAGAAAGCTCCTTTCCTGACCATGTAAAAGTCTGCAGTTGAAGAACAAAGCAGTTTCTGCCCACTTTCGAAACGGGCACCTTTCGCGTGTATGGCGAGCGTGATGACCACTACACTACAGAAACCAGCCTCAGCCAGCCGTGCTGCGGCTCAGTGGCATCCAGCACTGACAGTTGAAGCCATTCTCCCTTTCTGTTTCCAATAGCTCGTTGTTTCATTGGACTTGTTTAATTTTGGCTATGTTGTGAGCATGGACGAGATGCACCGAAGTATCTGTTTCCACGCGGTGTCCCCCAATAACGTTGTGTTGCTTACACCGGCTTTAAAGGATTACTTTTTAGTGGAGCTTGGCGTCGCAGTCTGTGGCACAATAATTTAGTCTGTTCGACTGCTCACGGGAAAGGTAGTATTGTGAAACACTGCAGAAACGAACGACTTCCTTACTTTTGCTCCGACTGACCATACTCCGTGAAATTTTCCCAGATTCTCAGTTGAGGATTTTTGCAGCTGTAAGTTACCTCAGAAACCCTGTTAATTCGTAATGTATTGAGCGAATCGCAAAACAGGAAGCATTTAATACGGAACACAAACAAAACTGGCAAACCAAATGCATTTTCAGACACAGCGAGCATGAATGCCTAATGTGAGACAGTCCGGGGGAATGAGCCACAAAGTAATCTCACAACTAACAACAGGGCAATTCCAAACTACTCTTTCAAACATACTGGAGACTGAGTGCACCACCACTTCCGAGACAATGCTGAAAAGAGAGACAGAAAGAACATAATAAGAGTGGCCATTAAAAATTGAATTTCACCAATCACAGTCTCGATTAGGTTACCTTTCCCTTCCGATGTCTCCAGGACGAAGATGAAGTAAATGGGAAAAATTCAATAACAAATGACAACGAAATTCATTGGAACGATTTTCTCATTGGCCAGAAAACCAAATAATGAGGATTCGAGTAACCGTAGGACTTTGTTTCACAACAGCGAGGAAATAACAGTCTCCATTCGGTTCCAGTAAAAACTCAACTTGCCTGGAACGTGAAGCAACAGCAGAGCTGCTTGCGATTTTCCGCGCGGGAGGCGAACACGATCGTGACAGCACAGACACTTTGGAAAATTCGGCACTTGACCACACCACAGTTAATTCCACGGGAAGCAAATTCATTTTTCTTCTGTTTCAAACAGAAATGCAGCAGGGGTCGAAACCGCATTTGAACAAGCGGCGTCGTTGGAGTTGATCAGCAGAAATGGCAGCGGTGGGATTCGAACCCACGCCTCGGACGTGACTGGAGCCTCAATCCAGCGCCTCAGACAGCTCGGCCACACTACCAGCCGCCCCCAGCAGACACCCATTTTCTTGCACTTCCAATTGTGCTCCTGCATACCAACACATGCAAAGTCACGTGAAAAGGGTTCCATGACCCCACTCCGACTCGCACAGCTGCTGGGATGTGCCCGTCTACAATATCAATTTCGCAGCAGATAATGATAGCCCATCAATCCAGACAAAAATCAATGATATGCTGAGTCTATCTTCTCAAACTCTTTTCAGCTACAAATGTACCTGTGAGTGCGTGAAAATATATGATCGGTTATGATTTGGTCACATTACCATGAGCTGCTTGACATTACTGCAATTTCGATTCTTGCTTTGCTAAATGATGTCACCCATTGCTCGAAACAGGACACCTTTCACGTTTACACGGAACACGAAACACACCGGACTACAGGGAAAATGCACAAAGCTGAGCAGGCCGTGTTTCACATCATACCGTGCAGCATAGTTACAGTCACTGTGTCTGTTTTGCAGAATAAGAGTCCCAAAGAATGTTCTCCACCCTAAAACCGGAGGTAGCATGACATTCCGAGAACGACAGATCACATTGTGAGGATGCTCTGACCTCGGAGCCAGTTCGAGATGCCACTTTCCTTGCCTTTTACCTTAACCGTGCAAGTTGCTGCAGAGATGTTCATTCCTGGACATGAGCCACATGGATACCAACTGAGTTGTGTGGGATTCGAGGAGAAGCGACTCAATAAATTTTGCTAAATTACATGGTGCTTATTAGAAATGCAGTTTCTGTAAACGTCAAACTAAAAGGCAGTTTCTGAACATAGTAACAGAACTCAAAAGATAATTACCTCACCCCACCCCCACTCCGGAAGAGGGGCTAACTGCCCTTGAGTGCTTTTTGTTGTCGATGTGAAGAGTTCTCACGCCTGAGTCACCTTCACGTCTCTGGTTGCTGAGTGAATGACAAAGCCTCTCTGTCGATTGCTCCGTTTCAGTTCCGACGTGGTTTAGATCACGTGGCGCACCTTAATACTAGCGACGCTATGAAAGCACAGGTCCAGCGCATCAGCTTCTTCCCTGTCGTTGAACCGGGCCGGCTGCGCAAGGAATGCAAATGCGGTACTGCTCTTCGTGAAATGATCAGAAGGCGGTAACTACACTCTCAAACAGAATGGCATATGATCGGAACCGGGTTGGAGAAAAACTTTACAATGCTTTGCACAGTAATTAAATGGAATTGCATTACATTTCACTACGAGAGCAGATTTGTTCCAGCAAATTCGAAGGCAGGTTTGCAGATGGGAAAGCAAGCAAGAAAGCTCCGTTCTTGACCATGTAAAAGTCTGCAGTTGAAGAACAAAGCAGTTTCGACCCAGTTTCAAACTGGAGATCTTTCGCGTGTTCCGTGAACGTGATGACCACTACACTACAGAAACACGCCTCAGCCGCCCGTGCTACGTCTCAGCGGCATCCAGCCTTGAAAGTTGAAGCCTTTCTACGTTTCATCTTTCTGTTTCCATTAGCTCGTTGTTGTCCAGCGTAATTGACATCTTGAAAACGTAAGAAAAAGACACGTTTCCAACTCAGTTCCAACACACAATTCCAACTCAGTTGGTATCCATGTGGCTCATGTCCAGGTGTGAACATCTCTGCTGCAAATTGCACAGTTAACGTAAAATGCAGAAACACATACACACCAACCTGCACCAATACCTGTCTTCTGTTATTAAACAGGTATAGACAGAAACACAAGCACACAACCTTCCACCACTACCCTCTCTCCTGCCATTAAGCAGATATAAGACCATAAGACCATAAGACATAGGAGTGGAAGTAAGGCCATTCGGCCCATCAAGTCCACTCCGCCATTCAATCATGGCTGATGCGCATTTCAGCTCCACTTACCAGCGTTCTCCCCGTAGCCCTTAATTCCTCGAGACAACAAGAATCTATCAATCTCGGCCTTGAAGACATTTAGCGTCCCGGCTTCCACGGCACTCCGTGGCAATGAATTCCACAGGCCCACCACTCTCTGGCTGAAGAAATGCCTCCGCATTTCTGTTCTGAAATGACCCCCTCTAATTCTAAGGCTGTGTCCACGGGTCCTCTTCTCCTCGTTTAACTGAAACAATTTCCTAGCATCCACCTTTTCCAAGCCATGTATTATTTTGTACGTCTCTATTAAGTCTCCTCTTAATCTTCTAAACTCCAACGAATACAATCCCAGTATCCTCAGCCGTTCCTCATATGTTAGACCTGTCATTCCAGGGATCATCCGTGTGAATCTCCGCTGGACACGGTCCAGTGCCAGTATGTCCTTCCTGAGGTGTGGGGACCAAAACTGGACACAGTACTCCAAATGAGGCCTAACCAGAGCTTTATAAAGTCTTAGTAGTACATCTCTGCTTTTATATTCCAACACTCTTGAGATACGAGACAACATTGCATTCGCTTTCTTAATCACGGACTCAACCTGCATGTTTACCTTTAGAGAATCCTGGACTAGCACTCCCAGATCCCTTTGTGCTTTGGCTTTATTAATTTTCTCACCATTTAGAAAGTAGTCTATGCTTTTATTCTTTTTGCCAAAGTGCAAGACCTCGCACTTGCTCCCGTTAAATTCCATCAGCCATTTCCTGGACCACTCTCCCAACCTGTCAAGATCCTTCTGCAGCCTCCCCACTTCCTCAGTACTACCTGCCTGTCCACCTAACTTCGTATCATCGGCAAACTTCGCTAGAATGCCCCCGGTTCCCTCATCCAAATCGTTAATATATAATGCGAACAGCTGTGACCCCAGCACCGAACCCTGCGGGACACCGCTCGTCACCGGCTGCCATTCTGAAAAAGAACCTTTATTCCCAACTCTCTGCCTTCTGTTAGACAGCCAATACTCAATCCATCCCAGCAGCTCACCTCGAACACCATGGGCCCTCACCTTGCTCAGCAGCCTCCCGTGTGGCACCTTATCAAAGGCCTTTTGAAAGTCTAGATAGACCACATCCACTGTGTTTCCCTGGTCTAACCTACTTGTTACCTCTGCAGAAACACACACAATCCTCTATCATCACGCTGTCTCCTTCCATTAAATAGATATACACAAAAACACACACACAACTCTTCACCAAAACCCTGTTTCTTGCCAGTAATCAGATATACACTAAAACACTCAACTCAAGCCTCCACCCCCACGTTGTCTCACGCTGTTAAGCAGATATACGCAGAAGCACACACGCACACACAACCTTGCTCCAACACCTTGCCTCTGGTAAATAAACAGATATACACAGAACCACACACTAATCTCTAAAGCACCTCCCTGTCTCCTGCCATTAAACAAATATACACAGAAACACACGCACACACACTCACACACACAACGGTGCACCATCACACACTCTCCGGCAGTTAAACAGGTATAAAAAGAAACACACACACATCTTGACACCATCCCCCTGTCTCCTGCCATTAAATAGACATACACAGAAATGCACACACACACACACACACACACAAAACCATTCACCACCACATGGTTTTCTGCCATTAAACAGATATACACAGAAACACACACGCACACAAACACACACGCACACACAACCCTTGACACCCAATTTGTTTCCTGTCATTAAGCAGATATACACAGAAACACACACACAACCCTACACAACCACCCTGTCTCCCGCCATTAAGCAGGGATATGCAGAAACACATACACACCAACCTGCACCAATACCTGTCTCCTGTTATTAAACAGGTACAGGCAGAAACACAAGCACTCAACCTTCCACCACCACCCTGTCTCCTCCCATAAACAAATCTATGCAGAAAGACACATACACAACCCTCCACCATCCCGCTGTCTCCTTCCATTAAACAGATATACCCAGAAACACACACACAAAACCCTCCACCACACCCTGTTTCCTGCCATTCATCAGATATACATTGAAACATACATCACAACCCTCCACCACCACACTGTCTCCCGCTATTAAGCAGATATACACAGAAACACACACACACAACCCTCCGCTAACACCCTGTATCCTGTCAATAAAGAGAAATACACAAAAACACACACACATCCCTCCACCACAACATTGTTTTCTGCTATTAAACAGATATACACAGGAACACACACACACAATCCTTGACACCCAATTTGTCTCCTGTCATTAAGCAGATATACACAGAAACACACACGCAACCTTTCACCTGTCTTCTGTAATTAAACAGATATATACAGAATTACACAAACAAAACTCCAGCACCACCCTGTCTCCGGCTATTTAACAGTTATACACAGAAACACACACTCACCATCCTCCACCACCACGCCGCCTGCTGCTATTAAACAGAAATTTACAGAAACATACAGCAACCCTCCATGACAACCCTGTCTCCTTTCATTAAACAGATATACACAGGAACACAAACACACACAACCCTCCATCACCACCCTGTCTCCTACGATTATACAGATATACACAGAAACACGCACACACCACCTTCCACCACCACCCTGTCCCCTATCATTAAACAGATATGCACTGAAACACACACATACCCAACCCTCCATCATCAACCTGTCTCCTGCAATTAAACAGATATACACAGAAACACAAACCCATACATCGCCCTACCACTACCTTGTCTCCTGTCATTAAACAGATATGCACTGAAACACACACACATCTCTCCACCACCACCCTGTCCTCAGCAATTAAATAGATATACACAGGAACACACACACACACAACCCTCCATCACCACTCTGTCTCCTGCCATTGAGCGGATATTCACAGAAATGCACACACACAACCCTCGACCAACTCCCTGTCTCCTGCCATTAAACAGATATACACAGAAACAAACACTCACAACTCTCGGCCACCACCCTGTCTCCTGCCATTAAACAGATATACACAGAAACAAACACTCACAACCCTCTACCACCATCCTGTCTCCTGCAAGTAAGCACATAGACACAGAAACACAGATATTCTACCCTCCACTACCACACTTTGTCTTGCCATTAAATAGACTTACGCAGAAACACACACACCAGCCTCCTCCTCCACCACCGTGTCCTGCATTTAAACCGATACATACAGAAACATACACGTATATTTCCAGCACCACCCTGTCTCCTGTCATTAAAAAGTTAAACACAGAAACACACACACATCCCTCCTCCACCACTGTCTCCTGTCATTAAACAGTTATACACGGAAACACGAACGCACACTACCCTCCACCACCAACCTGTCTCCAGCCCTTAAATAGATGTATACAGAAACACACGCACACAACACTCCACGAACACCCTGTGTCCTGCTATTAAACAGGTGCACACAGAAATACACATAATCCTCCATCACCACCCTGTGGTGGGAGCGTCTAAGACATGGTAATCATGATTTGTTTTACTGTTTAAAGGAACCTCGTTCAAACGTTTCAAGCACATAAATCCTTATTCTCCGGTATTATAAAGATGAAAATATTAACAGTCGAAATTTCTCTTCAGCAAAATAACCAAATGTAACTTCATGTTATTCATTGGTCAGCTGATCACCTACATTTATAACTAAATATTGCAATTCATCTAAATACTGGTATGTGCTTTGATCAAATTTATTTTCTAATTATTACTTATTCATGAATTGTCAGGAATTTATTTTTATTTTCCATTCACCTATTCATATTGAATGTAAGATTGATATGCTGTGAAACTATTGGCGTGTTTTCATTTGAACATTTAATTTCTCTCTCTCTCTCTCTCTCTCACTTATCTCACTTCATGCATGATGGCTTCAATGTACCTTGCTAAACTTAAAAGATTTTGTTGACTTTTTTGTAGTATCTTTAACACTCACTTATCAATTTAATCCAAAATCATATTATCATAGAATACCTGCAGCGTTGATACAGGCCATTTGGCCCAACAGTCCACACTGACCATCCAAAGAGGAACCCACCCAGACACTCCCTTGCTCTTTTACTCGACATTTCCCCTGACCTATGCACCTAACCTCGGTAAAAACAATGACTGCAGATAATGGAAACCAGAATTTAGATTAGAATGGTGCTGGAAAAGCACAGCAGTTCAGGCAGCATCCAAGGAGCAGTAAAATCAACGTTTCGGGCAAAAGCCCTTCATCAGAAATACAGGCTGTATTCCTAATGAAGGGCTTTTGCTCGAAACGTCGAGTTCACTGCTCCTCGGATGCTGCCTGAACTGCTGTGCTTTTCCAGCACCACTCTAACAAAATCTAATGCACCTAACCTGAAACATTCATGCATCATGGGCAATTTAGCATGGCCAACTCACCTCAGCTGCACACTTATATACTATCACAATGTTATTGAAATCAATGCTCACACAAAGCACGATACATAAAGCCACACAATGGTCTTCATGACCGTCTAATTACTGTTCAGGAAATAATCTGAGTAACTGTCTTTTTATTTCTGAGATTAATCACCACATTAAGCATCTGGTCATCATTCCCTCCAATAAGTAGAATGGGTGTCCTCTGAAATTTCTGTTCAGTAATTATCCATGATACTTATTGCTCAAAGCAGTGTTTATTCTTCGTTACGAGTGGCCAATGATTCTAACAGCCATTGGTCTTGATCTTATTGTTACTGAGTGCAATAACCACAGTAACCATCTGGTTATCATTCTTGCCAATAAATACAAGAGCTATCCTCTTACTTTTCAGTTCAGTAATTACGCATGATACTTGTTGCTGAAAGTGGTATTTATTCTTTATGACAATTGGCCGAGGACACTGATAGCAAGACATGTTGATAGTCCTGACTTGTTCATGTTTTCAAACAGGTTTTCAGGCCATGTATTTCAAAAAGGAATAATTTGACTTCGTTCAAAATTAAATGTAAACATTTTGAGATATTTCCATTCAAAATGTTTATTTGCTTATTCAGATCAAATTTGAATCTTGCCTCTGTAAAGTGAATTTATTGTGCTTTCCATTCATGGAAGTACTCATTAATTGGTCCTCATTTTCATCTTCGATCTGATGGAAATTTGAAATACTGATTACAGTGAAAATTGTATGAATTATACATGAGTGGTCTCTAAAAGAAAATCACGGAAGGCGAGATAGAATTCTTGAACAACCTGAATATTTGAATAAAGAAAACATTCCTTCCAAAAAACAAAGTTAAAAATCACACAACACCAGGCTATCGTCCAACATATTTATTTGGAAGCACTGGCTTTCGGAGCGCTGCTCCTTCAACCACCTGATGAACGAGCAGCGCTCTGAAAGCTAGTTCTTCAAAATAAACATGTTGGTTAATAACCTGCTGGTGTTTGATTTTTAACTTTGTACAGCCCAGTCCAACACTGGCGCCTCCAAACCTTTCCAAAAATAAACTCTTAAGTCTGTGGTTTAACAATTCAACAATCCTGCAACTAGATTATAATTCTCAGTTTATCTATCTTAATAAATATCTAATCAATGTCAGTGTAAATTCCTGGAAAACATCAAATCGTTTTGTTTGTTAAAACACAAACTTTAATTAAAAATTCATTGTTATCACAATATGTGAATTATATTTTAACTCTCCAGTGATGTGAATTGACCCTTGGACAGAAATTGGATGTTCTAAATTCACCTACAGGCAGAGAAATCGGGACAAATACAAAATCAATCAAACTCAATCAAACAGCAGCTAGAATCAATCAGCTCCAGGATGAATCAGATTTTCTTACACCTTGACTTCCAGCCAGTGCCTGAGCATTATATACCTCTCTTGGAAATGTCAATAATGAAGGGTTTTAAACCCAGCTCATGACCACATGTGGATGTTTGTCAAACAATTATTAATCATTTTACAAATCATGGAAAATAGCTCAAAGCTCTTGAAATAAATTAGTCACTGCACATAAAACCACACGATGGTATTCAAGGCCACCTAATTACTGATTAGTGCAAAACCTTTTGTCAGTATTGTATTGTTCTCAAGATGAGTAACCACAGCAAACATCACGCTTTCACACCATCCCAAATATATGCAAGAGATGCCTTCTTATAATTTACACACATCTTTCTCACACCATTAAATAGACTTCATTATTTACGACTAAGGATGCTGATAGTAACATGTTTTGAGATAAAGGAATTCCTAAATATAGGCGATTTTTCTGATAGGTTCCCCCCAGTCATCATGATAAAAATGTAAATGCGGCTCAATACATTGTAACAGATACCCATTAAACTTTTTAATGTATTCACTCAGAGACAATGTTTAAAAATTTCCTCTATAAATGCTGTTGACTGTTTTTTGCTATGATACCTATGTTCGTTGTCGATTTATTTTCTTTGTAATGCTGACACAAATGTCTGAATATTGATGACATGAAAAGTTGCATGGATTATATATTGTATTTCTACAGAAGAAAAGCTGAGACAGCAAGTACAGATTGCAGGAGTATCTGAGAATGTTGAATGATCAATAATGACTCCATATCATTATTTTCTAAAACATCATGCCAGCATTCTAATTCTCAGTTCACTGATACTAATTATTATGTAATCAATATCACAGAAAACCCGTTTGGAAATATTGAATCACTTAATGTATCAGTGTTCTAAAATAGATTACCAATTCATTGTTAATCCAACAATCACACAGTAATTCAATTTAGGTTTTGTAACAAATATCGTGAGATTCACATTTCAATTTAAATCATTATTTCTTAGTGCCAATTTTACAAAGAAACAAAGACCTTTTATTCCAGGTCAACACAACCACAAACCAAGCAATGATTCCTCATCCAACACTGACAGGAAATATCTGATATCTTCTCATTTAAATGTTCACAGAATTCATTGGATTAATATTCGGCCTTACAAATGAAGATACGTCTGATTGTTTTAGACTCCAATAATTAATGTTCAATTCAACATGTTGCGGATAGTAATATGACATTTCTAATCATTTTAAGTTTACAGTGACTAGTTTTCACACTAATTGTTACTTATATCTAATATTTAATCATTGATCAAATCAGTAGAATCGGCTTTAAGTGTGGAATTAAGTCTCAGTGACGTAAGCATATTGCATGGTACTGTTTCCTCATGGTAGCGAATGCTGATTTTTATTTTAGTGCTGAAATCCTTGTTGATTTGCTGCTGTCGGGATGGCCCGAGCAGCCTGCCTTGGAATTAAAACACAAAATGGTGGAAAGGAGATAAATAAGACTAACAGTCTGTTTCAGTCTTAAGTTAAAAAAGAACATTTTGTACAATCCTACTCCAAGTCCATAAGTATGCCATTCCAGACAGCGATATTCCAGATAGTGATAAGAGAATGCCAGCATACAGAAACATGACCAACCTTGACTTTCATTAATGAAAGAATAATTGTACCATGAATGAATAAACACCAACTGCAGGATAGAGCCCAGCTAACTTCCACAGCTGCTATCAGGGAATCAGACAGGGTTTGATTGTCAGAAATAGTTACTATTTTAAAGTTGCTCAGAACATTTAAAAAGTTTCTAATTACATATTCTTGAGAATCGTAAATAAGGCAGAGTGAGAGGCACAAAGGACTGCAGCAATTAATTTTGTACTCTGAGGAAATAAACTGCACAGAGAGATCCCAAGGCCTGGAAATTATAGCACCTGTAAAACACAATGAATCAATAGGAAGCTCGGGCTATCCATTGCGATGTTCATCCAAAATTAGGTGTTCTGCAGGAACGGGTGTCTGTAGAAGGAGGGAAGGACTGTAACCACATTGCATGTGGACATTTTAATACAGAAAGTGTGTAAAAATACTGCTTTTTACTGTACACGTTACAGTCTGTCATGGACCTCCCTTCCTAGATTGGCCTGGGGGGATGAACCCTGCATTAACTGATTGCAGCATGAGTGAACATCTTCCACTTGCCTGAGTTCTGCCTATCTCCTCAATCTTCATTCCCTGTCCGGGGAAATCACTCCGACGGCTATTGTGACATTTAAATTCAATACAAGCACTTATTATCTGTGAAATTATTACTTGCAGAGCGATATCATTTTCATGTTAATTTTTTAAAACTTTTTTTGTGTGCAAGAAAACAATGTAGGTACATCCATTTGTTATTTAGTTCAACTTATACTAAATTTTAAATTATTGAGAAGACTACACGTGGGGGTGGCGGGGGGAAGAACGTTTCTTCAGCTCAAATGTCACATTAAGTGACGATTTCCGTTTTTCAAATCATGAGACCTCCAAAATGATATTTATTTTAATTTCATTTTGAGATAGTTTTATTTTCTTCCAACATTAGTTATCAATGAACAACAATCACACAATTATTAGTCATTTGCTACAAAATGACTTCGTGTACCAAATGTCATTAAATCGATGTTTAGTTCATAATAATACTCACTTTCCCGGCCTAATTATTTTCTTCCTAGTTCTGACAGTTTTCTAAACATTTATCATGATTAAAGTTACATTAATAAAATAGACATGAACCGACCAAAAAAATTTGAACTATCTTCAATTGTTGCTAAGATTTTTTAATTATGAAAGCCACGTCTTATATTTTAATTTTCAGTTTATTAATCTTAATGAATATACAATCGACATCAGAGCAAAGTGCATTCAAAATATTAAGTCAATTTATCTATCAGGATTTTAGAAACAATTATCAATTACAATAATTACGCAATACTTTAACTTAGGTTTTATAACAAGCACAATGTGCTTTTGATATCTTCCATATTTCTTCGTCTGAGTGCTACAATATTATAACCTGTTTGATAAGGCTAATACACCCACAAAAGACCAATAATTGCCATTGCACCATCATTTGTAAATATCTGATTTTTGCTCATTTGAAACATCACAGTCTTCTCAGCCATTGAAATTCAGAGAACATCAGTTACTTTGCACTGCAATATTTCTCTTCATTTCTGAACATTACTCAGTGGAATAGGAAGATGAGATACCTCATTATTCTTAAATTCATTAATAAAAGTTTTCAAATCGATTTGTTGCCAATACCTAATAAATGTTCAATTCGGTAAGGGGTGTACATGTGGAACTATGTTTTCATATAATAACTAATGCAAGGCCATTGCAATGTACAATCACTCAATCATTCTGAATATTGCTTTTCATTTTAAACTTGGAAATACTTTTGAATTGATTTGATTGGAAATCACTTCAATGTTAACATTTATTGTGTTTTTAATCACAATAACAATTGAATATTTTTGTACTGGAATATTTTTGTGCAAAATCATTTAAATCCCCATGAATTTTTTGAACACACAAAAAAGGGTTGGCATCTATCTTATTTCATTAAACAATCACAGGAAATGGTGACTTCTTAGAAATCATACATTTTCAGAAGGAATGAAAGTTGTCTTCAGCTAAATAGGCACATTGATTGACCAATTCATCATTCTGTTCCAATTTATGTGTAGATCAAAAACATTTTAATTTGGCATTTCAGAAATTGAGAAACTTATGAACATATAGAATAATTAAATTCATTTTTATTTATAATGCACAGTAATCACACAATTCTGTCAAGTTGTCATTCCACAAGTGATCATAAAAATCATGTTTAATTAAGACATTTGTTAACTCCCATGATTATTGTAAATTACTACTGAATTTTCAGTAGATTGCACACAGTATCCAACCATTTAAATCAAATCCAATTATCACAATAAACATCTGATTAGTGTTCAGCCCTGCCCAGCCTGGTTGGGAATGTTATGAAGGAATCTTGTGCAATTCTGGCCGTGTCTCTGTTACCAGACCAGAGGGTACAATTTCAATTCCCACCTTGCACAGAGCTGTGCCAGTGCAGCTCTGAATATTGATAAGAAAATATCTAAGAATCGAATGAATTGTCTTTCAATTCAACATTAGATATTTTTTCATTTGTTGTTCATTCCAATAAACACAGTATCTGCTATATATTTTCTTCAGTCCGCTAATAACAGAATGTATTTAATTCCACTCAATCAATATTCTTTGCAAAATATTTGATAATGTTGCACTCACAAAGATGGAAATATGCAAAGTTAGGATATTCCTTGATTTTCTTTTGTTCTGAAGAGCTGAGTTCAGACTGCACGTAGAACTTGATGCTTCAAAGGTATAAATATGAGAAAAAAATCAAGTTCTTCTTCAGTAATATAAACAATTGCCACTTCCTGCTATATATCAATTTTTAGTTATTGATCTGTTTATGAGTTGTCTGAAATTTGTTTTTAGTTTTCCACTCATCTATTGATATTGAATGTAAGATTGAAATGCTGTGAAAATATCCGAGTGCATTCATTTAAAATTGCATTTGCATATTTCTCTCTAATCTCATTTATTGCATGATGACTTAACTGTGTTTTGTTCAGCAAACCTAGTGAATACTAAAAATTGTCTAATATTAAATAATATCTGTCACATCCAGTTATCAGTCTGTTCTTAATTCATGTAAATATCTAAATTTATTGAAATCAATGTTCACACAAAACAGTGCACATAAAGCGACACAAAGATATTCATCATCAGCTGATTACTATTCAGTGGAGTAACCTGAGTAAGTATCTTTTTGTTCCGAGGACAAATGACAACAGTATTACTATTCTATGCAGTTAATGCAATTGATGTGCTATATTTCAGTTCAGTCGTTAATGTTGATTTATATTGTCGAAACCAATAATTCTACTTTATCACGGATATTGACTGTACTACAATAATGTTGGGAAGCAAATTTTTGTCAATCTAACAATCTTAAAGATCCTTTTTTGTTGTGTGTGTACAAGACACAATTCAAATTATAACCATTATTATTACAAATTGAACAATTGCTGCATTTCAAATTTGTGAAATTCCTACATTTTTGCAAAAGGATTAGTCTTCACTGTATATGTCACATTAAAATACAGCTATTTCAAATCATGCGTGCTACAAAATGATTATTGTTTTCATTTCATTGTAAGAAAAGAACTGCTTTGACCATGTTGATTTTTTTTGTCATTTCTATTCCAACATTACTCATCATTGTACAATAATGACAATATTATTAAAATCGCTTATATGCCACATGTCATTGACTACATTGTTTGTTCATTTTCAAGCTCACTTTCATGATCTACTAATTGTCTTCCTAATTCTGACACAAATCTTTAAACATTGATCATAATATTAATCATATAAATTGATGGAATATATCTCTACAAGGAATCCGGTGGATGGAAATTCACAATTCTTGTATTACATACATTTTTATCTTAAAAAAGAAGAATTTTTCTCAATAATCACTGAATGGCACATTTTTCTTCAATCCATAAAGCTAGGTACTATGTTTTAGTCCTCAGTTTACTCATCTTAATAAATATTCAATCAACATCACAGCAAAGTGCTTATGAAATATTCAATCATTTTAATTCTTCAAAAGACAGCATTAATTATCAAGTCACTACCATTACAATAATGGCACAATTATTTATAAAAAAGTCTTTTGAACAAGTATAGTGAGATTCACATTTAGATTTAATCCAGCAATTTTGTTCCAGCAAATTCGAAGGCAGTTTGCAGATGGGAAAGCAAACAAGAAAGCTCCGTTCTTGTCCATGTAAAAGGCTACAGTCGAAGAACAAAGCAGTTTCTGCCCACATTCGAACTGGGGACTTTTTGCGTGTTAGGCGAACGTGATGACCACCACTCTCCAGAAACAAGCCATGAGCTGCTTGACATTACTGCAATTTCGATTTTTGCTTTGCTAAATGATTTCACCCATTGCTCGAACAGGACAACTTTCACGTTTACACGGAACACGAAACACACCGGACTACAGGGAAAATGCACAAAGCTCAGCAGGCCGTGTTCCACATCATACCGTGCAGCATAGTTACAGTCACTGTGTCTGTTTTGCAGAATAAGAGTCCCAAAGAATGTTCTCCACCCTAAAACCGGAGGTACCATGACATTCCGAGAACGACAGATCACATTGTGAGGATGCTCTGACCTCGGAGCCAGTTCGAGATGCCACTTTCTTCGCCTTTTATCTTAACCGTGCAATTTGCTGCAGAGATTTTCATTCCTGGACATGAGCTACATGGATATCAACTGAGTTGGAAACCTGTGTGGGATTCGAGGAGAAGCGACTCAATAAATTTTGCTAAATTCCATGGTGCTTATTAGAAATGCAGTTTCTGTAAACGTCAAACTAAAAGGCAGTTTCTGAACATAGTAACAGAAGTCAAAAGATAATTACCTCACCCCACCCCCACTCCGGAAGAGGTGCTAACTGCCCTTGAGTGCTTTTTGTTGTCGATGTGAAGATTTCTCACCCCTGAGTCACCTTCACGTCTCTGGTTGCTGAGTGAATCACAAAGAAGGAATTTCACCAGAGCTGCAACTGCTTCACTTCCCCACTCGCCCTCCCCGTTTACATTTTCCTGCTCGTCAGTGATTGAAAGAAAACCAAATGGATGCGATGTCATTCTGTAGCCTCTCTGTCGATTCCTCCGTTTCAGTTCCGAGGTGGCTTAGATCACGTGGCGCACCTTAATACTAGCGACGCTATGAAAGCACAAGTCCAGAGGTTCCTCTGAGAGTGTAATTTCTTTCGTTGCTGTTGCTGATTGAATGGGCCACTAACGTGCGAACTGCTCCAAAACATGATTCAGGACCTCTGGTGCCAACTCTCGCACGTTGAATAACGACAGACAGCTTCCAAATGAGGTATTTCAGAGACGACTTTGGGGTACATTTGACAGACAGACTCGTTCAGGAATCCGTGGTGCGCTGTGACATCAGCGCATCAGCTTCTTCCCTGTCTTTGAACCGGGCCGCCTGCGCAAGGAATGCAAATGCGGTACTGCTCTTCGTGAAAGGATCAGAAGGCGGTAGCTACATTCTCAAACGGAATGGCATATGAACAGAACCAGGTTGGAGAAAAACTTTGCAATGCTTTGCACAGTAATTAAATGGAGTTGCATTACATTTCACTACGAGAGCACATTTGTTCAAGCAAATTCGAAGGCAGGTTTGCAGATGGGAAAGCAAGCAAGAAAGCTCCGTTCCTGACCATGTAAAGGTCCGCAGTTGAAGAACAAAGCAGTTTCTGCCCACTTTCGAAACGGGCACCTTTCGCGTGTAAGGCGAGCGTGATGACCACTACACTACAGAAACCAGCCTCAGCCAGCCGTGCTGCGGCTCAGTGGCATCCAGCACTGACATTTGAAGCCATTCTACCTTTCACCTTTCTGTTTCCAATAGCTCGTTGTTTCATTGGACTTGTTTAATTTTGGCTATGTGGTGAGCATGGACGAGATACAGCGAAGTATCTGTTTTAACGTGGTGTCCCCCAATAACGTTGTGTTGCGTACACCGGCTTTAAAGGATTACATTTTAGTGGAGCTTGGCGTCGCAGTCTGTGGCACAATAATTTAGTCTGTTCGACTGCTCACCGGAAAGGTAGTATTGTGAAACACTGCAGAAACGAACGACTTCCTTACTTTTGCTCCGACTGACCATACTCCGTGAAATTTTCCCAGATTCTCAGTTGAGGATTTTTGCAGCTGTAAGTTACCTCAGAAACCCTGTTAATTCGTAATGTATTGAGCGAATCGCAAAACAGGAAGCATTTAACACGGAACACAAACAAAACTGGCAAACCAAATGCATTTTCAGACACAGCGAGCATGAATGCCTAATGTGAGACAGTCCGGGGGCATGAGCCATAAAGTAATCTCACATCTAACAACAGGGCAATTCCAAACTACTCTTTCAAACATACTGGAGACTGAGTGCACCACCACTTCCGAGACAATGCTGAAAAGAGAGACAGAAAGAACATAATAAGAGTGGCCATTAAAAATTGAATTTCACCAATCACAGTCTCGATTAGATTACCTTTCCCTTCCGATGTCTCCAGGACGAAGATGAAGTAAATGGGAAAAATTCAATAACAAATGACAACGAAATTCATTGGAACGATTTTCACATTGGCCACAAAACCAAATAACGACGAGTCGAGTCACCGTAGGACTTTGTTTCACAACAGCGAGGAATCCAGACAAAAATCAATGGTATGCTGAGTCTATCTTCTCAGACTCTTTTCAGCTACAAATGTACCTGTGAGTGCGTGAGAATATATGATCGGTTATGATTTGGTCACATTACCATGAGCTGCTTGACATTACTGCAATTTCGATTCTTGCTTTGCTACATGATGTCACCCATTGCTCGAAACAGGACACCTTTCACGTTTACACTCTGGTTGCTGAGTGAATGACAAAGCCTCTCTGTCGATTGCTCCGTTTCAGTTCCGACGTGGTTTAGATCACGTGGCGCACCTTAATACTAGCGACGCTATGAAAGCACAGGTCCAGCGCATCAGCTTCTTCCCTGTCGTTGAACCGGGCCGGCTGCGCAAGGAATGCAAATGCGGTACTGCTCTTCGTGAAAGGATCAGAAGGCGGTAACTACACTCTCAAACAGAATGGCATATGATCGGAACCGGGTTGGAGAAAAACTTTACAATGCTTTGCACAGTAATTAAATGGAATTGCATTACATTTCACTACGAGAGCAGATTTGTTCCAGCAAATTCGAAGGCAGGTTTGCAGATGGGAAAGCAAGCAAGAAAGCTCCGTTCTTGACCATGTAAAAGTCTGCAGTTGAAGAACAAAGCAGTTTCGACCCAGTTTCAAACTGGAGATCTTTCGCGTGTTACGTGAACGTGATGACCACTACACTACAGAAACACGCCTCAGCCGCCCGTGCTCCGTCTCAGCGGCATCCAGCCTTGAAAGTTGAAGCCTTTCTACGTTTCATCTTTCTGTTTCCATTAGCTCGTTGTTGTCCAGCGTAATTGACATCTTGAAAACGTAAGAAAAAGACACGTTTCCAACTCAGTTCCAACACACAATTCCAACTCAGTTGGTATCCATGTGGCTCATGTCCAGGTGTGAACATCTCTGCTGCAAATTGCACAGTTAACTTAAAATGCAGAAACACATACACACCAACCTGCACCAATACCTGTCTTCTGTTATTAAACAGGTACAGACAGAAACACAAGCACACAACCTTCCACCACTACCCTCTCTCCTGCCATTAAGCAGATATATGCAGAAACACACACAATCCTCTATCATCATGCTGTCTCCTTCCATTAAATAGATATACACAAAAACACACACACAACTCTTCACCAAAACCCTGTTTCTTGCCAGTAATCAGATATACACTAAAACACACAACACAAGCCTCCACCCCCACGTTGTCTCACGCTATTAAGCAGATATACGCAGAAGCACACACGCACACACAACCTTGCTCCAACACCTTGCCTCCGGTAAATAAACAGATATACACAGAACCACACACAAATCTCTAAAGCACCTCCCTGTCTCCTGCCATTAAACAAATATAACAGAAACACACACACACACAATCCTTCACCACCACATTGTTTTCTGCCATTAAACAAATATATACAGAAACACCCACACACAATCATCCACGACCACACTGTCTCCTGCCATTACACAGATCTACACAGAAACACACGCACACACACTCACACACACAACGGTGCACCATCACACACTCTCCGGCAATTAAACAGGTATAAAAAGAAACACACACACACATCTTGACACCATCCCCCTGTCTCCTGCCATTAAATAGACATACACAGAAATGCACACACACACACACAAAACCCTTCACCACCACATGGTTTTCTGCCATTAAACAGATATACACAGAAACACAGAAACACACACGCACACAAACACACACGCACACACAACCCTTGACACCCAATTTGTTTCCTGTCATTAAGCAGATATACACAGAAACACACACACAACCCTACACAACCACCCTGTCTCCCGCCATTAAGCAGGGATATGCAGAAACACATACACACCAACCTGCACCAATACCTGTCTCCTGTTATTAAACAGGTACAGGCAGAAACACAAGCACACAACCTTCCACCACCACCCTGTCTCCTCCCATAAACAAATCTATGCAGAAACACACATACACAACCCTCCAACATCCCGCTGTCTCCTTCCATTAAACAGATATACCCAGAAACACACACACAAAACCCTCCACCACACCCTGTTTCCTGCCATTCATCAGATATACATTGAAACATACATCACAACCCTCCACCACCACACTGTCTCCCGCTATTAAGCAGGTATACACAGAAACACACACACACAACCCTCCGCTAACACCCTGTATCCTGTCAATAAAGAGAAATACACAGAAACACACACACATCCCTCCACCACCACATGGTTTTTTGCTATTAAACAGATACACACAGGAACACACACACAAACGCACACACAATCCTTGACACCCAATGTTTCTCCTGTCATTAAGCAGATATACACAGAAACACACACGCAACCTTTCACCTGTCTCCTGTAATTAAACAGATATATACAGAATTACACACACAAAACTCCAGCACCACCCTGTCTCCGGCTATTGAACAGTTATACACAGAAACACACACTCACCATCCTCCACCACCACGCCGCCTGCTGCTATTAAACAGAAATTTACAGAAACATACAGCAACCCTCCATGACTACCCTGTCTCCTTTCCTTAAACAGATATACACAGGAACACAAACACACACAACCCTCCATAACCACCCTGTCTCCTACGATTATACAGATATACACAGAAACACGCACACACCACCTTCCACCACCACCCTGTCCCCTATCATTAAACAGATATGCACTGAAACACACACATACCCAACCCTCCATCACCAACCTGTCTCCTGCAATTAAACAGATATACACAGAAACACAAACCCATACATCGCCCTACCACTACCTTGTCTCCTGTCATTAAACAGATATGCACTGAAACACACACACATCTCTCCACCACCACCCTGTCCTCAGCAATTAAATAGATATACACAGGAATACACACACACACAACCCTCCATCACCACCCTGTCTCCTGCCATTGAGCGGATATTCACAGAAATGCACACACACAACCCTCGACCAACTCCCTGTCTCCTGCCATTAAACAGATATACACAGAAACAAACACTCACAACTCTCGGCCACCACCCTGTCTCCTGCCATTAAACAGATATACACAGAAACAAACACTCACAACCCTCTACCACCATCCTGTCTCCTGCAAGTAAGCACATAGACACAGAAACACAGATATTCTACCCTCCACTACCACACTGTGTCTTGCCATTAAATAGACTTACGCAGAAACACACACACCAGCCTCCTCCTCCACCACCGTGTCCTGCAATTAAACCGATACATACAGAAACATACACATATATTTCCAGCACCACCCTGTCTCCTGTCATTAAACAGTTAAACACAGAAACACACACACATCCCTCCTCCACCACTGTCTCCTGTCATTAAACAATTATACACGGAAACACGAACGCACACTACCCTCCACCACCACCCTGTCTCCAGCCCTTAAATAGATGTATACAGAAACACACGCACACAACACTCCACGAACACCCTGTGTCCTGCTATTAAACAGGTGCACACAGAAATACACATAATCCTCCATCACCATCCTGTCTCTTGCCATTAAACAGAAATGCACTGAAACGCACACACATCCCTCGATCACCACCCTGTTTCCTGCCATTAATCAGATATGCACAGAAACACACACACACACAACCCTCCATGATAACCCTGTCTCCTGCCATTATACAGATATACACAGAAACATGCACACAATCCTCCATCATCACCCTGTCTCCTGCCCTTAAATAAATATACACAGAAACACACACACACACACACACACAATCCTCCACCACCACCCTGTATCCTGAAATTAAACATATTTACACAGAAACACACACATACCGTCCTCCTCCAATACCCCGTCTCCTGCAAATTAACAGATATACACAGAAGCATACACGCATATCTTCAGCACCACCCTGTCTCCTGCTATTACACAGATATACACAGAAACACACATACACACAACCCTCCACGAACACCAGTCTGTCTCCTGTCATTAAGCAGATATATACAGAAAAACGCACACAACCCTGCACCACCACCTTATCAACTACCATTAAACAGCATGACACAGAAAAAAAAACGCACAGACAATCCTACACCAACACTCTGTCTCCTGGCATTAAACAGATGTACACAGAAACACACACACACACAATCCTCCACCACCACACTGTTCTCGTGCCATTGAGCAGATATACATTGAAATACACACACACAACCCTCGACCATCACCCTGTGTTCTGCCCTAAAACAGATATACACAGAAGCACACACACATACACCACCACCCTGTTTGCTGCCATTAATCAGATATGCACATAAACATACACATGCACACACACAATCCTCCCCAATCACACACTCTCCGGTGATTAAACAGATATAAACAGAAACACACACACACATCTCGACACCAACACCTGTCTCCTGCCATTGAACAGACATACACAGAAACACACGCACACACAACCTTTGAACAACAATTTGTTTCCTGTCATTAAGCAATTAAACAGATATTTACAGAAACATACAAACAATCCTCCACCACCACCACCCAGTCTCCCATCATTATAAATATATGCACAGAAACACGCACATTCATTCCTCCAACACCACACAGTCTCCTGCAATTAAACATATTGACACACAAACACACACACACACCACCCTCCTCCACCACTCTGTCTCCGGCAATTAAACAGATATATACAGAAACATAAAGACATATGTTTTACGTGGTTAGCACTGCTGCCTCACAGCGCCAGAGACTCGGGTTCAATTCCCACCTCCGGCGACTGACTGTGTGGAGTTTGCACGTTCTCCCCGTGTCTGCGTGGGATTCCTCCGGGTGCTCCAGTTTCCTCCCACAGTCCAAAGATGTGCATACTAAATTGCCCGTAGTGTTAGGTAAGGGGTAAATGTAGGGGTATGGGTGGGTTTCGCTTCAGCGGGTCGGTGTGGACTTGTTGGGCCTGTTTCCTCACTGTAATGTAATCTAATCTAACCCTTCACGACCACCCTGTCTGCATTCATTAAACAGTGATATACAGAAACACACACTCACCAGCCTCCAAAACCACCCTGTCTCCTGCAAATAAACAGATATTTACAGAAACATCCAGACAAGCCTCCACCACCACCCTGTCTCCTGTCATTAAACAGATAGACATAGAAATACACAAACACACAACCGTGCACCACCACATTGTTTTCTGCCATGAAACAGATACACACGCACAACCATCAACCGTCTCCTGCCATGAAACAGATATAATCAGAAACAAACATATACCATCCTCCACCACCAACCTGTCTCCTGCAATTAAACAGGTATACACAGAAACACACACAGAGAGAACCCTCCCCACCACTATGTTTGCTGCCATAAATCAATTATACACAGAAACACACACACACACAAACCTCCACTTACCATCCTGTCTCCTGCCATTAAACAGGGATACACAGAACTACACACACACCAGTACGCAAGCAAGTTGTTTTCTGCCAATGATCAGATGTACACAGAAGCACACACACAGCCCTCCACTGCCACTCTGTCTCCTGCAATTCAATAGATATATACAGAAACACTCAACCCTCCACTATCAACCTGTCTCCTGTAATTCAATAGATATATACAGAAACGCATATACACAACCCTCCACTACCACCCTGTCTCCTGCAATTCAACAGATATATACAGAAACACTCACACACACAACCCCCCACTACCTCCCTGTCAGCAGCCATTAAACAGATATATGCAGAAACACACACACAACCCTTCACCACCACCTTATTCCCTGCCATTAAGTAGATATACACACAAACACGCACTCTACACTTCACCACCACCATTTCTCCTGCCACTAAACAGATATACACAGAAACACACACACACAATCCTCGACCACCACCCTATCTGCTGATTTTCACACAAATATACATATATACACACAAACACACACGCGTCCATCCACCACCACCCTGTTCTGCTGCCATTTAGCAGATATACACAGAAGTACACACACACAACCCTCGACTACCATCATGTCTCCTGCCCTGAAACAGATATACACAGAAACACACACATATACAGAACCCACCACCACCACCCTGTTTGCTGCCATTAATCAGATATACACATAAACACACACACACACACAATCCTCCACCATCACACTCTCTCCGGCGATAAAACAGATATAAACAGAAACACAAACTCATCTCGACACCATCACCCTGTCTCCTGCCATTAAACAGACATGCACAGAAACACACACAACCATCCACCACAACCCTATCCCCTGCAATTAAACAGATATACGTAGAAATGCACAAACACACAACCGTTAACCACCACATTGTTTTCTGCCATTAAACAGATATGCACAGAAACGCACACACAGACAAACACACACAAAACCCGCGACCAACATCTTGTTGCCTGCCATTAAGCAGATATACACAGAAACACACGCACAACCCTCAAGCACCACCACGTCTCCTGCCATAAAACAGATATACTCAGAAACTAACACATACCACCCTTCACCATCAGCCTGTCTCCTGCAATTAAACATATATACACAGAAACACACATACAACCTTCTACGAACACCCTGTCTACTGTCCTTAAAAAGATATACATAGAAACTGACACAACTCTCCACCACGACCCTGTCACCAGCCACTAAGCACACAGACACAGAAACACAGACACTCTACCCTCCAACACCACCGTGTCTCCTGCCATTGAATAGAGATACGCAGAAACACACACAACCCTCAATGACCATCCTTCCTCCTGCCATTGAACAGGTATACAGAGAAACACACACACACCATCATGTCTCCTGTCATTAAGCACATATACGCAGAAACACACACAACCTCCACCACCAACAAGCCACCTGCCATTAAACAGTTATACACAGAAACACGCAAAGAGCACCCTCCACCACCACCCTGTCTCTATCCCTTAAATAGATATACACATTAACACACACGCACACAACACAATATGACTATCCTGCCTCCTGACATTAAACAGGTAGACACCAAAACCAACGCACACCCCTCCACGACCACCCTGTCTCCTGCCATTAAACAGATATCCACAGAAACACACACACATCCCTCGACGACCACCCTGTTTCCTGCCGTTAATCAGATATACACAGAAACACGCACACACACAAACCTCCACGACCACCCTGCCTCCTGCCATTAAATAGATATTAACGGAAACACACGCACACTCCTCCACCACCTCAATGTTTCCTGAAATTAATAGATTTTACACAGAAACACACACACAACCCTTCACCACCACCAGTCTGTCTCCTGTAATTAAGGAGATATAGACAGAAAAACACACACAACCCTGCACCACCACCTACCACATACCATTAAACATACATACACAGAAAATAAAACACACACAAACATCCCCCCCACCAACAGTCTGTCTTCTGACATTAAACAGAGAAACACAGAAACACACTCACACACACCCATCCACCACCACCCTATCTCCTACCCTATCTCATAAGCACATAGACACAGAAACACAGGCAACCTACTCTCTACCACCACGCTGTCTCCTGCCATGAAAAAGATATATGCAGAAACTCACACACAAACACACACACACACACACACACACACACACACACACCTCCATGAACACCCTGCTTCCTGCCATTGGACAGATATACACAAAAACATACACACACCAAACTGTCTCGGGCCAGTAAGCACATACATACGGGGACACACACACGCACTAAGTCATTCAAATCTCCTTGACCACACTTTCTCCTGTTATCAAACAGTTATACACGGAAATACACACACACTCAAACTTCCACGAAATTTACATCTGAGGGAACGGCAGTTACGATGCGATCAGGCAAGATTTAGGAAGTATAGGATGGGGAAGGAACCTGCAGGGAATGGGCACATTAGAAATGTGGAGCTTATTCAAGGATAAGCTCCTGAATATCCTAGATAAATATGTACCTGTCAGGCAGGGAGGAAGCTGTAGAGCGCAGGAGCCGTGGTTACAAAGGAAGTGGAAACTCTGGCCAAGAGGAAGAGGGAGGCTTATGTTAGGATGAGATGTGAAGGCTCAGTTAGGGCACGTGAGGGTAACAAGGTAGCCAGGAAAGACCTAAAGAGAAAGCTCACAAGAGCCAGGAGGAGACATGAGAAGTTGTTGGCCGATAGGGTCAGGGTAAACCACAAGGCTTTCTATAGGTATTTAAGGAATAAAAGAATGACAAGAGTAAGATTAGGGCCAATCAAGGATATTAATGGGAAGTTGTGTGAGGACGCGGAGGAGATAGAGGAAGCACTAAATGAATATTTTTCGACAGTATTCACTCTAGCAAACGACAATGTTGTCGAGGAGAATACTGAGATACAGGCTGCTAGACTAGGTGGGATTGAGATTCACAAGGAAGAGGTATTAGAAATCCTGCAGAGTGTGAAAATAGATAAGTCCACAGGGCCGGATGGGATTTAGCCTGGGATCCTCTGGAAAGCCAGGGAGGAGGTTGCCGAGCCTTTAGCATTGATCTTTAAATCGTCATTGTCTACAGGAATAGTGCCAGAAGACTGGAGGATAGCAAATGTGGTTCCCCTATTCAAGCAGGGGAGCAGAGACAATCCTGGTAATTATAGACCAGTGAGCCTTACTTCAGTTGTTGGTAAAGTGTTGGAAAAGGTTATAAGAGATAGGATTTACAATCATCTAGAAAATAATAATTTGATAATGGATAGTCAGCACGGTTTTGTGAAGGTTATGTCGTGCCTCACAAACCGTATTGAGTTCTTTGAGAAGGTGACCAAACAGGTAAATGAGAGCAAACCTGTTGATGTGGTGTATATGGATATCAGCAACGCATTTTATAAGGTTCCCCACAGTAGGCTATTGTTCAAAATGCGGAGGAATGGGATTGTGGGAGATATAGCAGTTTGGATCAGTTATTGGATTGCTGAAAGAAGACAGAGGGTGGTGGTTGATGGGAAATGTTCATCCTGGAGTGCAGTTACTAGTGATGTGCCACAAGGGTCGATGTTAGGTCCACTGCTGTTCATCATTTTTATAAACGACCTTGATGAGGGAGTAGAAGGGTGGGTTAGTAAGTTTGCAGACAACTCCAAGGTCGGTGGAGTTGTGGATAGTGACGAAAGATGTTTTGTAGGCTACAGAGAAACATAGATAAGCTCCAGAGCTGGGCTGAGAGGTGGCAAATGTAGTTTAATGTGGACAAGTGTGAGGTGATGCACTTTGGTCGGAGGAACAGGAATTCAAAGTACTGGGCTTATGATAAGATTCTTGGTAGTGTAGATGAGCAGAGAGATCTCGGGGTCCAGGTACACAAATTCTTGAAAGTTGCCACCCAGGTTGACTGTGTTGTTAAGAAGGCATTAGTAGAGGGATCGATTTCTGGAACCATGAGGTTATGCTACATTTGTACAAATCTCTAGTGCGGCCGCACTTGGAGTATTGTGTACAGTTCTGGTCACCACATTATAAGAAGTATGTGAAAGCTTTGGAAAGGGTGCAGAAGAGATTTACTAGGATCTTGCCTGGTATGGAGAGAAGGTCTTCCGAGGGAAGTCTGAGGGACTTGAGGCTGTTTTCGTTGGAGAGAAGAAGTTTGAGACGTGACTCAATAGAGACATATAAGATAATCAGAGGGTTAGATAGGGTGGACAGGGAGAGCCTTTTTCCAAGTATGGTGATGGCGAGCACGAGGGGGCATAGCTTTAAATTAAGAGGTGACAGATATAGGACAGATGTCAGAGGTAGTTTCTTGAATCAGAGAGTAGTAAGGGCATGGAATGCTTTGCCTGCAATGGTAGTAGATTCGCCAACTTTAAGTAAATTTAAGTCGTCATTTGACAACCATATGGACGTACATGGAACAGTGTAGGTTAGATAGGCTTCAGATTGGAATGACAGTTCGACACAACATTGAGGGCGGAAGGGCCTGTACTGCGCTGTATTGATCTATGTTCTATGAACACCCTGCCTACTGATCTTAAACGGATATACGCAAAAACGCACATGCATAACAACCCTCCATATCACCCTGTCTCCTGCCAGTAAGCACATAGATACAGGAATACAGACACTATACTCTCCTCCACCACCTGTCTCCTGCCTTTAAGCAGGTATATACACAAACACACAAACACACACACATACACATCCCTCCACCACCACATCGTTTCCTGCCGTTTATCAGATATACACAGAAACACACACGCACAACGCTCCACCACCACACTCTCTCCAGCCCTCAAAACAGATATACACAGAAACACGCACACATCCCTCTACCATCACCCTGTCTCCTGCCCTTAAACAGATATACAGAGAAACACACATATATAAAAAACGCTCCACCGCCACACTGTTTCCTGCAATTAATCAGATCTACACAGAAACAGACACACACAGCCCTCCACCACCACCAGTCTGTCTCCTATCATTTGGAAGATACTTACAGAAAAACATACACATCCCTGTACCACCACCCTAACACCAGCATTAAACAGACAGACGGAGAGAGAAAAAAACACACACAGACAACCCTCCACCAACACTCTGTCTCCTGGCATTAAACAGATATACACGTAAACACACACACACACACCCCTCCGCCACCACCACACTGTCTCCTGCCATTTAACAGATATGCACAGAAACACACACACACAAACCTCCACCACTAATTGTGTCTCCGACCAATAAGCACTTAGACACAGAAACACAGACATATATCCTCCACCACCACCCTGTCTCCTGCCATTAAAAGGATATACGCTGAAACACCCACATGCACAACACTCCATGAACACCTTGCCTCTTGCATTGGACAGATATACACAATAACATACACACACCAAACTGTCAAGTGCCATTAAGCACGTATGCACAGAAACACACACGCACACTCACTCAAACCTCCTTGACCACCCTGTCTCCTGTCACCAGTCATAAAACAGTTATACACGGAAATATACACGCACAAACTTCCACGAACACACTGCCTTCTGCTCTTAAACAGATATACACAAAAACGCACATGCATACACAATCCTCCACCACCATCCTATCTCCTGCAATTAAATAGATATACGCAGAAACACACACACAAGCACAAACTTCCATGAACAACATGCCTCCTGCTATTGAGCAGATATATGCAGGAACACACACACAATCCTCCATGACCACATTGTCTCCTGCCACTGAACAGGTAGACACAGAAATATACACACCACCACCCTGTCTCCAGCCCTTAAATAGACATACATAGAATCACACGCACACCCCTCCAAGACAACCCTATCTCCTGCCATTAAACAGATATACACAGAAACACACACACACACAACCCTCCACCACAGCCCTTTTATCCTTCCATTGAGCAGATATACACAGAAATACACACACACACAACCATTGACCACCACCAGTCTGTCTCCTGTCATTAAGCAGATAAATACAGAAAAACACACACAGCCCTGCACCACCCCCTATCACCGACCATTAATCAGACATAAACAGACAACCCTCCATCAACACTCTGTTTCCAGGCATTAAACAGATATACAGAGAATTGGCTGGCTGACAGAAGGCAGAGAGTGGCTGTCGATGAAAAGTATTCTGCCTCGACGACAGTGTTGAGTGGGGTCTCCCAGGGTTCTGTACTTGGGCCTCTGCTCTTTGTAGTTTTTATAAATGACTTGGAGAAGAAGTTTGAGGGGAGGGTTAGTAAATTTGCAGATGACACAAAGTTTGGAGGTGTCGGCAATAGTATAAAGGGCTACTGCAGGCTGCAGCGCGACATAGACAAAATGCAGAGCTGGCCTGAGAAATGGCCAATTGAGTTCAACCTGGATAAATGCGAAGTGATGCATGTTGGAAGGTGGAACTTGAATGCTGAATATAGGATTAAAGACAGGATTCTTGGCAGTGTGGAGGAACAGAGGGATTAGAATGTGCAAGTACAGTGATCCCTCAAAGTTGACATACAAGTGGATAAGGTTGTTAAGAATGCATATGGTGTTTTGGCTTTCATTAACAGGGGATAGAGTTTAAGAGCCATGAGGTTTTGATGCAGCTCTACGAGTCCCTGGTGAGGCAATACTTGAAATATTGTGTCCAGTTCTGGTCGCCCTACTATAAGAAAGATACAGAGGCTTGGGAGAGGGTGCAAGGAAGGATGCTGCTTGGACTGGAGGGCTTGCCTTATGAAAAAAAGGTTGAATAGGCTCGGACATGTCTCTGGAGAGAAGGAGGAAGCGAGGAGACCTGATAGATGTCTACAAAATAATGGGAGAAATAGATAGAGTCAATAGCTAGAGAATTTTCCCCAGGGCAAGATTGACTGATATGAGAACTCATAGTTTGAAGATATTAGGAGGAAGGTATAAAGGAGATGTCAGAAGTAGTTTTTTGTTACACAGAGAGCTGTGAATGCATGGAATGCGTTACCAGTGGTAGTGGTGGAAGCAGAGTTATTGGGGACATTTAAACGACTTCTAGACTTGGACATGGATAGCAGTGAATTGAGGGGTGTTTAGGTTGTTACTATATTTTACATTAGGATTAAACATCGTGGGTGAAAGGGCCTGTTCTGTGCTGTACTTTCTATGTTCTACGTTCTCTGACAAGGGTGAGTCGACCTCTGACCACCTAATGCCAACTGCAAAAGATGTTTAAAGACTTCATTGAGTTGCAAAGGTGTCAGCACTATAAGTATGTTTTGGTTATTGTTGATTTTCTTTTCCTTGATGGGTTGAAGATTACCGCACTTCCAACGCTACTGCCAAAACTGTTGTAAATATTTTACTCAAGGAGATTATTACCTGCTTTGGTATTTGATTTTGTCTACCTTCTGACAATGCCCCCCACCCCCATTTTATTGGAGATATTAATGAGGAATTATGCTCTCATTTTGGGACCCACCACCAACTTCATTGTGCTTATTGCCCAGAGGCTGCAGGGCTCGTGGAGCATGGTGACCAGAGTCTGAAAATTAAACTTACCAAATGGACTTCTGAGACAGGTCTTTCCTGGGTTAGGGTGGTGCCTGTGGTATCGTTCCACCTACAATAAACTCCTGTGGGGAAAACTCGCTTGGCCTTTTCGAGCGCTCTCACTCTGTACGATCTGAATGATAAAGTGCACTGTATCTGATCCGCAGGACACACTGCAGAAATTATCCCATCCCAGCGGATTGAGCTGCCTCCATTGATAGAGCTGTCTCCATTGGTAGAGTATCACACAGTAACAGCGAATATCTTTTGATGTCATCCTCGAAGGTACTTGCTACAAAAAAGCTGAAGACTGCGGGAAACTGCTGTGATTAGCGCTAACACAGAGGCCCAGCGGGCGTTTGGTGGGCCCATACACCAGAAATCAATGGATAAAAAGATTCTTCTTTTCAGAAGAATCCGATTCAGACCATCAGCTTAACACCTCCTGGGGAGAAAATGGATGTGGGAGAGCGGACAGACTCAACTGGTTCCAGCATTTACAATCTTGGTCCGTGTGACAACAAAAGCAGAATCCTGGCACTGTTTATCTTGCTTCTGAAAAACAGGTTAGTAAAGTTTGAAGAGCTTAGATATTTCTTCCTAGTGTTCATGAAATGATCAAGAGCAGAGTACGGTTCCCTGAGTATGGTCTGGCATCTGGGTTATGGACTGTGATATTCCGCTCACATGATCTGAACACATACAAAGAAATGGCTCAGTGACAAGATCTGCTGAATCGGATTCCGTGAAGAACAGAAGCCGATGTAATGAAAAGAGCCATAAGAGTAGGAATGTAGCAAATTATTTTCCAGACTCGGGAGAGCGCACAGTGCTGTTTCCAGGAGTCAATATCTGTACAAGTAGACTGAAAGAGCGTTGGGTGTTATTGTACTGCATCTTTTGTATCATGGTGCAAAAGCACGGAACTTTTGTATAGAGGGGATAACTTCAAAATCCTCAATGAGGCAAAACACACAAATGAGGTAAACAACAAAGTAACCACACAAATTGGTGTAACGTCATGGGGTAAACCTCCCTGCTCAAATTTTGCTCACAATCGCTCTCTGTCTAATTTTTAAGACTGAGAATCGAACACTGAATGGTCTATGTCAATGAAAACTGCTCTGATCTCACAACTTCAGCATTTCATACGCCCCCTTATGTATGTCTGGCACACGTAGAGAACAAATATCTATAAGAACAGTCATGTATACGACTGGGATTAGACCCGATTCTGTTGCAACCAATCTATTCAGCAGTAATTGAAATTGCTTCCACCTTTCCTGTGTCCGTAATAAGATTGCATAGCTTAGTGGTGAGTTTTCATGCATTGAATTGGACCCAGCATCCTTTCTCACGTTGAAATATACAGCGATATAAAGACATGATGAAAGACACGGGCAGTTTTTACTGGACTATAAAGACGTTAGGAATGAAACGGCCATGATATCATGTCGTTACAAACGATGGAAAAGAAGTTTACTTGGAGATAAAGCCACTAGAAACGAAAAGAGGGGGTTTAAAGTGATGGTGGCATAGATAAGGAATAATTCGGGAAAATCAAGAAAGACTTAGTTGTGTGCGAATAGAGGTTATCCAGCTGATGCGAACTTGTTAAGAGTAAACACGAGGGAAATTTCCTCGTTTAGGTTAGTGGAAACTAGAGGTTAGAACTTCAAACCCATCGGGACACAATCAAGAAATTTAGTGTAGGCATTTTTTATTCTGAGAGTTATTGAATTCGGAGATGGATTTTCAGAAATAGAATCATTTTAGGAGCTGATTCAAGAATATTTGAAAAGCGCGTGCAGGCAGACAAGGAGTGAATTAGATTGGATTAGATTAGATTACTTACAGTTTGGAAACAGGCCCTTCGGCCCAACAAGTCCACACTGACCCGCCGAAGCGCAATCCACCCAGACCCATTCCGCTACATGTACCCCTGCTCCTAACACTACGGGCAATTTAACACAGCGAATTCACCTAACCGGCACAGTTTTGGACTGTGGGAGGAAACCGGAGCACCCGGAGGAAACCTACGGAGACATGGGGAGAATTAAACAGTGACAGTAATTCTGGGCTGCCTGGATGGGGGTGAAAAATGGAAACATTATCGAATTGGTTAACATTCATAGGAAAGAAATTGCATTACACCTGCAACTGAAAATGTTAAGGATGAAAAGAGCTGGTAGAGTTGGAAGGTGCAGCAACTCATTCAACTTGAAATATTATATACCGTAAATGCACTGAGCTGTTTGATTTAGCTCTGCATTGAATGGAAGTCTGTCAGCTCAGTCCGCTGATTAACTAGTTTATGAGAAAAGTGAGACCAACAGCGTGGGATTAATTTTCTCACTGTCTCAGGTTTCCACAAGGATCATCATCACCCCCACTCACCTGATCTGTAACACTGTGGTGCCACTAGTGAGCAAGATTTGGCCTGTCGATGTAAAACATCATTATCATTGCCATGTGTTGTCTTGAACATTTGGTCATAATCAACCGAAAGGGGAGTGAGTCCATTTAATACTCTTTTATCTCCGCTTGAGAAATCCTGCATCAAGACTCAACCTTATTCCAGTTCGACCCTTTGTTCCTCCCAACAGCAAAACTACTTGCCCAGATCCTTTACCAGGTTTAATGACAGCAGTCAAACTCCACAAATAGATAAATCTAATACTTTCGATTGATTTAATGAGCTGTGCAGCTTACAGGAAATTGAATGATATGAAACGATTTATACAGACTTTCCCAGGATGTAATCCAGTGCTGGGTCAGCGATTTGAGGAAGGTCATCAAGCTAAAACTTCACCTTTGTTTCTCTATCCACAGGTGGATATTCACCTGGGGAATATTTGCAGATTTTCTGTTAATAATTGACTTCTTTAACAAAGGCAAAACATTTCGCCACGTCAGAAACTGGTGTTTTCAAATAAGTGCTACTTTACTCAACATTGTTTACAACTGCCCTACAGTCTGATGCTTCAATAATCCCTGGTCAATGTCAGTAACAGCATCTTTAGATAGGCATTGAACTTACAACCTTGGCATGTTATGCACCTTTAAGTATTCGGCGCTGACCAATTGCACTCTGGAGCCGCAGACAGCGAACCTGTCACATGACCTACACGTACTTGGGAACTTTAACTCAACTGCTCAAGTTTTGCTGTGATTATTAGATTCCCTACAGTATGGAAACAGACCCTTGGGACCCAAAACTCAATACCAACCCTCCGAAGAGTAACCCAACCAGAACCATTTCCCCTCTGACAAATGCACTATGGGCAATTTAGAGTGACCAACTCACCTGACCTGCACAATCTTTGGACTGTGGGAGGAAACTGGAACACCCGGAGAAAACCCACGCAGACACGGGGAGAATGTGCAAACTCTACACAGACAGTCCACAGAGGCTGGAATCGAACTTTGACCCTGTTGAGGCAGCAGTACTAACTACTGAACCACAACACTGTGGGATCTTTGGTGGTGATGTGCTGCCCCACTGGTACCTCAGTCACTCACCCTGCTTCATTTCCCTGAACTGTCTGGTTCTGAAATTAAAGCTAATGCAGACAAGGTGAAACTGACATGAGCATGTGATTATTGAAGCATCAGGTTCAGGAAAAGGATACAAAAGGGACACAAAAAATGTGAAAACATTGACAACATTGAAAAATGGGTTTCTGATGGTTCCTGCGTTGTTTAACCGAATTCTGTCGGCACAGAATTCGAATCAGTGAAACTTCACCAACTTCCTTCTGAAAGTTCATACGGGTAATATGAAACATATTGCATTCATTAATAATCTTCGCCATTCCAACATCCAAGAACACGTTGCACAGTTTGCACGAATATTGAAGATGTAAGAATGTTATGCAATAATAAAAATTCAATTACAGTTTAAATCGTAAAGTAGGTCGAATGCACAGAATGTCTCAGCATGTCAGAAATTCATGTGACCAGAACTGAGGCCCAGCAGAGTGGAAATCTGTCCCTGAATCCCAATATCCACACGTTTGCTTGCTTCATGTACCCAGTTGGAAACCTATGTGAAGGAGCATGCAGTCTGACAGAGCGCCTGAGAGAATCCTTCACTATCTGATCTAAAGCCGCAATAGGAGCTGCCTATTCTGGCTGTGAGAGCGGTGGTGCCAAGGGGAGGACTTTGATATTCCATAGTGTAGATTCACCTTGCCCTCATCATGTTAATTTTGAAAACCCTCTGTAAGAAACAGCACAGAGAAACAGGAACAGGAGGAGGCTATTCCATACACCTGTCCTACCCGCCGTTTGATATCATCATGGCTGACCAAACACGTCAATGTCTTTCCCCAGCTCATCCACAACAACATGTCACACAACGGGATAAAGACATTTAAACAATCGAAAATTTCTGTGCAACTTTGGGAGGGAAATGTTTTTAGAGACAGTGTGTTTCTGCACGAAATTTGCAGGTTTTGTGAGTGAGTATCTGATTTTGGTCTGATCATGATTCTTTAAAAACTCACAACCAAGAAGATAAGGATTTTCCTCTGGTCAGTAGCAGGGACGAGAACTCCAGACGACAGGAATTGGCGATGAATAAGCACAGCACTCAATGATTCAACTCCAATTCTGGTGCGGTTCAAACACACAAACTTTGAATAGCAAAGTTACAAAACTTGTAGAAATCTAACACGCTTTTCATTGCGCCATAGAGTTGCACTCGCCACAATTTTACTGCACCCAAAGTTGCGATTGACGTGGAGAAAATGTCAACAATCACGAGGAGATGCGGAGAGATTTTCAAGGAGTAGATATTTTATTTGCAAACAAAAATCGTGACATTCACCAAAACAAATTCTTAAATCCCCCAGAACCTCAGGGTCCATGGCATAGAGTCATAGAGTCATTGAGTTGTACAGCATGGAAACAGAACTTACTGTCCAACCTGTCCATGCCGACCAAATATCTCAACCCAATCTAGTCTCACCTGCCAGCAACTGGCCCATATTCCTCCAAACCCTTCCTATTCACATGCCTCTTAAATGTTGCAATTGTACCAGCCTCCACCACATCATCTGGCAACTCATTCCATTCACGTACCACACTCTGTGTGAAAAAGTTGCCCCTTAGGTCTCTTTTTTATCTTTCCCCTCTCAAACTAAACCTATGCCCTCTAGTTCTGAACTTCCCGATCCAGGAAAAGGACTTTGTCTATTTATTATATCCATGCTCCTCATAATTTTGTAAACCTCTATAAGGTCACCCCTCAGCCTTCGACGCTCCAGGGAAAATAACCACAGCTTGTTCAGCCTCTCCCTGTAGCTCAAATCCTCCAACCCTGGAAACATTCTTGTAAATCTTTCTGAACCCTTCCAAGTTTCATAACCTCTTTCCGGTAGGAAGGAGACCAGAATTGCACGCAATATTCAAATAGTGGCCTAACCAATGTCCTGACAGCCGGAACATGGCCTCCCAACTCCTGTACTCAACACTCTGACCCAAAAAGGAAAGCATACCAAACGCCTTCTTCACTACCTTATCTACCTGCGACTCCACTTTCAAGGAGCTATGAACCTACACTCCCAGGTCTCTTTGTTCAGCCACACTGCCTCGGACCTTTCCATTCAGTGTATAAGTCCTGCTAAGATTTGCTTTCCCAAAATGCAGCACGTCGCATGTATCTGAATTAAACTCCATCACTTTATACCTTTTCTTTAATCATGTTTTGTTAGCTTATCAGAATACCAACTGTGTTAGTCAGAATTACTTCACTCCAGCTATACAATAAACCAATAGTGTTGGTTCCCATTATCGTTCTACTTCTGCCACTATGGTTTTTCATAATTCTACTTAATATTATTCTACTGTCACCATTAGGAATTCTACTGCCACCTGTGCTACAATGAACTTCCATCCCAGACTATCCTGTCATGATTAGATATTTAGCTACCCCATCTATCACAATGTTTTCCTGTCCCAAGCTGACTCTACTAACTACTGATTAGATATTTAATGTCATATCTTTCCATCTACAAGCGTCTGAAGCAGGCTGACTGTACTATCAATTATTTATGTAGAGTCATGTCCTAAGTATGTATTGTCACGACTTGTCCAAAACTGTCATGATGATATTGAGTCGGCAAGGGTGACTTTACTAATTACTTTTATCTCAGTCTGCCATTGTAACCTTTCAGCCCAGTCTGACTCTGCTAATTGGTGTAGGAGCATTCCACTATTCTTTTCCTATCCTACCATCCTGCCCCAGTGACCTTTCTGACGAGTGTAACATTCCGCAGCCTCTTGTAACAGATCGCCAGTAGTTTTCATGTCTTTACCCTTCCCATGCTTTCATGCTCTGTATTTTCTGTACAGTGTTCGGTTCTTTCATCAGACATCTATTTAACTTCATCCCACTTTCCTGTACCTGGTCCTTATCCATGTGTGCTCTAACTTCTCAAGTATTCGGCTAATTACTCCTGACGCATAGCTTTACCACACGTTCAAACAGTGAATTCCAAATAAACAACACTCTCAGAGTGAAAATGTTCTTCCTATATCTCCTCTGAACATCCTCTCACTTGCGTTTGACAGAGGTCCCCGGTTGTTAACTCTTCCCATTAGAAGTTTATTCCCATCACACATATCTATCCCCTTAATGTGCACCTTAATCACTTCCTCACTCACCTTTCTCCGCTCTCAAATAACGAGCCTGAGCTGAGATCGTCTATCTTTGACATGGCGATAGTGTCTTGCTGGAAGAGAACAGCAGTGTCCGAGAAGCGGGAGAAGCGACGTTTCTGGCGTAAGTCTTTCATCAGGAATGAGTCTTGTAGGTGGGGGCTGGGAGATAAATGGGAGGGGGTTGGAGTTGGGTGCAAGGTAGCTGGGAAAGCGAATGGTGGATCGAGGCATGGGAGGAGGTGATATGTCAAAGCGGGAGAGATGTATGGATCCGGAGGGTGATGCAGAGTTGGATGCTTCAGACTCTAATAATGTGGGGGGAAGGGAAATGAAATCCACATTTTTCCCGTGTGGTTGCAGGGCCCCAAGGCAGGATATGAGGCATTCATCTTCCAGGCGTCAGGTGGTAATGGTTTGTTGGTGGCTTATTCCCGATACGTCGATTGTCCTGTTCTGCAATTCAAATGACAGGAGGGATGTGAAAAACAAAGACGAGAAAAAGGACAAAGACTTATAGATACAGAGTGAATGGAATTAGACACAGTGCATACAGAAACGATTTGGCCAGTTGAGTCTGCATTGTGCCGTGGAAGAGATTCACACTCCCCCACTCAATCTTTTTAAATCCGCATTTATGATCCACCTACAAAAATAGAAATTGTTCCAAAAGCTCAGCGAATCAGGCAGCATGAGTGGAGAGAAATCAGAGTTAACATTGAGAATTAAAAACAGTTCCGAGGAAGGGTCTTTTGACCCGAAATGGTCATTCTGTTCTCCCCGAGCTGCAATTCTGACTTTTGTCTCTGATTTACAACACTTACAGTCCATTCAGATTTTGTTTGCCATTGACCTGAATTGCACACCTTTGCACTGTGGGAAGGAATCGGAGCAGCCAGAGGAAACTCACAAGGGAGAGAGAGAGTATGAGAGTGCAAATTCCACACAGTCAGTCACACAAGTCTGGAATCGAAGGCGGGTTTCTGGCGTGGAAAGGTGCAGTTCTACCAACCGAGCCCTCCCAATATGCAAGCATTCATCCTGGAAGGGAATTGAACCTGATCTCACGCAGCAACAGTCGGTGGTACTATCCAGGAATTTTATGTAAAAATAAGCCTATTTAGTATTACTGGAAATTAACATTCGCTTAACTATCCGAACACTTTTTAAAATCACTTTGCCTATAGCCTCGTCTGTCTTGGCATCACAAAATTCACATCGGAATACTTCTGAAAGTTTTGACGATTTCTGCCTCTCCAACTTTTGCATGCACTGATTTCCAGATTTCAACCAACCGCTGTTTCAAAACATTTGTCTGCGCGTTCACTCAAATCTTTCCTCTTCTATCCTTAAGTCTATGCCACCCTGCCCTCCCCCCGTGATCGATCTCACCATCAAAGAGAAACGTTTATTTCAGTCTACACCATCCATTTTCCTGATTATTTGGTACATCTCAAACATGTCTCCTCTCAATTTCTTCTGCTGTAAGAAAAACATCTCCAGACTATCCAATTTTTCTTCAAAACTAAAACTCTTCTACCAAGACAATATCCTGGTAAATCTCTCCTGCATCATTTCCAGTGCTATCATAGCCGTGGTATCGTGCGAATTGCAGAAATGCAAACAATAGACGAGATAGAGCCAAATGAGCAAACAAAATAAATGATGTAGAAGTCCACAGAAATAGGTACTTTAAATAAATTTTCTTTTCCTCACTGCTACCCTGTGCCCTTTTCGTGAGCCTGATGTTGCAATAATCTATGTTCCATGTTGTAAAAGCTGCTCCATGAGAAATGATCTCACAACCACGGTATCGAAATGAAATGACTGGTTTGAAAGTGAGGACGTGGTTCTTCTATGATTGTACAGAGGCGCATGAAATTCCAAAGCTGGGAGGGGTCCTGGTCAAAGGCGGGGAGGAATGGGCAGATTTGTCTCCGTTTATTAGATTATTAAGATGCAACAGCAGCATTAACCCGCATTGCAGATTGGCTCAGCTGAAACGTGCTGGAGCCTTAAGCGGGAGGTCGATTAATTGAAAGCATTCTCTGAAATGTTCCTTAACAATGCGCTGTTTTCTTACTTTGACAGTAAGAGCTGCTTTTGATCACATCGTCTCCACATCAGCCTCTAGCTCCAGTAAACACTCCAATTCAGCGTACATCACTTTCATTCCGACACAGCCACATGTCATATTCTCATTCCCTCTGTGATAATTGGAATTGACAATGTCATTCTCTGAGATGTAGCAATGTAGCATGAAGTTGGTAGTGTAGTGAACACAGAGGAACAGAGAACACAGAAAAATTACAGCCCAAGAACAGACCCTTTGGACGCCAAAGTCTGAGCTGATCCACTGTCTAAACCTATTACCAAATTCCAAACCATCTGTATACTTCTGCACCCCACCTACTCATGCATCTGCCCAGACGCACCTGAAATGAATCTACTGTGTTTGCCTCTACTACCTCTGCGGGCAACTCTATCCGGGTACATAGCACCTTTGTGTAAAATACTTCCAACATCGATCTGTCTTAAACTTTTCACCTCTCACCTTGAACGCGTGACATCTCATTATTGAATCCCTCACCTTGGGAAAAAGCTTATCTCTATTCTCCCTGGCTATACCCTTCATGATTTTGTAGATGTCAATCAGGTTCCACTCAATCTCATTTTTTTTAGTGAAAACAAACGTAACCTACTTAACCTCTCTTCAGAGCTAGCACCTTCTGTACCAGGCAACATTCTCATAAACTTTGCCTTCACTCTTTCATAAACATGCACATTGTTTTGGTAATTTGGCGACCAGAACAGTACACAACATTCTAAATGCGATTGAACCAAAATCTTTTACAATTTTAGCATGACCAGCCGGCTCTTATACTCAATACCCCGTCCAGTGAAAGCAAGCATGCGATATGCCGTGTTGTCCACGCGAACCACCTATGCATCCACCTTCAGGGTACAAAGGACCTGAACTCGCAGATCTCTCTGCTCATCAACTTTACCCAATGCTCTTCCGTTTACAGTATATTTGGCTGGAGAATTAGACTTCCCAAAATGAATTACCTCATATTTGCTTGGATTCAACTCCATTTGCCAATTCTCCGCTCAACTCTTCTGTCTATCTATATTATCCTTCATTCTTTGAGAGTCCCCTATGATTTCTGCTACTCCACCAATCTTCGTGTCTTCCGCAAATGTAATGGCGATATTTGGGCTAGCAACCCTTGGAGAATGGAACATGGCAGCTGCAGGTAATTAGATTTGATGAATAAAATCTGGAATATAAACCCGCTCAGAGGAAGAGTGACAAAAAGTTTTAATTTGCTGAAAAAACATTCATTCATTTCCCTTCAAAAGGGAAGTCTGCCGTCCTTAACGAGACCTGCCAATATATGACTCCAGCCGCACAATAGTACGGTTCACCCATAAGTTCCCTCTGACTCAGGTCAAGGAGAGTTAAGGATGAACAACAAGTGCTGTTCAGACCTTGATGGCCACACTCCGTAGGAGAATAAGGAAAGATAAAAAAGATACATGGATGACGGTGATAATTGGGAGTCGTCTCAGCGTGGACTCAAATTCAACTGCTTATCCAAACTAAACAGACACAAGGATACCCACGCCGCAATGAAGTCAGTCCATGCGGGCGGGGTCTGCAGGAAGGGATTCAATTACCTGCTGAAGTGTGAACTCACTTGCTCAGTCACAACTTGGACAGGTCATTCACCATTCCCACATGTGAGAAGGAATCAGTCAGGAGACCAAGCTGCAGAGTCACCATCAGGTTTACAAATGACAGCAAGGGTCCGATTCTGCTGTTATTTCAGGTATTCATCCCAGCCAAAAATGAACCATATTTGGATGCCTGTTTCCAGTGGAGTGCCACTGTTTCCTGATGTAGATCAATAATTCAAACTTAGTTGTAGGAGTCATGGTTTAGAAGTTTACAGAAGATACAACAATTGGTTGTATAGTTGACTATGATGAATAACGTCAGGGTCCGCGGGATGTAACAATCAGGTAGAAAGGGAAAATGGCGAATGTAACTGAATCCAGATCAATAAGTGGTAGTGAATTTGGGGAGTTGAAACAATAACAGTGGGGATTCTGAGTGGTGTACAGAAACAAAGAGATCTTGGAGTGGACATTCACAGATCTGTGAAGATTATTGGACAGGGAGATCAGTTATTCGAGAGAGTTTTTGGATATTTTCTATTGTTGACCACAGGCTGAGGATGATATTCGATCTTTAGCAACTGCCAGTTTAGGAAGCAACTGAAGAAATGATCAGAGGTCTGGTAAATGCAATAATTTACATTTTTAAAAATTGTACGATAAAAGATGGAGGGCTGAAGTATAGCTCTTTGCCCATCAAGACCGCTTCACCACTCAATCAATTTACCACTGATTCCTCTCCAAGTCATGCTGGTATGTGCCGTGGAGGGTAATTTGTAAATGGTGACGTTTCAGGCATCTTCACACTTGCCCTATTGTCAGTACAGTTTTTGAGCTTTGAATGTTCTGTCAACAAAGCCTGGATGACTTACTCCAGTGAATCTTCTAGGTGGTGCACTCTGCTGCAATTGTGCCTTAGCAGTTAAGGGGATAAATATGCCGGTGTTGATCAATGTACGTTATGTGACTGCATTGTCGGGGAGGGTGCCCAGTTCCTTCAGTGGCATTGAAGCTGCACCCACCGAGGCAAATGGAGAGTTCTGTTAAACATCTAGTTTGTGCGTTGTGGACGATGAAGGCTTCACTGAGACAAGAGTTGAGTTAATAATCAAACAAAGTCGACCGACGGACATGTTTTTGTCGTCAACTTCTTTATACGGGCGGTCAGGTTGCATTTCTCCTAAATACTAGCTCCCAGGACGATTACACAGGAATTCAGTTACAATGAAGTCATTGAATGTCAATCGATATGATTAGACTCTCATTTGTCAGAGTTATCATTTCTGCATTTGGTCCTTCTGTGGATCAATCCGATTCCAATCGCTTTCAGATTTTAAGTTCCATTTCCCGTCTGCGCCTGAAATTTCAACCCGTTTCCTCGCCATAATTTCTCCACCTGTCTTAAAAATATGTAAGGACGCTGTGAAGGACAGCAGAGATTTACAAACGTGTTGCTACCTCTGTATAAAATGGAGCTTCGTTGCACGATTGGGATTATTCTGCTTCAGACAGGGGAGGAGGAGGGGAACCCCTTAATCACACAATAACCATTATAAACGTTCAATATTCATGGGTCTTGACAGGGGAGATACAGGCAGGTGGCTTGCCTATGCTGTGAGGAGAGCACCAGATTACATAATCTCAGAATTAGATATTGCCCATTTAATTCAGAAATGAGGAGTAATTTCTTTGCTCAGGGGCCAGAGAGTCTGTGCCATTTTTGGCACAACCACTGTTGAGTTTGAGGTGTTCGATACTTTCAGGCTGTGTCAGATAGTTAATCAGAAAGATGATGAAACTTTATCGAGGTAAGTGAGCAGAAAGGAGTTGAAAACGATCAGATCAACCATGAGTTCGTTGAATGTTGGGGCGGACTCACATCTTAGACGGTGGGAGGAAACCGGAGCAGACCCACAGGAGGAACGTGCAAACACCACCTGAGGCTCAAATCGAACCTGGGACGGTGGTGCTGTGAGGTAACAGGGCTAACCACTGAACCGCTGGGCCATTTATAATGCTTTCGGTGGAATATTATGACAAATCTTTCAAAATCCAGAGTTTTGGAACCGAATCGAATTCAGGTGCACACGTTCACGAAATGTCTTTACATTTAAAGTCAACCAGCTTGGACATTATTTCCCCGCGGCTTCCAACCAACTAAACCCCACCCGTACTCCTTTACCTAGCTACACGCTGTCTCTCCTTGTGAAATTTAGTCCTTGTGTGTCACCAAATGTGCCTTTCCAAATGCTTTGAAAAACAGATTCTGGGAGTGACAGCGATTCTGCTCTCATCATTGCTTTGTCCTTCAAAGTTTTATTAAAGGTTTTGAATGCCTGATGTTAAGATTTTTACTTACTTGAAAGAGTAAATTTTCCACCTATTTACTCTGTCCAAACATTTCATAACGTGAAAAACCCCCAATAAGTCTTCCTTGGTTCAGGGATAACTGTTCTAAATTTTCCAAGAAAACAAGTGAATAAAATCTCATCCTCAGTAAACCCCGTCAGCATCGTCTGTCATGGCTTTACATCCCAGTAAACACCGTCATTATCCTCTCCGATAGAATCATAGAATCTTACAGTGCAGAAAGAGCATTTCAGTCAATCGATCCAGTTTCCATTTTCTGAAGAGCATCTCACCCAGACCTATCTCCCCGCCCTATTCCCTTATATTTCACCTGAAGAAGGGGCATCCCTCCCCTATATGATGTCAAATAAACCTGTTGGCCGATAAACTGGCGTCCTCTGAATTCTGACCTTGTCCCCGAGTTACCCATGGCTAATTCACTAAACGTACTTAATTCTTTCCCTGGACACGAGAGGGCAATTTAACTTGGCCAATCAACCTAACCCTCAGACCGAACAGCAGTTCGTGCTGCAGGAAATGTTTCTGCTATCATATTTGGATACTTTTACCCTGTTTCTTCCTCAGCTTCCTGCTTCCAGTAAACATTTGAATCCGGAAAAAACTCTGCCAAATGGTTTTCATTCCAACACAAGATGCAGTTTGCAGAAGTCACGTATTTGCACTTTCACTGAAACTCTGCCTCCCTGAGAGCTGCAACCCTTCCCCATCTTGGTACAGGCAGCACTGCCCTTCCTGTGACATGCCCCATCGAGAATGGAAGGACAAGTATCAATACTCGCACTTGGGAACGGGGCGACAGTTTTAAAATATTTACACTGTCCCCAGCGTAGAATTGAGCCCTGTTACAGGTGGGGACACTACCGAAGACAAGTGTGTCAAAGGAGGCCCTTCAGTCAATTGTGGCCACACTTGTCAAAAACAACTACGTAATGAACTGAATCCCATTTCACAATGTTTATCCGACAACCTAATATATCTTGGCATCACAAGTTCACATCTGAATATTTATTCAGGTCGTAAGGGTTTCTGCCGCTCTGAACAATGCAGACAGTGTATTCCAAATTCCAATCCCCCAGCTGGCTGATAAAGCTTTTCCGCACATCTTCTCAAACCATTCTGCCTTTCTCCTTAAATTTGTGGCCCCTGCTGATCGATCTCTCCATCAGTGGGAAACTCGTTCAGTCATCCCTGTCCATACCCTAAATCAATCATGTCTTCTCTCCATCTCCTTTGCACTGCGACAAACAGTCCACTCTGTCCTGTCTTTCTTCACAACTGAAACTCTTCAGCCCAAACAGTATCCCGGTAAATATCTCCTGCAATTTTCTCAGTGTGATCACATGCCTGTGATAATGTGACTGGCAAAACTGCACACAACACATTTGCTTGAACCTAATGAGCATTTGTTTTAAAATTTCTGTATTAGTATCAGGGCGATTCTGGCTAGGCAGAATTTATTACCCATTCAGAATTGCCCAGAGGGCAGTTGAGACTCAACCATATTGCTATGAGTCTGGAATCACATGCAGGCCAGATCAAGAAAGGATAGCCGATTCTATCACAAAATGCCATCTTTGAAACAGATTTCTTTTCAACAATTGTCAATGGATCTAAAGTAGTCAATAGATTCTTCATTGCAGATGTTTAATGAATCAAATTTTAAAATCTTAGCATGATGGGATTCAAGCCCGAGAACCCAGACTATTACCTCGGTCTCTGGATTATCAGTACTATGAAATTGACACGAGACCATCGCAGAAACCACAAAAGATGATCTTTTTGAATAAAATATCTTTTCCCCAAAACTGCCCTGCGTCCTTTTCATGAGCCTGAGTCTCCAATTGTCTCTGCCCTATGTCAGCATAAGCTGCTACATGGGGTTGATTTCACAACCGCGGTATCCAAATGGATCGACTTGTTTGGGCGTCCCGCTGGTTGGATTGGGGCACCTTCACGGAACAACAGTGACCGCAGCAGCAGCAAAGTATGAATGTGAAAGAGAGTGATAGATTGTTCATTGCCTCAGATAATTGGGAGGAGGGACAGAAAGGAGGTTTAATGATCGTGGGACGGAGAGGAATCTCCGACAACGGGTCTGTTTGAATCTTGATATATGAAACGCAGAGATGTAAGAGAGCGGAATTTGAAGGTAAAACAATTAATTTCTTAGCATGTGTCACAAAAAGGACAACGGAGAGAACACTTCGTGCCGTGATTTGGTTTCAAATCGAGGTTGTTGTGGTCACAATGCAAAATACCGACAACCACGATCACAGTAACCACAGAACAGGATGCTTGCAAGCAGCAATACTAGCAGAGGAAATGTTCGGAAGAACAGCAAATGTACAATATCAGTACTCAGCAAACAGTGACAGACATGTGGGAACTGAGAATGAGCTGAATCTTTCAGTTCGATGTCCTCAGAGGCTGTGGAGATCCCTTGAATGAGAATGTTGAAAACTGATATTGATCGATTTCGACAAAACATCAAAGTCTCGGGGGACAATACAGGATATTGTTGAAATGTTTGCTTCAATAGCATTTTAGCTTAACATCGGCACAGCCGCCCAGATCCGACCGGAAATGGGGATGGGATGAGTGCGCAGAGTTACCCTCTGGCTCCAGTGATGCAACAGGTGAGCGTGCTGTCCTTCTATAATGGTATAGAGGCGCAAGAAATTCCGAGATTGAGTGTGGTCCTCCTCAAGGGAATGGTTGTCCCCGTTTATACTATCATAGCGATTTCCAGTGCATCTTTCTAAGACAGCTGAGTGGCACAACTGGAGTGTGTTGAGTCCTTAACTTTGCAGTGGTGGGTTTAAAAGATGATTTTGCTATTTGGATCTGTTTTTCCGACACTGGCGGTCGCAGCTACATTTGCTCGCATCAGCTCAGTATCAGTTTCTTCCACACAGTCAAGATTTCAACCTGGAGAAGGTGGTGTTGGGGTGATATTTTAAAGTTGTCATCCTTGGCGACTGGAACACAGAAAGGGTGATGTTTAAGTTCGACGAATAAAACCTGAAATGTAAGCCTGACCTCAGGAACAGAGATCATGACTTTAATTTCCTGCAATCCCATTCATTCATGTCTCTTATGCAGGGGATTCTCCCGTCTTCACCCATTCCTGCCTACGAGAGACTCCAGGACGAGAAAAAAAAAACATGAGCTGACCCTTAATCCAAGAATCTCCACTGTGTGGGAAGCAGTCTAGTCGGCCCTTCCAGTCCACACATCCATCCGAAGCGCATCCCACCAGACCCCACGGTATTCCCTATCCCATAAACCTGCATTTTCCATTTTTGATCCCTGTAACTGGCACATCTTAGGTCAGAGGGAGAAATACAAACACAAACACACAGAGAATGTGCAGAGTGCCCACAGACAGTCACCCGAGGCTGGGAAGACACCCGGGTTTGTGGTGCAGCCAGACAGCAACGAACGAGGGGCGAAGAATAAATGTTGTCCTGACCAGTGATACTCACACCCTGTGGGTGAATGAGTGGGTGACACCGTGTGGGTGAATGAGAAACAATGAAAACACATTCACAATATGGAAAACGGGATTTGTATCTGTGTGGACACAATTTTAAAGGATCGTTCAGCCTGGGTAGAAAAATGGACGCTGATACCACAGAGAAAGCAGAGCAATGTGGGAACTGCTGGAAAGGATTCAATTAACCACAGAAATTGAAACTCATTTAATCAGTAACACTGGGGACAGACCGTTCACCAGTCCAGTGTGAGGGAAGGGGTCACTGAGCAAGGCAACCTCCGGACACTCCAGCAGGATTACATATCCCATCAGGTATTCGATTATGCTGTCAATGCTGCTGTTAATCCCAACCAGCTATTTGCTCCATAGCATCAATCATAGAGTCATACAGCATGAAAACAGGCCCGTCAGTGCAACCAATCCATGCTGAACATACCGCCAAACTATTCTAGTCCCATCTGCCTCCACCTGTACCCGTTGCGTGGTTATAATGCCCTTGTAGTTTTATTACTGTGTTGTTAATCAAAAAAAAAACAGTTAATATTTTGGGGACAAAGGGTTCAGGTCCTGGTGTGACAGATAGTGGAGTTTGAATTCAATATGCACCTGGAATTGAAGAGTCCCGTGATGACCTGAATCAGTTGTTTGGAAAATCCATCTGATTCACTCATGCGAGTTCGGAAAGCAAACTGTCATATTCATCTGCTCTGTCTCACAGGAGACTCCAGATGGATAATATCGTGGTTGACTCTTAACTGTCCTCTGGGAAATAACTGATGTACGAGGCATGAATAAATTTATTTTAAAAATCCCACTTTCCCATTCATGTTTGGAATCAATTGTCCTTTAAATGTTGCAAACGTACCCTCATCCATCACTTCCTCAGCAAGTTAATTGCACACGTAAAACACCTTCCCTAAAAAAAAGCCTCACGTCTTTTTTTTAAAAAAATCTCTCTTTTCATCTTAAACATGTACCCTCTCGCCTTGAAATCCCCATCCTGGGAAAAGGCAGCTACCGTTAACTCTAACTTGCCTCTCAATAATTCATAAACTTCTGTTAGGTCGCCGCTCAAACCCCTAACCTAGAGTGAAAACACTCTCAACTCGGAGAAAGTGAGAACTGCAAATGAGAGATCAGAGTCGAGAGTGTTGTGCTGGGAAAGCACAGCAGGTCATGCAGTATCTGAGGAGCAGGAGAATCAACGTTTCGGGGAAGAGCCTGATGAACGACACTTGCGTGAGAAAAAATAATTCTCCTGCTCCTCGGATTCTGTGTTGCCTGATGTGGTTTTCCAGCGCCCCAATCTCGAATCTGAAAATAGTCTCAGCCTATCCAGCCTTTCAATATAACTCAAACCTGCAACACACAGCAACATGCTTGTATACCTTTTCTGAGCCTGTTCCAGCTGAATAATATCATTCCTACAACTGGGCGACCAGAACTGGACATAACATTCCAGAAGAGGCAAAATGTCAACATAACGTCCCAACTAGTATACACAAAGGACTGAGCGATGAAGGGAAGTGTGCCAAATACCTTTGAACCACCTTGTCTGTCGGTAATGCAAACTACAAGAAATTATGTACCTGCACACCGAGCTTCCGTGATCTCCAACATACGCAAAGCCCTACTCTTTTTGCTGTACCAAAATGCAATACCTGCCATTTATTCAGATTGAACTCCATGTTACATTTTTAAGTCCAACGAATCATTGGATTAAGATCCTTTTGAAACTTAGATAATCTTCCTCACTGTCCACAATTCTGGTGTTGCCTGCAAACCTACGAAACATGCCTGCAGTGAGTCCCAGTGTTTTCTTATATAGATCAATGATTCCTATTTACTTGTAGTGGCCGTGATTTAGCAGTGTGCAGTTCATACAGCAGTTAGTCATGCAATTAACCATGAGGAAGAAAGCCGCAGACTGCAGGGAGATATCAAACAATTGGAAATAAAAATGGTGAAAGCAATTCATTCCAGGGAACTGGGTAATAGTGATGCAAAATTAAACTTCAAGCCAGCTGCCCACGCTCCAGTTGTGGCACTCTGCCGTCTCACAAGATGCACTGTAGATTGCTGTTATTATAAACGGGAACACATTTTCCCTTCTGCCTTGCCTTTGACCAGGTGCACTCCCAACCTCGGAATTGCTTGCGCCTCTAAACCATCATAGAAATACCGTGCATTCTCCGGTTGTGTCTCTTGAGCCCTCGAGTATCTCTGCGACCTCATTCCCATCTCGATTTCAAGTTGGATCTTCGCGACTGCGCCACTCAGTTCCTCTGATTCTGGGGCTAGGAACTGGGACTATGTAGCAGCAGTGGTTACTGCCTTGTGGGGGAAACTCGTGAAGTAGCCGATGTTAAACTGCATTGCTATTGAAGCATACATTTCAACAAAAGCTTGGTAAAAACAATGACTGCAGATGCTGGAAACCAGATTCTGGATCAGTGGTGCTGGAAGAGAACAGCAGTTCAGGCAGCATCCGAGTAGCAGTAAAATCGACGTTTCGGGCAAAGGCTCTTCATCAGGAATAAAGGCAGAGAGCCTGAAGGGTGGAGAGATAAATGAGAGGAGGATGGGGGTGGGGAGAAAGTAGCATAGAGTACAATAGTTGAGTGGGGGAGTGGATGAAGGTGATAGGTCGGAGGAGAGGCTGAAGTGGATAGGTGGAAAAGAAGATAGGCAGGTAGGACAAGTCAGGGCAAGTCATGGGGACAGTGCTGAGCTGGAAGTTTGGAACTGGGGTGGGGTGGGGGAAGGGGAGATGAGGAAACTGTTGAAGTCCACATTGATGCCCTGGGGTTGAAGTGTTCCGAGGCGGAACATGAGGCGTTCTTCCTCCAGGCGTCTGGTGGTGAGGGAGCGACGGTGAAGGAGACCCAGGACCTCCATGCCTTTGGCAGAGTGGGAGGGAGAGTTGAAATGTTGGGCCACAGGGCGGAGTGGTTGATTGGTGCGGGTGTCCCAGAGATGTTCCCTAAAGCGCTCTGCTGTGTCCAGTCTCCCCAATGTAGAGGAGACCGCACCGGGAGCAACGGATACCATAAATGATATTGGTGGTTGCGCAGGTAACAAAAGCTGCACTGTCCCCGGAGTCTTTAATGTTTTGGAGAAATCTATTTATCTCAGTCTTCAGCACATTAACGATGGAATCAACACAGCCTCTGTGGGCACCGATGTTAAACGGTCAGCCCAATCTGAGTTCCCATATTTCTGCCACTGTTCGCTAAGCACTGATATTTTGCATTTGGTCCTCTGCCTAGCATTTCTAACGATACTTTATTTATTGCTAGTGGTTTTGTGTCCGTCGGTGGGTTGCCGTGATCGTATAGTGGTTAGTACTTTGTGTTGTGGCCGCAGCAACCTCGGTTTGAATCCGATTCACGACAGTAATTGCTTATGTGTCCCAGTCTTTTGTGAAACACAAAGGAATCAGTTGTTTTAACATGGTGATTTTCTCCAAGGTGATGTTTTTTTTTTCCTTCAAGCTCTGGTCGGTTACATCGCTGTGCTTCATATGTCAGAATTCAAATCCATCCGTTCTCAGAGATTTCTTTCCTCCTCGGACCACGAACCGAACTTTCCGTCCCACACCCCCATTTCATTAATTTAGAGATGCCGGTGTTGGTCTATGGAGTACAAAGTTAAGTATCACCCAACACCAGGTTATGGTCTTACAGGTTTAATTGAAGCACTAGCTTTCGGAGCGCTGCTCTTTCATCATGTGTTGTGGAGTCATTTCCTATTTCACTAAGGCACTGCAGAATCTAATACAGACTCTCACATTGATACCGATCAGCCTGTGTAGCTGCGGTCACTGTTGCTGTGTGAATGAGCCCCAGCCCCACCATCGGGACCTGCAGACCATTTGATCCATTTGGTTACCACTGTTGTGAGATCAATGCTCATGTAGCAGCTTTTACCGACATGGACCAGAGATTATTGGTGGGGCGGGGAGGGTGTCAAGCTCAGGAAAATGGCACAGGACAGTATCGGGGAAAAGAGACTTCATTGGATAAGATCAGTTTCACTGCTTTTCTGCAATGGCCGAGCGCTATTACCACTAACCACTGAACTGTTAATTCAGACACCAGGGACCCGGCTTTGACTCCGACCATGCTAGGTGGTAGAATTGGGATTCAGTAAATATATGGAATTACGAATCTAATAACACCTATGTATCCATGTTCAATTGTTGAAAAATCAAAACCATTTGAAGTCCTTTAAGGAATGGAACTGCCATTCTTACCTGCTCGGGCCTCCATGTGACTTCAGATTCACTACAATATGGTTGAGTCTCAACTGCCCGCTGTGCAATTAGGGATAGCAATAAATACTGCCGAACCAGCGACGCCCTCATACTGTAACAGAATTGAAAAAAAAAGTTCATTCGGCTCTAGCTATATTACTGTTTGCATTTCTGCAATTCACTGTACAGCATGGATGTGATCGCACTGGGAACGTTGCAGTAGAGATTCACTGGGATATTGTCTGGGCTGAAGAGTTTCAGTTATGAGGAGAGATTGGACAGACTGGGGTAGTTTGTCACCAAGCAGAGGAGAATGGAAAAGACATGACTGAGATGTACAAAATGCTGAGGGATATGGATAGGATAAGCTGAAGAAGCGTTTCTTATTGATAGAGAGATCGAACACTGGGGCCAAGAGATTTCGGAAAAAGGTAGAAAGGTTAGAGTAGATGTGCGGAAAGGGTCAGAGAGGCGGGAATCTTTCTAACTTTAAAAAAATTGAGATGTTAATTTGTGATGCCAAAACATATAGGACTATGGGCTAAACGATGGAAAACTTGATTCAGGTGGTTAAGCAGTTGCGTTGGACAAGTGCGGCCACAACAGGATGAAGGGCTTCCTTCGATGTTGTCCTCCTCCACAGTATCGTGGTTAGTGTCCCCTCCTGTCACAGGGCTCAATTCTCCCCTGGGGGCATCGTAAAGGATTGAAACCTGTCGCTCTGTTCCCCACAGCGGTTATTCATGCTTGGCCTTCCATTCTCGATGGGACATGTCACAGGAAGGATAGTGATGTCAGAATCAGCTGGGGAAGGACTGCAGCTCCTGGAGAGAGAGAGTGTCAGTGAAAGTGCAAACACGTAACTTCTGCAAACTGCACATTGTTTTTTGTGTTGGATTGAAAACCATTATATAGAGTTGTTCCTGACTGATGTGTTTATTTAAAGCAGGAATCTGAAGAAGAAAACAGAGTAAACCCATACAGATCTGAGTGCAGAAACATTTCCAGCCGCACTAATGAGATTGTACAGCGTAGAACCGCGTTTGCTTGCATTGAATTCGGGTTGGTAAGCGCAGCTTGCTTTCACTAGGCGGAGTTTCCAGTGTGTAAAGCCATTACACATGATACAGATAATGTTCAATATACTGGTACACTACAGTGGTTCACGCTGCTCTTAAATCTGCAGATTAGCTGGATTGGCCACGTTAAATTGCGCTGATGTGTCCAGAGAGTGAATTCAGTAAATTAAATGAATTAGCCATGGGTAACGCAGTGATAAGGTCAGCAGTCACATGATGCCAGGTTTTATGCCAGCAGGTGTATTTGAAATCACAAGCCAGAGGCCTGCGGGGATAGAGACAGAAGCTAGGTCTGGTTGTGATGCTGTTCAGAGTGACCCCACAGACTCGACTGGCTGAACTGTACTTTCTGCCTTGTAGGGAATCTGTGATTCTATCAGACAGGACACTGCCAGCGTTTCCTGGACTGCTAAGGCATTCGAGACGATACTGACGGCGTTTAGTGGGGATAGAATTTTATTTATTTGTGTGTTTTGAAAAATTTTACACTGAACCAAGGAAAACCGAATGTAAGTTTTCCAGAGTATTTGAGGTTTGGAGAGAGTAAATAGATGGTAAATTCACTCTTTCAAGTTCGTATATTTCTAAACGTCAAGTTTTCAAAACCATTGATGTCGGACAAAGAAATGATGGGAGCAGAATTTCTGTCACTCAGAGAATCCGTTTCCAAAATACTTGCAAAGGCACATTTAGAGACACACAAGCAGTGAGTTTCACCAGGAGAGAGACAGCCTGTGGCCAGGTAAAAGTGTAAAAGTGGGGATGTGGGGGTTGGAAGGTGCGAGGAAACAATATCTAATTTGGACGACTTCAGTTGCAAAGAAATATCAGAAACGTCTGAGGCTGAGTAAGATTCAGCAAAAAAAACCTCAGAGTTTGAAAGATTTCTATTAATATTCGACATGAAGCATTATAAATGGAACTGAGCAGATGTTGTTTATTTTCAAGGAAACCTACTCCATAATGAACAGGAAGTGACCTGTCTCTTAGGGATCGATTTCCTGCTTTAATCCCATGGCTTAAAGTGGGAGGACAATCGCATGATTTTGCCACTGAAATCTGCCAAAGTGACTGAGCATCAAAACTGGCATCTTGTTTTGTAGTTTTACCTTCTGTTTTTCTCATCAGTATTTTCTTTAAGCTGAAATAAATTCGGAGCAAAATTGAATGCAACATTAAACGTTCCAATTACATAAATCCAACTCACTTCCAACCATTGCAATGAACAGAGTGAAGTTGCAGCAAAATTAATAAAATGAAACGAACAACACTGCATTTCATGGAATTTTACCCAGTTCACGTTCAGCCATGTGAGAAAGCCCATCGAGCTAAAACATCACCTTCACTTCTCTCTCCATATATACTTCTTCACGTGTGAGAGAAACTGTCTGAAGAAATTATGTGTCAAGACTAAATGTGCGTGTGAATGTGACGGGAATTTCATGTTTGCTGGTTCATTCTGAGACAGTTCCAACTCGGAATAAATCAAAGACAAGGTATTCCTTCCAAGGACGAAGTCAATTTCTTGGATTTTGCTGGTATTATTATTCCACTGAAAGCAGAAACATAATGGTGTGGATTTGATTCCACTCAGGGAATTTCTTATCCCCTAGGTGCACCATATGTAATCTTGATGTGGTCACATGTGAGCCCCTTTGCAATGGGCTGAAGTGGCCCAGAGGTGAAGGCGACAGGTTGCTCTTCCATTGCGCATGTGTGGATTTGAATCCTTCTCTGGCTGTTACTTCCATCATAAGCAGCTGTGGTTTCCCTTTGTGCCTCACATCCTTAGGATACATTGGATGGAGAATCTTGCTCTTGCCCTTCATTGCACCGGAGATTTGTGATAAATTGATACCTCATCAAAGTTGTAATTAAGCAATTTGTTTCTGTTGTATGTTAACCACCTGACCGTATCTACCCTGTCAAGATCCCACGAATATTGAACGTTTATAATTGTTATTCTGTGATTATAGAGCTCCATTTTATACAGGGTTGGCATCATGGTTGTAAATCTCTGCTGTCCCTTATAGCGTCCTTACATATTATTTAGGCAGATGGACAACTTTATGTGAGACAACGGTTGAAATTTCAAGCACAAACGAGAATTGCAACATGAAATCAGCAAGCGATCTAAATCAGATTGGTCCACACAACAACGAAATAGAGTAATTATAAATCAGACAAATGAGAACCTAATAATATTCCATAGACATTCAATGGCTTTACTGTAACCTAGTTCCCCTGTGTAATCGTCCACGGAGCTAGAATTTGGGAAAAAACGGATTGAGACCGGCTATATAAACACTTTCAACAACAAAAACATGTCAGTTGGTAGACAGTTTTGGATTGTAAACTCAACTCATTGCTCCGTGAATCCTACATCGTTTGCAAGGTACAAATGAGATGTGCAACAGGACTCTTTCCATTTGCCGAGATGGGCGTGACTTCAACAACACTTCAGGAACCGGACACCATCAATGACAATGCAGTCACTTGATTGTACCCGATTCAATACCTGAATATTCATTCCCTTCACCGTTCAGGCACAATAGCAGCCGAGTGCACCAACTACACGATGCACTGGAGTTAGTCATCCGAGAATTTTTGACCGAACCTTCAAATCTGAACAACTGTACTGACTAACAGGACAAGGTTGGAACATGCAACGAAACGCCACCATGTGCAAGTTCCCCTCCAAGGCCAATAGCAGCCTGACTTTGAAAGGAATCAATGATAAACTCATTGAGTGGTGAATCAGTCTTGATGGGCAAAGTTGCATACTTCACCCTCCATCTTTAATCTAAAAACGTTATAAATGTTTATTAATGCAGTGACCAGACTTGTGTTCAGAACTTTAGCTATTCCCTAAACTGGTGTTTGCTAAAGTTCTACTAGCTGCAACCGTCTGTGGTCAACAACAGAAAAATCCAAAATCCCTCTCAATCAACTTATTCCCTTCAAGATGAAAGTGGTGCTGGAGAAGCAAAGCAAGTCCGTCAGCATCTGAGGAAAAATTAACGTTTCGGGCAAAAACCCTTCATCAGGAATGAGACAGGCAGCCTATGGGGTGGAGAGATAAATGCGAGGCTGAGAGTGCAGTAGGTGGATAGAGGTGTGGATAACGGTGATAAGTCAGAGAGGAAGCTGGAATGGATAGGTGGGAATGAAAATACGCAAGTAGGGCAGGTCAAGAGGACGGTACTGAGATGCAAGGTTAGAAGTGGGATAGGATGAGAGAGTGGGAATGAGGAAACTGATGAAATCCACATTGATGCCATGGGGTTCATGGGTCCCGAGGAAGAAGATGAGGCGTTCTTCTTCCAGGCGTTGGGTAGTGAGGGAGTGGCGATGGAGGTGGCTCAGGACCTGCATTTCCTCAGGAGAGTGGGAGGCGAAGTTGAAATGTTTGGCCACGGGGCAGTGGAGTTGATTCTTACAGGTATCCTGGAGATGTTCTCTGAAGTGCTCTGTCAGAAGATATCTGGTATCCCCAATTTAGAGGTGACCGCATTTGGAACAACAGATACAACAAATGACATCTGTGGAAGTATAGGTGAACCTTTGATGGATATAGAAGGCTCCACTGGAGCCTTAGATAGATGTGAGTGGTACGATGTGGGTGCAGGTTTTGCAATTCCTGCGGTGGCAGAGGAAGGTGCTGGGAGGCAATGGTGGGTCATTTGAGGGCATGGACGTGACTAGGTAGTCGCGGAGGGAAAGATCATTGAGGAAAATGAATCGGTTTGGGGAAGGAAACATATCCCTGGTGGTGGCGTCAATTTAGATGTAGCGAAAATATCGGTGGAAGATGTGATTTTTGCGGAGGTTGGTGGAATGGAAGTTGAGGACCTTCTTCTGTCCTTGATCTGTCCTTGTTGTGTTTGGAGATATGGGGTTCATGGATGGACGTGCAGGACATGGATGAAATGCGTTAGAGCGTATCTTAAACCACATGGGAGGGAAAGTTACGTTCTTTAAAGAAGAAGGCCATCTGCTGTGTTCTGTTGTGGAACTGGTCCTCTTGGAGAAGATACGGCAGAGGCGGAGGAGTTGGGAACACAGGATGACATTGGTGCAGGAGGTGTGAGGGGAGGAGTTGAAATCCAGACAGCTGTGGGAGTCAGTGGGTTTCTAAAAGATATCAGTAACACTGACCTCCAGGGATATTTTTCACACCCTACCCCTATCCACTTTCCGCAAAGACCATTCCCTCCATGACTACCTAGTCAAGTCCACACCCTCAAATGACCCATGCTCCTCTCCCGGCACCTTCCTCTGCCACCACAGGAATTGTAAAACCTGCGCCTGCACACCACCACCTCCGCCCACTGCCCCAAAGAAGCCTTCCATATCCATCAAAGGTTCACCCGCACTTCCACACATGCCATTTATTGCATCTGTTGCTCCTGAAGCAGTTTCCTCTACAGTGGTGCCACCGGACACCTTCTCGAAGAACGCTTCAGAGAACATCTCCAGAACACCGGCAACAATCAACCCCAATGCCCCGTGACCGAACACTTCAACTACCCCCCGCCACTCTCCCGAGGACATGCAGGTCTTGGGCCTCTTCCACCGCCACTCCCTCACCACCCGACGCCTAGAGGAAGAACGTCACATCTTCTGCCTCACGTAACCCTATGGCATCAATACGGATTTCACTAGTTTCCTCATTTCCCCTCACCTCCCATCTTACCCTAGTCCAACCTTCTAGCTTAGCACCGTCCTACTGACCTGTCCCACCTGTCTATATTCCTTCCCACCTATCCACTCCAACCTCTTCTCCGAACTAACACTCTTATGCCCACTCCATCCACATATTGTTGTCTTAGCTAAATTCTCCCAAACCCCACCCCACCCATCTATCTCCCCAACCTTGAGGCTCCAAGACTTATTCCTGATGAAGGCCTTAAGCCCAAAACGCTTTTTTGTGTCTGTAACTCAGATGCTGCCTGACCTGCTGTACTTCTTCGGCACCATTCAACTCTTGACTCTGATCTCCAGCCTCTACAGTACGCACTTCCGTCCAACTGATTCCCCTGTCCATTGATCTTCAGCGATCATGAATGTCCACTCCAAGATCACTTTGTCTGTCTACACCACATAAAATACTCATTGCTCTTGTTTCTTCTCCACAATTTCGTTAACACTTATTGATCTGAATTCAATGCAATTCGCCATTTTTCCTTTCCATCTTATTGATACTTCCCTGAAGTCTCTGACATTCTTCATCATGGTCAACTACATGACCAATTGTTAAATGATCAGCAAACCTCTGAATCATAGCTCCTACAACTAAGTCTGCATCATTGGTCGACATCAAAAAACAGTGGAACTCCACTGGAAACACGCATCCAAACATGGTTCATTGCTGGTTGGGATTAACAGCTGCGATAACAGCAGAATCGACCTCCTGCTGTTGTTTGTAAAATTGCTGGCCACTCTGTCAGTTGTTCTCCGGAGTGATCACTTCTCGCATATAGGTGTGGTGAGTGACCTGTGCACATTCTGACTGTGCAAGTGAGTTTAAACCTCAGCGGGTAATTGAATCCCTTCCAGCAGTCATCTCATGGCCCTGACTTCTTGGCGTTGGGGGTATGCTTATGCCTATTTAGTTTGATAAACAGTTGAATTCGAGTCCACACAGACACAATTCCCATTTCCCCCGTTGTCCATGTATTTTTATGCTTCCTTATTCTCCCACGAAAAGTTGATATCATTGGTCTGAAGACCATTAGTTCTTCATTCTTAATTCACCTTGAACTGAGTCAGAGGGTATTTATGAGTGAACCACATTGTTGTGTGTCAGGAGTCACATGTTGACAGGACTCGTTATGGTCAGCAGATTTCCCTTTAGAAGGGACATGCATGAATGAGTTTTCAGCATATTAAAGTTATTGTCTCTCTTCCTGAGATTGGGTTCATTTTCCAGATTTTATTCATCGAATTTAAATAACAACAGCTGCCATGTTCCAGTCTACAAAGCTTACTAGCCCAATAGATCGCCGCTGCACTAACAACTCCCTGCTGCATTTCTCCACTCAAAGAATGACATTGTCAATTTAGATTATCCCAGATAGAGAGAGAATACTACACGTTCCTGTGTTTGAATGGAAGCAATTTACGCTGGATTGGAGTGTTTACTGGAGCAAGAGACTGATGTGGTGACGATGTAAGCAAAATCAGTTCTTACTGTCAAAGTAACAAAATACCGTTTTGTTAAGGAAAATATCTTAGAATGCTTTCAATACATCAGCCTCTCACTTAAGGCTTCAGTAAGCTTCCTCTCAGCCAAACATCAGTGCTCGTTAATGCTGCTGCTGAATCTTAATAGTATAGTAAATTGAGACCAAGATACCCTTCCACCTCGCCTTTGACCAGAAGCACTCCCATCCTCAGCATTTCACACGCTTGAATAGATAGACAGTGTCTTTTCACTGGTGGCGGGGAGTCCAGAACTAGAGGGCATAGATTTAGGTTGAGAAGGGAAAGATATAAAAGAGACCTAAGGGGTAACCTTTTCATACCGAGAGTGGTGTTTGTATGGAATAAGCTGCCAGAGGAATTGGTGGAAGCTGGTACAATTGCAACATTTCAAAGGCATTTGGATGAGTATAAGAATAGGGAGGATTTGGAGAGATATCGGCCGAGTGCTGGCAGGTGGGACTAGATTCGGTTGGGATATTTGGTCGGCATGGACGGGTTGGACCAAAGAGTCTGTTTCCATTCTGTACATCTCTATGACTCAATGACCGCACATTTACCAATCATGTCACTGGTGCCACAGAATAGTTTCACGTGCTCATTTCCGCCCCCACTTCCGGTTTGATATTAGCGGCTGCGCCACAAAGTTTGCCTGATTCTGGTTCTAGGAACTGGGTTATATTACTGACTGCCGCAATGGGTACCTCCTTGTGTGGGTAAGTTAGTGAAACAAAACTTTTAAAAACTCATTGTTATTGAGACATACATTGCACCAATATCTCGCACTATCCCCTGAAACTTATTGTTTCTCGAAATCTATCAAACTCAGTCTTCAACACACAGTTCTTGATGGAACCACCACAGCGTCTGGAGATATCGAATTTAAAATTCAGCCAATTCTGAATTCCCACATGTCTGCTATCACTCGCCTAATATTCCTGTTGTGCATCTGCTACTCTTCCTAACAGATCTCCTGTCACTGTAATTATTATTGTTTTTAAACGCGTGTCTCTGCATGACTCAGTGATGGTTTCAATGATAAAACTTTCTGCATTGTGACCGCATTAAGATCGTACGAATCCGAGTCATTGCATTTTACTCCTTGTGACTCATGCAGAGAACACACAGAAAGAAATTAGTTGATTTTACATGAAGACTTTCTCAGAGATTATGATTACTTTGCCACCAAACCCTTCTGTCTCTCTCACATCTCTGCGAGTCATATATCAGGATTCAGACTCACCCCTTCTCGGAGTCTTCCCTCCCTCCCGCAAACACATACCTCCTTTAAGTTCCCCCTCTCAGTTCCCTTACAATCACTTTCACGTTGACCCCGTTCAGTTGGTTCAGCTGCGCTCATTGTTGCTGTGTGACCAGGCCCAAGTCTCACCATCGGGACCTTCAAACTAGTTGATCTATTTGCATACCGCGGTTTTGAGATCAATCCTCATGTCGCAGCTTTTACTGACATGGACCAGCGATTATTGAAACATCAGGATCAGGAAAAGGGCACGGAGCATCATTGAGGAAAATAAATTTTATTCAAAAAAACACCAGTTTTTTTTTGTCGAATTGCACATCATTTATTTCACTTGTTCATTCGGCTCAAGCGAGACCAATGTGTGTAATTATGCAATTTACATTGCAGCAGGGATGTAATAGAACGGGAAACGATGCAGGGGAGATTTGATAAGATATTGTCTGGGCTGAAGAAGTGAGATTGGACAAACTAGAGTTGTTTTTCTTAGAGCAGAGGAGATTGACGGGGCATGATTAAGATGCAAAAAGTACTGAGGGATATGGATAGAATAGACTGAAATACATGTTATACTTTGATGGAGACTTCGACCACAGCTGGCCATCGATTTAACGTCAAAAGCGTGGGAAAACGTTTTCAGACAGTGGGTGATTGAAATCTGGAATACAGTGTATGCAAGGATCGAAGAGGCAGAAATTCCCATAACTTTCTGAAATATTCAGATGTGAATTTGTGATGCCAAGACATACAAGATTATGGGTAAAGTTATTTGAAATGGAGTTTGGACAGTTCAGTGATTGTTATTGAGCAATACAGATACTGCGATCCAAGGATGTGTTGTTAACAGCTGTCCTTCCATTCTCGAATGGACATGTCACAGGAAGAACTGTTCTGTCTGAATCAACGTGGGGGAGTACTGCTGCTCCCGGGGAGACACAGTGTCAGTGATAGCGCAAACACGTGACTTCTGCAAGCTGTACCTACTGTCAGTGTTTGAATGAAAACCATTAAATAGTTTTGCTCTGGAGTGAGCTGTTTATTTATAGCAGGTAGCACAGGAAGACATACATTCTGCCTTTTCCCCACTAGCCTATACCACTGAATACCGGCACAATGCAGGAAACTTTCTCTCTGTACGTCATCGTCCAATCCTTCTTGACTTCAAGCACTTCCCCACATGGCACCATTCCACGAAATCCAAGAAGGTGTAATGCTGATCGTTTATGATGTCTGTCCTCATTGTGTAAGTTTCAGTGATTTATCTGCCCATCACTCAATTTAGCAAACTGCATTTCCTGCTCACAATGTGATCTCGTCCAGACTGGGGAGAGAAAAACGGAGTGGGTGACAAACGTGTGTGCACCTTCGTTCTGTCTGCAAGCAAAATAAGACCGTGAGCTTCCAAGTTCCTGTCATTGCAACATCCCACTGTGTTGCCATGCCTCCATATCAGTTTGGTCTGCTGCAGAGTACCTGCAGAAAACAGCGCGATTTGGATGAGCGGCACGTCATTTCCTGCTGAGACACAGTGCAATCTTCAATACCCAGTATCGAGTTCAATCATTTTAGACCCTGTGCACCTTCTTTCACGTCCCTGCCCCACTTACACATACCATTCGTTTTAAAAGCGGATCGATTGGCTCGAAAATATCTCCCCAGATGCACTATACCTGCTGATTTTGTTCCGTTATTTCTGCTTTTCGTTGGATAACTTTATTCTGTTCTGATCGCCAGACTTCAGGAAGCACGTGTTTGCACCGGAGCGTGGTCAGAGGAGATTTACCAAGGTGGTGCCTGAGCTCGACTATTTCCCCTGAAAAGTTAAGCGAAAGTGAGGGCTGTAGGTGTTGGAGCTCAGAGTCGAGAGTGTAGTGCTGGAAAAGCACAGTACGTTAGACAGCATCTGAGGAGAAGAGAATCGCTGCTTCTGGCACAAGCCACCGCCATTGCATTACCAGCCGATGCCTGGCGGAAGAACGTCCGATATTCCACCTTAGGACCCTGCAACCACCGGGCCAAATGTGTATTTAATAGCTTCTCCATTTCACCTCCCCCCACATTATCCCAGTGCAAAGCCTCCAACTAGTCACTGCTCTCTGGACCCGGCCAAAACTCCCCCCTCTGAACTACCATCATCTTCCTCACCTTCATTCACCTAGCACTTTCCCAGCTACCTGACCACCACTCCCATTCCCCTCCCTCAACCCCGACTCAAAAGTCTCATTTCCGATGAAGGGCTTATGCCCAACACATCAATTGTCCTGCTGCTGGGACGCTGCCTGACCTGCTGTGCTTTGAAAGCACTATACTCACGCCACTGCCTAGATAGATGAGCTCGACTGGAGCTCTTTATCTGAGAGCGGAGAAAACAGAGAGAGGAATTGATTAACGTGCACAAAAAGGGGATAGATATGTGTGACAGGAATAAACCTCTTATGGGAAGGATTAATAACCAGGGATATAGACGAAACACTAGAGAGAAAATGGTCAGAGTAGGTTTAGGAACAATGTTTACATCCTGAGAGTGTCGTTTGTCTGGAACTCACTATTTGAACGTGTGGTGAAGCTAAGAGTCATTAAAATGCTTCAGGAGTACTTAGCAAAACATTTGAGGAGCTAGAGCATGCATGGATGAGGACCAAGTACTGTAAACTGGGGTGAGGATAAACAGATGTTTGATGAAAGACTTGAACACCGTAACTTTGGGTGCAGTAAAATGGAGGCCAGTACAGCTCTGTGGCACAATGAAAGACGTGTTGGACTTGCACTGCATTGTTAAGATTGCGATTTAAAGTTTGTGAGTCACAACAGAAACGGAGTTTAGTTTGGATTTCAGCTGAATGAATGATCGTTCTGCTGATTCATCATCAGTTCCCAGTGTCTGGAGTTCTCCGCCCTGCTACTGACCAGAGAAGATTCCTCACTTTCTGGGTGGTGAGTTTTGAGGGAATCATATAACTTGAAACTTGATGAGCCCAGAATCTACCTCTCATTCACGAAACCCACTGCAGAAGCCCACTGTCTCTAAACGCATTTCCCACCCACAGTTCCAAAGTTTTTCGGTTTATTCAGTGTCTCTTTCCCGTTGGGCGACAGGTTGATGTGGATGGGCTGGGAAAAAACATTGACGGTTCGGTTAACCATCATGACATCAAATGCCGGGGTAGCGCTGGCGAGTGAAATGGCCCCCATCTATTCCACTTTGTCTGTAATGTTTCTGACAGAGAAAATTAAACAATAACATTATGGGTAAACTGTGAATCTACACCACGGAATACCAAGGACCTCCACTTTATCCGACGGCTCTTACAGCAGGAATACACAGCTCCTGTTGTAGGTTTAGATCAGACAGTGGAGGATTCTCCCAGGCGCTCTGTCAGACTGCATGCTCCTCCACACAGGTTTCCAACTGGGCACATGGAGCAAACGACAGCGTGGATATTGGGGATTCAGGGACAGATATCCCCTTTGCCTGGCTAGAGTTCTGGCCATGAAAATAAACATGAATTTGGGAAATTCAGGATCTTTCTCTGGATTCTTATCACTTTACAATTTAAACTGAAATTCAATTTTACTCTTGCATAACATTCTTCTATCTTCAGTATTCATGAAAACTGTGCAACATGTCCTTGGATGTAGCCATGATGAAGATTGATGATGAGTGCAGTATGTTTCACGTTGTCTGTAGGAAATTGAAGAAGGAAGTTAGTGAAGCGTCTTTGAATCGAATTCTGTGCCAAATTGAAGCCGACCGAATGAGAAGCCCTGTGACAGAGATAATGTAACATTTTCATCAAACAACGCAGCGACCCATGGAAACCCAGTTTTCAATCAAGTCTATTTTGCGCAACATTTTTCTGTGTCCCACTTCCTGAACATGATGCCTGAAAAGTCACAGGTCCATATCAGTTCCTCCTCCTCTGCCTTAGCATTAATTCCAGAACTGCAGCAAAAGTAGAACATGCAGGTCGAAGGTCCCAGAGGTACGAGTAGGGCACTTTATAGGCTTGTTGGCGGCGGCTCCAGTGGAGCAACTGATCAGCGCTTGGCACTGAACAGTGTGTTCAAATGCCGCAGTTGTAAATTCAATCCTTATCTAAAGCTAGTTTTACTGACGTTGATCAGGAATTATTGGAGCATCAGACTGAAGCATAGTTGAAGAATAATGTCGAATAAAGCAGCATCTATTCTAAAACTCCAGTTTCTGATTTGTGGGATTGTTCTATCTTTGGGAAAAGTATCAATTATTAACCGTAAAAATGCGCATTTTCCCCAAGTGATTATCCATCTGTGGATCAAGAAACAGAGGTGATATTTTAGCTTGATGACCTTTTTCAAATCTCTGACACTGCACTGGATTACATTCTTGAATCGGCTGTTAAACTCGTTTCATATCATCCTGTTAGCTGCAAAGTCACACAGCTCATTAAACCGTTCGAAAGGAATTAGATTTATCTCTGGGTAGATTGAGTGTTGTCAGTGAATCTGATAAAGTCATGACAAATAGTTTTGCTGCTGTGCAGAACAGAGAGTTCCAACAGGAATAAGGAAGAATCTTGTCGCTTGATCTTTCGGGAGGAGATCAGTGAGTATTAAATGGACTCAGTCCAGTTCCTTGTCATTGTGAACAAATGTTCAAGGCAACAGGTGGCAACGATAATGATGCTTGACATCGGCAGATCCATTCCTACTCCCTGGAGTCACAATTGTACTACAGATCACGTGAGTGGTGGAGCTGATGATCCTTTTGGCAACCTGAGAGAGTGCGGCAATTAATCCCACGTTGTTAGTCTCACTCTATGCCATAAACCAGTTAGCCAGTGGACTGAGCTAACCGGCTTCGATTTAATGCAAAGATAAAACAAACAGTTCAGTACATTAACTATTTGTAGTAGTTCACGTCGAACCACCTGCTCCAACTTTCAACACCACCAGCTCTTCTTATACCTAACATGTTCAGTTGCCGGTGTTATGCAATTTCTTTCTGATGAATGGTAAACAATTCGTGAGTGTGTCACTTTTGCCTCCCCATCCAGGCAGCCCAGTGTCCCTGTCCCTGTTAAATTTGCTCCTTGTGTCTGCACGTGGCCTGTCAAATATGTTGGAATCATCTTCTAACATGTTTTTTTCTTGCTGAAAAATCATCTCCGATTTCAAAAACTCACAATAAGAAGTAGCTGCTGCAAACTTCTTTGTCGTTACTCGCTCGTTTTGAAGCTTTAACCTCTGGTTATACGATCACCTGAACGAGGTAATTGTCATCTTTTTTACCCTAACCAACTTCACATCTGCTAGAAAACCTCCATTAGGACACTACTCAGTCATTCCTGATTTGTGTCGCATGATTCTTCATCTAATACACCATCCCATTAAATCCCTTCTTTTCTTTTCATCTGTTCTTTTCTTTTCTCCCAGTAAATCTCATTTTCGTCGTCTCAAACGATTTTGCATCAAGGGAACGCTGATCATATCCTTCCTAACCATAATCCACCCCAACCCCCGTATATTTCATCATCTCTTTATATCCCAGTAAATTTCGTCCTGCGTAATGATGCTGGGTCTAATTCAACTCATGAAAACTTACCACTATGCTACGCAATCGCTTTACCGGTACCGGAAAGGTGTGGGCTATTTCACTTAAAGCTGAGTCGGTTGGCTGCAACAACATTCGGTCAAATCGCAGTCACACAGGTGACTGTTGTTCTCATTTTTATTTCTTCTTAACGTGTGCTTAAGTAACACAGTGAGGAATCAATTAATATTATAAGACAGACATAAGGGGGCGGGTTAAATCTGAGGTTATGAGAATAGGGCAGTTTTGATTAACATAGACCAGAGATTGCTCAAATCTCAGGCACATGAGATTGACAGAGAGCAATGTTGAGCGAAATAGACTGTCTTGGCAAATGCCAGTGTTATGAAGTTTTGGTGTAATGTACTTTTAATGGTGCTGAAATGTCTGGCTAGCACAAAGAGTCCAGAAAAGGTAACACCATAACAGTTGGTCGAAACATCTAAGAGCTGTGTTACATGGATACAAAAAACAAATTCGAATTCTGCCAATCAGTTTAAATTATGCCCCAATCAAGTTTGAATTTGGTATTTTTACAATGTTAAAACCAATGAAACGATCCGACGTTTTGTGCGACAAATATCAGATATTTTGAACAGTGACCCAGAGCTGGAAAGAACAGCAAAGAGAGCAGCTAAAAGGCCAACAGATGTAGGATGTTCGTAAAATCTCCAAGAGGTGACTATCTGGAGAAATAGATAGCATAGAAAAAAAGCATCAACACCGACCTGGAGAAAAAATCTACAGAGGAAGATACAAAGAGAAGATTCGACAACTGGCTGGTTTGTAAATTTGACTTTTTTTGTAAATGTTAATTGGGTCAGGGTGAGGGAAGGTATTGTACACCAGAAGGTTTAGAGAAAGGAGTTGTAAGTAGTTGAAAGTTGATTATCCTTTGTCACATATTAAAAATGACAATAACATTGTTAATGTTAACTTTAAATAGTGATTTTTGGGATAGTTCATTGCCTGTTGAATTTTAACAGAATACAGCACGGGATGAATCCTTTCTGCTTTGCTGGTTTCCATTAGCAGAGGGGTTATATCCCGTCACGAAACACCAGTTCCTGTGGTTGCTTTGCTGTTTTGCTCATTTGTGCATTTTGCCTCATTAACGATTTTGAAGTTGGCCCCTCTACACAAAACGTCCGTGCTTTTGTACCATTGTACAAAAGGAAAAGTGGGTGTCGTCGACAAGGCGCCCTACAATAACATTCGACGCTGATTCAGTCGATCTATCCTCATATTGACCCATGGAAACAACACTGCTCTCTCTCCTCGAGTCTGGAAAACAATCCCTTCACAGTTAATGTTGAATCCCGCTCTCAAGGGACTTTTCGTTCCTTCGCTTTCAATTCCTCACAGAATCCGTTTCAGCAGAATTTGTCACTGAGTCATTCCTTTGTTTGTGCTCAGATCCTGTGAGCAGAGCGTTACTGTTGGAGCGTGCTGAGCCCATAAACCAGAGGTCAGACCATACTCTGTGAACTGTCGTCTGCTGTTCATCATTTCACTAACAGCAGGTAGATGTACATATGCTCTCCAAATTTTCACACCTGTTTTAAGAAACAAGATAAAAATTTCCTGGTTGTTGTCACACAGACAACAACAGCACTGGTCGAGACTATCCACTTACAGACATCCGTTTTCTTCCCAGGGGTGTAAAGATGATTGTCTGAAACGCTTTCTTCTGTTCCCTGTCACTCTGGGATGATGTGAGCTGTGAAATCTATTCTCTGAGCTTGGGGTAACGTGACAAAGCTTATACATATCAGGTTCAGTGGTCCTGAGCGACAGCAGTCGCTGCAGTAACATCCCATGCTGATTCGGACAGCAGAGGTCTCGATGTGACTTCGAGAAGGACACAGACACAGTTCCCGATGACTGCAGAGATTCTCTTTTTCCCTACAGTTCTGCACTTTTCTATTTATTTCAGATGCCGTTATTTGCACAAGGTTTCCAAAAGAAGATGGGTTCCTGTGCATGCGTGATCTCCCTTTCGTACAGCTTTCCAGAATTTTCATAACTCCCACTGTTTGATATGGAGCTGAAGAGCGCGTTCACGTTTCTCTCCCACGACACTGATTGCCAATAAAAGATGAGTTCGTCCAGCTGCCAATGGTGGGAGCCCGCTCGCGGGGAACGTGGCTGGCACAGCTTCCGGGAAACCGGAAGTCAGAATGGCAAGGAACTGTTCTTAAATATCAATGCTGCCTTCACTCCGAAACAACAGAAAAAAGCCTATTTTTAAACAAAGAGACTTACCTGGTTTATAAATCACGCACAAGCTGCGGTTCTGGCTCGTTGGTCTTGGGTGTGATGTCGCCTCGGGAGGGTGATGTACGTGTGAGAAGTCACATTTGAGCCCTGGAGTTTTGCATTTAATTCTATTTTTTGACTCATAAGGCAAGATTTCGATGAGATCAAGGTCAGATCAAGGTGCTGAAGCTTCAAGACATACACCAGCAACTTCTTGTCGGCCGTTACTAGACTGAGAAATGGATTCCCTAACTTCAAATGATGCTGATCCTGTTCATGTGGATCTTGCCGAGCGCACGCCATGTCTGAATTAACCTGAAAGCATTAATCTGTCCAAAATGTTGTTTTTACTCCCACGGTAATCTGCATGCCCTTGATAAGTGCGATCTGCCTTTAACAATCGCAAACAAATGTTTTCACCGTACTCAGGTACATGTGACAATCAAACAATCAAATAAAGTCAATCAATCGAACCACACAGACATTTCCTTATTGGTCGGTGCCAGCACAGCGAAGGTGGGCTGCATGGCCTCACTTTGCACTGTGACATATTTTCTGATTCTAAATTAAATCACTGTCAAAGCAACAGAATGTGGAAGTTACCCACAGGTTATATTGACACAGCTGGGACACACCTGCGCCAAACACAATAAGAGTGAAGACCTTTCAACATCATCTTCTGAAGTACATGCCACACGCCAGGCGAAGTGCTGAAGACAGTGTAATTCATGCTAAAGTCAGCGCTAACAGAGCGTCCCAGCTGCAGCCTATTGGGCTCATTTCCCGGAAATTAATGGATTGAAAACATCCTCTGCTCGTTGACAATGCCACGTTTCAGTGTGTGTCCTATCCCCGCCAGAGTTCCTCTATTACATAGCTCCATTCTACGTATTGCATGTTGTTTCACTTTCCATTTCCTTTCATTCAATGTACCTGAAATGAATATTTCGTACTGATACACCCACCAAATTGACACAGGTGAGTATACACACTCATGAAGTTCGGGAAGCTCTTTTCCTGTTCTCTGTCGGTCTGCTCTGATCTGATTTGCAAAATCATTTGCCAGAGCTGGGAATAAACTGGTGAAGCTGAGATATAGTCGTTGTTTCGTGCTCTATACGCATGACGCCCTGCAGTTATTCCCCACACTGTTTCACACCGCCATGTCCTCCCCGTGAAATGAAAAGACGTGAGTAACAATTGGATCAACTTGTTGGAGACAGCATTGTGACACTGACACAGTTCCACATTACTATAACAGAGATTGCCAATTATGAATAACCACAGAGATATACAAGTGACAGAGAGTTGCCTTGGACTCGTTGGGCTGAACAGCTTCTGAAGCGAGTGAGTGATGCCACACGTTGATGCTGCCCCTCGTCCTCTCTCTGGGACAGAGTAGCTGATGGTGAAATAATGTCTCATTGTTAGCCCTCCCTTCCGCGTTAGCCCTCCCTTCCGCAGATCCGCAGCTCAGGACCGTGGGGAAGACTCTCAGTGTCTGAGGGTTTCATTTGCATTCTCTTCATCTAGGACAGCTGGGGCTCAGGTGTTAACTGCTGCCCAATTGCAGGAAAGAAACCAATGTCACTGTTGCAAAAGCCTTTCTGCAGGATTGCTGTGTGAAGATGGACTTTAAACAGCAAACAGATTACACAAAAATGCCCTCAAATTAATTTACTTGAGGGTAGAGAATTCGGAGTCTTTCCCAACAGCTCAACGTCTTTATCGGTCTCTCAGATAAATAATATTTACAGGAAGCTCACAATCAAACTTGCTGATTTCCAGCACTTGATGGAACTGGCTCTGTTGATGAGAGCATATCCGCGCTTGCCTCCCCTCACACTGCTTGCAGGTGGAGGGAAATAACTGAATACTCTGCCGATGGAGTCCAAGCGGAAGGGTTAAACAGCACTGTCCTGTGAACAAGGAGACGGATTGAGAAGGTGATATACTTCAAAGACGTTGGTGCTTAGAAACCCGAGATCAAAGTATAATGTTGTTGGATCTGAGCGACTTTCGGCTTGTTTGGATTTGGAAACGTAAGAATGCCACTTATCTGGGGCATGATCTTCGCTCAGCAGCTTGTGTTAATCCTGGCATCTGAGAATGTCTTACTTGAAGTCGCCATCGAGCCTTGGTCGTTTGATTTCACTTTTGCCCGTCGGCCTATCAGCTATTAGATAAAAAAGGTGTAAATCAGGAAGTTGCCCCCCTTGAAATAACGTTGAATTCTGGATTAAGAAGAGTCGTTTTAGTAGGCATGGCACAGTATCACATGTGGTGAAAGTGAAACAAGTGTTTCAGGATGCTCACCCACACACTCCCGTTCTAAATAAATCCACCATCTTGGTTGTTAGCACAGTTCTGCATATGAAACTTGAGGAAGTGGGGACATGAAATTATTGGAAACAGCGCTGAACAGGTTAATGGCAATGGTATGGTGTATGAGGAATGTCAACACTAAAGGTGATTTGTAAGTTTTGGGCAGTTGCTCTTGGAGAGCAGAAGGCCGACAGCTGGCCTTGTTAAAACTTTCCAAGACATGAGTGGGATAGACAGAGGAAATAAGGGAGAATGTTGCCCACGCCTGAAAGAATCGAGAACAATTCAGCAGAGTTCTGAAGTCATTAGTAAAAGAAGAAAAATGTACATAAGGAGAAACGTTTTCACATAGCGAGTGGTTAGTGTCTGTAAACCACTGCATGAAATTGACAAAGAGGCGGTTTCAATCGAGTTATTTAAAAAACGAATTCGATGTTTATATTGAAAGTGAAAGTGTGCAGAGTGACATGAAGAAGGCAAGAGAATGATACCAAAACAGAAACACATTTATCTCTGTGGAGAGCCAGCACATCTTAGGTGGTTTGTGACACATTTGTGATTCACATTGGAATCACAGTTTGAGCAACAGAATGTAAGGAGTTCGGCCACGGCGATGTTGGCAAAGCCGGGGCACATCTACACAACAGAATATTATCCAGCATGGACATGTCGCAGGGAAGATGGCGCTGTCTGAAAATCCTGCAGTGTGTCCTGCGGATCAGAAACAGCACATATCACTAGTGGGGCAAAAACAGGCCTCTGTTCCGTGGCCAAGCGGCATAAACCGCGGGATTCCGGTTCCTGTTCAGCAGGCGGGCGTAGTTTGTATCCCACTGCTGCAGCGTGTTAATGTGCTCTGGTCAAAGCCAAGCTAAAAGCAGGGTATTGGAGAGCTGAATGCAGTTTTGGCGAGTGCAAACACCCTCAAAGGTGTCACAGTCCATGCGGTGGCCGCCTCCCCCACCGAAAATCGCAGGCGGCACATTGGTTAGCACTGCAGCCTCACAGCGCCAGAGACCCGGGTTCAATTCCCGCCTCAGGCGACTGACTGTGTGGAGTTTGCACATTCTCCCCGTGACTGCGTGGGTTTCCTCCGGGTGCTCCGGTTTCCTCCCACAATCCAAAAATGTGCAGGTTAGGTGAATTGGCCACGCTAAATTGCCCGTAGTGTTAGGTATGGGGTAAATGTAGGAGAATGGGTCTGGGTGGGTTACGCTTCGGTGGGTCGGTGTAGACTTGTTGGGCCGAAGGGCCTGTTTCCACACTGTAGGTAATCTAAAATCTAATACTGTTGTTTCGTTCCACGCGAGTTGAGCTTTCACTGGAACCAAAACGAGACTGTTACTTCATTGCTGTCGTGAAGCAAAGTCCTGCAGTGACTTACTCGTCGTTATTTGGTGTTCTGACGAAAGGGAAATGTTTCCAATGAGTGACGATGTTACATGGTCTTAAGTTTCCTTCATTTCTGTCCTGCAGACATTAGAAGGGAAAGGTAATCTAATCGAGACTGTCATTGGTGAACTTCACTTTTTATGGCCCATTCTTGTTGTGTTGTTTCTTCCTCTCTTTTCAGCACTTTCTGGGAAGGGGTGGTGCACGAACGCTCCAGTATTTTTGAAAGAGTAGTTTAGAATTGCCCTGCTGTTAGTTGTGAAATTAGTTTATGGCTCATGCTCACGGTCTGTATCACATTCAGCTTTCATGCTTCGCTGTGTCTGAAAAATGTATTTTCTTTGTCATTTTTGTTTCTGTTCCGTGTTAAATGCTGACTGTTTTGCCATTCGCTCAATACATTACAAGATAACACCGTTTGTGAGGTAACTTCCAGCAGCAAACACCCTCAACTGAAGATCCGGGAATATTTCACGGAGTATGGTCAGTCGGGGCAAAATTAAGAAAGTCTTTTGGTTCTGTAGTGTTTCACAATGCTATCTTTCCGGTGACCTGCCGCAGAGAGCGATGGCAAGCCCCGCTAAAAGTAATCCTTTCAAGCCGGTGTAAGTAACACGCCATTATTGGGGCACACAGCATGGAAACAGAGTCTTTGTGGATTTCGTCCATGCTGACCAAATCGCCAAAATTAAACAAGTCCCACTTCCCAGCACTTGGCCCCTATCTCTCTGAACCCTTCCGACCCAGAAACTCCTCCGGTTGCCTTTGAAACCTTCTGAGTGTACTCGCCTCCTCCACTTCCTCTGGTGGCCAATTCCATACACGCACAGCTGTCTGTGTGGGAAATGTGCCTCAGGTCCCGTTTAACTTTTAGCCCTTTCACCTGAAACCTCCGCTCTCCAGATTTCAACTCACCCCACCTTGGGTAAAATACTTCCTCAGTTTACAAACTTTCTATAGGATCATGCCCCAGCCTCTACGCTGCAGGGCAAATTGACCAAGCCTGTTCAGCCTCACCCGACAGTCGATACATTGACAACATTCTTGCAATTTTGTGAGCAATTTCACATGACTTTCTTACTTTTTCGATGATGCCAATTACGCTGGACAACAACGGGCTATTGGAAATGGAAAGATGAAGCGAAGAACTGCTGCAAATGACAGTGCTGGGCACCGCTGAACAGCAGCAGGCCCTGGCGGGACTTGTCTCTGGTGTGTAGTAGTTATCACATTCGCTTCACACGCGAAAGGTCCCCAGTTTGAAACTGGGCAGAAACAGCCCTGTCCCCAATTGCAGCCTTTCAGATGGACGAGAATGCATCTTTCCTGCTTGCTTTCCCATCAGCAAACCTGGCTTTGCGTTTGCTCGTGCAAATCCGCTCTCAGGGTGAAAAGTAATGCAATTCCATTTAAGTACTGGGCGAAACGTTGTTAAGTGTTTCTCCAACCGGCTTCTGATCATACGCTATCCTGTTTAAGACTGTAGTTACCGCGTTCTGATCCTTCGATGAAAAGTAGCAACACATTTCCATTCCTTGCGCAGGCGACCCGGTTCAAAGCCAAGAAGAAAGCTGATGTGCTGGGTCACGGTGCACCATGGATTCCTAATGTAGCCTCTCTGTCAAGAGTATCCCAAAGTAGTCTCTGAAAGGCCTCATTTGGAAGCAGACTGCCGTTATTCAACGTGCGAGAATTAGCATTAGAAGTCCTGAATCATGTTGTCGCACATTTGCAGCTCATTCCATTAGCAACAGCAATAACTGAATTTACAATCTCTGGAGCTGTGCTGTCATAGCGACACTAATATTTAGGTATGCACCGAGATCTAAGCCATGTTGGAACTGAGACTGGGGAAATAACAGACAAGCTACAGAATGACCTCGCAACCATTTGGTTTTCTTAATCTCACAGATAAGCAGGAAAATGTAAACAGGGAGGGTGAGGGGAGGAGGCAAGTGGGGTAACAATGTGAGGCAGTTGCAGTTTAGTGAAATTCCTGCTTTTTGATTCACTCAACAACAAGAGACGTGAAGGTGACTCAGGCGGGAGAGATTTTCACATCGAGAACAAAGAACACTCACGTACAGTTAGCAACTCTTTGACATCTTGTGGGGTGGGAGGGTGCGATAATCACTTTTTTTACTTCTGTTCATATGTTCTGAAACTATCGTTTACATTGATGAGAACAGAAACTCCTTTCCTAATTCGCACCATGGAATTTTGTAACTTTTCTGAGTCGCTTCCCATCGATTCCCACATTGATTTCCACCTCAGCTGGCAGCCATGTCGCTCATTTCCTGATGTGGAGATTCTGCAGCAAGTTGCATGGATAAGATGAAAGACAAGGAAATGCCAACTCGTACTGGCACCGAGGTTTGAACATCCTCACAATGTGATCTGTCCTTCTCGGATTGTCCTGGTACCTCGGTTTTCAGGTAGAGAACATTCTTTATGACTCTTATTCTGCAAACCAGACACAGTGACTGAAACTATGCTGCACGGTATGATGCAGAACACGGCCTACTCAGCTTTGTGCATTTTCCCTGTCATCCGGTATGTTTCGTGTTCCATTCTGTTTCGAGCAATGGTCGAAATAATTTACCAAAGCAAGAATCGAAATTCCAGTAATGTCATGCAGCTCATGGTTATTTTATCAAATCATGACAGAAAATGCATTCTCACCCTTGCATATACATTTGTAGCTGAAAATAGTGTCAGAAGATAGATTCAGCTTTCCATTGAGTTTTGTGTGGGTTGGTGGGCTATTGTTATCTGCTGTGAAATTGATATCAGAGTCGGGCATATCCCAGCTGTTATGCGAGGAGGACAAGGACCGCGAAATGTTTTCGCTGTGCTTTATCTGTTGTTTTTCAGGAGCACAATTGAAAATGTACGAAAATAGGCTGCACGCGTGCGTGGGTGTTACCGTGGCCGGTCTCGAAGGGGGTGTCTCTTCCAATCCCACCACTGCCATTTCTGTTGGTCAACAGCAAAGCTGTAGCGTGTTTAAGTGCCGTGTTCAAAGCAACAAATAAAAAGACCTGGTAGGTCTGCTTGTTGGAAAATTAACGACGGTTTGGGATAGAGCATCTCTCTCAAAAGGGTCAGTTTCTGCCCTTTCATGGTTGTGTTTGCCTCCCACATGTAAAATCACAAGCAGCTTTACAGCCGCTGTTTTTACTTCCAGGCAAGTTGAGTTTTCACTGAAACCTAGGAGAGACTGTTATTTCTTTGCTTTGTGAAACATAGTCCTACTCTATCCGCCGTTATTTGGTGTTCTGGCGAATGGGAAAATGATTCCAGTGAATTGCAATGTCATATGTTCAAAAATTTCTCCCATTTCCTTCATTTCTGTCCTGGACACGGCGGAATGGAAAGGAAATCTAATCGAGAATCTAATTGATGAAATTCACTTTTTATGGCCCATTCTTACTGTGTTCTTTCTTTTTCCCTTTTCAGCACTTTCTGGGATGTGGCCGAGCACTAAGGCTCCAGGATGTTTGAAACAGTAGTCGGGAATAGCCCTGCTGTTAGTTCTGAGATTAGTATATTGCTCATCCCCTTGGTTGTGTCCGACAGAACCTACCCTCGCCCTTCCTGACCCTCTCCGATCCCGGATATCAACTACCCCTCCATCTTCCACCCATTCTCAGGTGGGTGGCCGTTTTTTCTGTCTATTTAACTGTCCAGCTTCCCCAGGAACCAGCATCAACATATCCTCCACTCATGGACTCGCATCTCGAGCTCACCTCCCCACTTTCCATCACTGTCAGATACTTTGCCAGACCACAGAGTGTTACAGCAGACGTGCATCTCAGTGCAGAGCAGGCTGCACTGGCCTGCAAAGATCCAACGGCAGTCCCGCACAATTCCTTTATAATTAAGAACACGTGGCTCCCCAAAGATCTCACAACCATGATAGGGCATGTCGCACATCCAGCAATACATTTCACACCCCTTAGGTAAGACACAGACCCTTTAGTAGAGCTTACACTGATTGGACAAGGCGAGTTTTTTGTGCGCTGTGCTCCTGCATTACTACATCTACTTTTACAAAACAAGGCCCAGGCGCTGCCTCCTCCAATGACAGCCCACTCTTATTAGCTGACATCCCATAATTACTGTTCGCACAGCCAAAGAACCATGCAGGTCAGCTATTTTCCGCCCAATCACGGTCAGTTACACTCAGACAGAGAGCAATCCTGTCATCAATACAACAATACCCGTATCACCGTGGCAGTGTTTGGAATCAAACCAGTTGTTGAATCACCTCTACAACAGGGAATCCTCGGGCCCACAACCAGCCCATGCAACACTCCCTTCTTAACTATCCCAAAGCATGGAAGACCATGAAAATTGTGCTTTGAGCAAAACCTTAGGATTGTCAATGCCATTGTTGTTCCCTGCTTCCCAATAGTCTCGGACACAAATGCTCTCCTGATCAGTACCCGGCCTCCTCCACCTGATATTCTTGTAATCGACCTTTGCTCACATCATTCTCCATTAATTTGTTTCTTGAAACTTTATGTTTTTACATATAGCGGCTGCAAAAATACATGGGCCAGCTTTCTCTAAGGGTATTCGAGAGCCCCAAATCTGTGCTGCTGCAGTATACCTCACCCTGTACACCCTTCATCTACCATGCCACAGCACATTCCTCCAGTATGCGAATGACCTGCTATTGGCTTCCACTACTGCATGAAAGCGGTTTACAGTGGCCTTGCTCTGTAGTCTGGCACGGGATGGGCATTGGGTGCCTATCAAGAAAATGGAGCTCTGTCAGCAAAATGTCTAATATCTTTCCTACGCCCTCAGAGCACTGTCCATGGAGCAATTGGCTGTCTTCACCCAGTTTCTCTACCTGCCACAACCAGGCAGCTGCAAGTGTTTCTGGGGCTGGTGAAGAAATGCAGGCCTTGGATTCCTGCCCATTGTGCTATTAATGCACCTCGATGGGAGGCAGCTTCCCGTAAACAAAATGAAGTGAAGATCCAAAATGCAACAGAAATTCACTGAACTGAATCAACAAATAATTTCCACTCCTGCTCTGGGAGTCCAGATTAATCCCGGCCCTTCTGTCTTTATGTAACCAAGCCAGAAGGGTTCGCGTCTGACATTTTAAAACAGCTTCATGGGGATCTCCATCGCCCTGTTGCGTTTTCTATTGTTTAGTTACCACCTGTTATGAGTGGAATGCCGGCATGATTTTGCGCGTTGGCAGCAGCCACAGTAACAGTGTATAAGGCCACCCCTATTGTGCTAGATAATCCGTGTATTGTTTTGGTCCCATTGTCAATCTTACTGCTGCCTAATTCAGCAACAATCCAACATTTTACTGCAACTCAGAGAACTGGTCATCAGGTCGATTGGTGATCTACGTTACCCTTTCCCTACACCGTGCCCTAATTTTGATACCCGCCACCCTAATTCCGCTCATTTTACATGATTCTGCAGACAACCACAACTTCTTGGACCTGGTTCAGCATTCCTGACAAACGGGTCCTGTCAGAAACGTTGATTTTTCTGCTTCTCGAATGCTGTCTTACATGCTGTGGTTTCCAGGATCATTCTCATCTTGACTCTAATCTCCAGCATCAGCAGTCCTCACTTTCGCATGGTTCAGCAGGTGTCCTGACCGGCCTGAGAAAACCTGGACCAGATTCTGTTCACCAGCGGCTCTTGCTTCCGGACATCAGACTAATAACACTAGCAGGACATGCCATCTGCACCCCCTTCACCACTCTCGAATCAGTTGCATTACCAGATGGGGTGTCCACACAGGTGGCAGAGTTCTTTGCTCTCATCAGAACCTGCAAACTGGCAGAGGGTAGCACAGCCACAATCTACACAAACTCCAGATGTGCCGTCTTTCAGGACTTTGGCACAATATGGAAACAGGTGGGTTTATCGGCTCAGCAGGGAGACGAATCAAGCATGCTGCGCACATTGCCAACATCCGAGAAGCAGTCCTGCTATCCGCCGCTGTCGCTATTTTAATGTATGACTCCCACAACTCTACCACCGACACCGTCACCTCAGCAAATGCATCAGTTTATGCAGCCACCCGGGAATCCGCACGACCCCTTGTCAGTTATGCCCTGCAGACCCCCAGGGTGGTGAAACCTCCAGAGTCCCCTGACCCTCTCAATGCAATCCGAGCACCTCAGCAAGCCACCACACCAGAAGAGAGGGTCGCATGAGCCCACATTGGTGCCACACAATCACCATCCTTACACGTTCTTACCCACCTCGATGGCTGCATCATCTACCTGAAAGCCCACCTGCACTTATTGGCCCTGGCGGCACACTGAATTGGACACACAGGCAAGATGCTGCCAGCCATTCCTGGTATGCAGCGGGATTCGCTGCAGCTGCCCAAGCCCTGCTGTCACAGTGCCTCATCTCTCTACCGAAAATGTCGGGAAGCCGATGTCCAAACATGATTACCTACGAGTTCCTGAGGGGACATTCACGCACCTTCTAACTGACCTTGCCCATATGCCTCAAAAAGAGGAATACAAACATGTCCTAGTTATTGTCGACATGTTTTCAAAATGGATAGAGTCATTACACATCAACAAAAAAAATCCACCAGAGCAGTGGTAAAATGTGTCCTGCAGGACGTTATTACAATAGTTTTATATCCCAGGGCGCTTGGAAACATACGGTGGATGGGGCCCATTTCACCGCAAAGTTCATTACTGCTGACTGTTACGCCCTCGGGATATGCTGGAGATACCACATTCTGTACCACCCCACCGTCATCAGGAATGGTGGAGAGAAGGAACGGCACACTCAGAACCACCCTCCCCAAAGTCACTAAGAACACAGGACTGGCTTGGCCAGACGGCCGGCCACTGGTGTTTTACATAGTAAGAGGACAGGGAAACCGAATAACGGAAATTACACCCTTTGAAGTGCTAACGGAACGACCCATTCCCACAGATGCCGGACCCACAAAACTAGCCAATGACACAGCATTGCTCCTAACACAGGAAACTCTCTTGGATTACGTTCAAGCCCTTAGTAGAAGGATCACTTTAAACCATGGTGCACTAACTCACTGCTCTTGACACCTGCAGCGTTCTGGTCTGTAGCAGAGTGCAGCATCGTAGATTTACTTGGACACAACTTGTTTGCCCACAATTCCATTTTCAATAATATTTAGACAGGAACCAAAACCCACCACCTAAGAATATACAATAACACTTATTTTGTCTGCGCCACAAGGCATACACTGGCTGGCGTTGTCATGGGCTCTCACGTGATATGTGGTACCACTCCTTTACCACTCCCAGTCGTCTCCCTTCCAGAAACTTATTCCCCGTTTTCCTGTACACTTCCGACAGCCTGCACCTCGACATAGAGGCATATCAACTGGCCACCACGCTAGAGGAGATAACATGCCACGGCTGAAGTACTTGCCCAGTTGAATGTAGAGGCTGTCGCATTCGCACTGTCGCCCTACAAAACAGAATACCCTGGACAACTGGCTGGCCAAAATTGGGGCACTTGCACCTTCATTGGCACAGTGCTGTACCTACACCCCTGACCCCACCGGCCTCACAGCGCCAGAGACCTGGGTTCAATTCCCGACTCAGGCGACTGACTGTGTAGAGTTTGCACATTCTCCCTGTGTCTGCGTGGATTTCCTCCGGGTGCTCTGGTTTCCTCCCACAGTCCAAAGATGTGCAGGTCAGGTGAATTGGCCATGCTAAATTGCCCGCAGTGTTCGGTAAAGGGATAAATGTAGGGGAATGGGTGGGTTACGCTTCAGCGGGTCGGTGTGGACTTGTTGGGCCATAGGGCCTGTTTCCACACTCTAAGTAATCTAATCTAATTTGATCTAAGTAATCTAATCTAAAAAAATATAACGGACCTGACACACCACTTTCCACAGGCTGCTGCTGTCCCAAATGAACCGGAGTCCCACTGGGACCTCTGGACCTGGGCAACCGCCTGGCTTGGCTCACGGGGCACTGAACTGCTTGAGGAACTAATATCCCGTATTGCGGTTGTGGATACCATTATCCTGATCATGGGCCTCCGTCTGTGCTGCTGCCGGTTTTGTACAGCACGTTTACCCCTGCTCTCCTCACAAAACAGCTTGTACAAGTTCTTTGGAGTGAGATCCCCTCCCCGACACAAACTACACTTGGTCAGATTCAGACACTGACTGCTACCTATCTGACACCGAAACCCCACTATCTGATAGCCGACTTGGTTCAGGCTACATTGCACTTTTTCAACATGCTCTAAACAAAATGGTGAACTGTGGGAGAAAATCTGCTACACTCTCCACCCACAGCATAATCACATAAAAAAACACAGAAGCATGTTTACGAAACACAGAAATCATGCCTGCTAATACACATAGAACACACCCACAATGCCTCAGTTTTGCCCAAACAGGCGAATCTAGAATCCAGACATTCTAAGCTACTCCCAAACCAAATAAGATAACTCTCAAACAGCCTTCACAGGAAGCTCCTAGCCTCGATCATCTCTTCAGTCCTAATACCCTTCGCACAAGCTCGTTTCCCATATAAAACGACAGCGCATAAACAAGAGGCAGACTGAGAAACCCCTCAAGACTTTGCTCCCAGGAGGAAAACAATGGACGGAACTGAATGCCAGGAGAAGGAGCACTTACACATACTCCTGCAGACAGGAAATACGTTAATAATCCCAGAGAAGACATTCTCACGTATTCAAGGAGATGGCTGGAATCTCCAGTGTCAATTACAATTGAATTGTTACTGCCACACGCTTGTTTAACTTACATTCAGTTTATTATTGTTTTAATCGCTTTATAATTTTCACCACTGTACTGTTTCTACTTTACAATCATCACCTTTGTTTTGTACCCCTATGAAACCTTCCATGCACCCTGTGCTTGGGGGAGAACATTCTGGCCACATGTGCGGAGAATAAGTTCTGTGTCAGCCTGGTCAATGTCTTTTCCGTGATGTCAATTTGTTTAATCGGATCTGGTTTCTGATCCATTGAGCTGAATTTCTCTGACATCACGTGATCGTGAATTGCTTATGCTTTTACCGTGTTATCAGTCTCCCGTGTGGGATCTTAGTGAAACCCACATGCACTACATCATTTTCACTCCCCTCTGATCACTTCCTCAAAGCAGTTACTTGGCCACAACATGTCTGCCTACAATTCCATTTTCAATAATATTTAGACAGGAACACAAACCCACCACCTAAGAACATACAGTGACACTTACTTTGTCTGTGGCCACATATCTGGTAGGCATTACCTCCTCTGACAAAACCATGCTGACTCCTTGATCAAACCTTGCCTGGACAAGTTGCAATTAATTCTCTTCTTCAGAGGTTTCCCCAAACGTTTCCCGACCACTCCTGTGAGACTCACTTGGCTGTATTTCCCTAGTTTGTTTCTGTTTGCCTTGTTAAAAAGTGGAACCCCATTAGTAGTCCCGCAGGCCACAACCAACTCCCCTGTGGCCAAAGAGGAATGTGAAACATTGGTCCGAACCCCTTAAATTGCTCCTTTGTCTCACAGAGCAACGTAAGATACAACTGCACTCTGAGCGGGGGACTGGTCCACGTTTAAGACTCTCAAAACCTCCAGTATTGTCTCAGCCCCTATATGTACCTGATCAAGAATCTGTCAGTGCATCTTCCTGCATTCTATACAGTTGTCTTCCCACAAAAGTACTGTTTGCCAGCTGAATGTGGAAAGTGATTCATCCAGTTATCCTATTTACAACTGCACACAACTATACTGTCACACTGGAGGGGTTACATCCACGTATTTTAACTGGAAAACGCTGTGTTTCGCCTTTGCGGCAACAAACCATATAGCTTTGATAACCAATGGAACATTGTTACCGTGAGAAAGCGTTTGAGCGTTCTCTATCTGATTAGACTTGATTACACCCCTGCGTGGACTCCAATCCGTTCACATCTGACATGAGGGATGTTTTTCCCTCTCCTGTTCATCACATCCAGGATAGAACTGCAGTAGAAATTATTACTATCGTCATTGACCTAAGTATTTGATGCCGGTGGCTCACCTTGTAATGGGAACTACCCACAAGAGAACTTTTCAACAGGAACACAGTTCTGTCTTCTGTGCAGGGGATCATTGCACAAGCGCAGTATCAGGCTTCTACCAAGCCATGTGCAGTCATTCTTCCTCGAACATTACAGTATTCGACTCTAACTAGAACAAAACCAGATGGTGCTGGAAAAACTCAGCAGGTCTAGTAGCATCTGAAAAAAGACATCAGAGTTAACATTTTGATCCAGTGACCATTCCTCAGAACTAACGATAGCTTGGAAAATGTTGGTCTATCTGCAGAAGATATAGTGGCGGTTGGGGGAGGGTAAGGAGTAAACAATAGGTAGGGATAGAGTTCAAATAGAGAGAAGAACAGTTGGACAAAGGAGTGGATGATGATCTGGCTAGCAGGGTGAATAGTTGTTAATGGAGACTGCTAGTACCGAACCATATGTGGTGTGTTATGGAAGGTTATGTGACAACAAGGCCTGGCGTGTGGGATAGGGGAATAGGACTTGGAAGAGTTCAGGCCCTAAAAACATTGAAATTGATATGCGGTCTGGAGGGCTGCAGACTCCCCAAATAGAAACTGAGGTGGTGTTCTTCCAGCATGTCCTGAGATTCGTTGGAACTCTTCTTGAAGACAGGACTTGGATGTTCTGCAATGTGGTCACCCAGTCCAAACTTCGTTTCCAAAGATAGTGGAAGCCACATTGCGAGCACTGATTGTAGTCGAGAGGATTGTATTAGAGCAAATGAAAATGATTTAATAGCCATTAGAGAGACACGGTTACAGGAAGGCCACGACTGTGAGTTAATATCCAGGAGTAGAGACTATTTGGAAGGTCAGACAGCAGTGTAAAGAAGGTGGTGTCTCTCTGTTATTCAAGGCCGACATCAGGAGAGACAAAGTATGGAGAATGAGTTTGAATTAATTTGCGTGGAAAGCAGAAATTCTAAGAAGAACAAGTCACTGATCGGTGCAGTACATAGGCCAGCAAATAATAACATCGCACTGGTAAATGTAATAAACAAGCAAATAAGCAATGCCTTTAAAAGTGGGTCAGCTTTTATCATTAGGGATTTTAATCTACATGAAGCTTGGTCAAACCAGCTCACTCACAGTACCTTTAAGGAGGAGTTCGTTGAGAGTATCCGTGATAGTCTTCTTGAACAATATGCAATGGAACCGACGAGGGAGAAAGCAATCCTCGATCTGGTACTGTGTAAAGAAACAGGAATAATTAATTATCTCATAGTTAGGGATCCTCTTGTAACGAGTGATCACAATATGGCAGAACTTAGAATTCAGATGGGGAGTGTGAAGAGAAGATCCAATACCAGGGTCCTGTGCATGTACAGGGGGCACAACAATAGAACGAGAGTGCACCTGGCTAAAGGAGACTGGAAGCAAAAGTTATATGGTGGGACAGATATCGAGCAGTGGTGGACTTCCAAAAAAGATGTTTTTGTAGAAGTGCTCATCAAAAGTATATTCAAGTGAAAAGGAAGGACTGTAAGAAAATCGGTAATCTGCCCTGCGTGTCTTAGGAAATAGGGGAGGCTATCAAAGTGAAAGAGAAGGCATGCCAAAAGGCCAAGAACAGCATGAAACTGGAAGAGTGGGAAAACTTTAAAGATAAAGATGAGGGGAAAAGCAAACTCGTACAGAATACAAAGATGGATAGCAAAAGTTTCTATAAAAATATAAAACAAAAAAAACAGTGGCGAAAGTAAAGATTGGTCCTATCGAGGATGAGAAGGGACATTCAGTTATGTGATGTGATGAAACGACCGAGGCATTGAACAGGTCGTTTGTGTCAGTCAACCCAGTGGAGGATGCTAATAACATGCCAGTAAGGGGCAAAGAGAGAAATGCAGGTGAGGACCTGGAAACAAAAATTATTTCGGAAGAGATAGTGTTAGGTAAGCTAATGGAGCTGAGGATGGACAAGTCTCCTGGCCGTGAGGGAATGCATCTCAGGGTATGAAAGGAGATGGCGGGGAGAAACAGCAAGTGCACAAGTGGCAATTTTCAAATTCACTAGACTGCGTGGCAGTCCCAGCAGATTGAAAAACAGCTGGTGTGACACCACTGTTTAAAAAGGGAGGTGGATAAATGATTGGGAATTATTGATTAGTTCGCTTAATTTCTGCAGTTTGAGTTTATTATCAAGGAAGAAATAGCGGGGCTTCTCGATAGACATTAGACCGATGCAACGTAGGTTCATGAAGGTTCAAGCAGAAATGTTATTTTGCAGCTGTAAAAGGTGCTGGTGAGGCTATCCTTGTTGCATTGCGTGCACTTTTGGTCCCCTTACTTGAGAACGGATTTACTGGCACTGGGCGGAGTGGGGGATGGCGGTGGAGAGTAGGTTCACTAGGTTGATTCTGGAGGAGAGGGAATTGGCCTATAAAGAAAGACTACGTAGATTTGGACTAATTTCTTTGGAATTTAGAAGAATGAGCGGGGAATCTTACTTTGAACGAAATAGATTAGGTAGAATTGAATAGGATGCTTCCTCTTGCAGGTGAAGTTCGGAGAGGAGGGCGTAGCCTCAGGATTAGAGGGAGCATATTTAGGACTGAGTTCAGAAGGACCTTCTTCACCCAGACTGATATTACTATTTGCAAAACCTTTCCCAGCGAAGAACTTGATGCTGATGCATCAAAGGTTTTTACAGCTAACAGCGATACTTCTTTTGAAAAATAAATCAAATAAGGGATAGAGTGAGAGGGCGAGTAAGCGGATTTGAGTCTTTAGAAAGATCAGCAATGATGTCATTGAATGGCGTAGCAGGCTTGAAGGGCCGGACAGCCTACTCCTGCTCGTGTTTTTAGGTTCTACGCATTTATTTGTCACAAAAGGAGCGATGCAGTGGGTTGACTCCATGGGGCGAGTTGCGGGAGGTGTTGGGAATGAAGGCGAAGTACATCAAGGTTTCTGCTAGGGAATGGTCCCTCTGGATGGTGGACAGGGACGGGAGAGGTAGAAATGTGTGATGATGACATCTCGCGAGAGGTAGTGGAAATGTTTTGTTTTAAATTGATGATCACTTGAAGCACCACTGCGAATACATTTGCCAACTTTTATTGGTGCGGCATTGAGAGCATTCTGTCTGGATGTATCACTACCATGAATGGCATCTGTCCCATTGAAGATCGGAGACACTGTGAGTGGTCAACTCGGCCCGGACAATCACAAAGGCCAACCTATTATATGTTTACTTGTTATTCATACATTGATGCTACTTAACACTGCGATCTGCTTGTATTGATCTGAAGATAAAGCTTTTAACTGTGCCTCAGAACACGTGACAATAAATTCAATTCAATTCAATTGTGAAATGTCGACGAGATGGTTTTTTGGAGCAGCTTGTGGTGGAGCCAAGTAGGGAACAGGCAATACTGGATTTAGAGTTGTGCAATGAGGCAGACGTGACAAGGAACCCTTAGGAGGCGGTGATTATAACATGATTAAGTTTACTCTGCAATTTGAGAGGGAGAATACACAACCAGAGGTAACGGTTTTAAAGTTGAATAAAGACAATTACAGAGGCATGAGGAAGGAGCTGGATGAAATTGATGAGGAGAGGAGCACAGCAAGAAAGCAGGAAAGTGGAAATGCAGTGGCAGGAGTGTCTGAGCATAATTCAGCAGATACATTAGAGACACATCGTGTGGAAAATGACGCATGGCGCATGGAGAATAAGGCAATCTTGGCTGACTGAGGAAGTCATCAATAGCATTACAGCAAAGGAGAAAATATATAATGTGGCGAAGGGCAGTGAACAATCAGATGATTCGAAAGCTCACAAAGACCTACAAAGGGCAACAACAAAACTAATAAGCAGGGAGAAGATTCAATATAAGATAACTAAGAATATAAAAGAAGACTGCAGTTGTTTCTTTATTCATTTAACGCAAAAGAGAGGAAGACGTTGACAATGGATTGAGGAACTGAAAAAAATATTTCGTGCCTGTCTTCTCAGTGGAAGGCATGAGTTATACCCAAACATACACGAGAATGGGGGAACAGAAGTGAGTCTCGTGCCATCACTGAGAAGGTGCAAGAAATACTGAATGGCCACAAGGTGGATAAATCATCTGGATCATGTGGAGTACCCGCCCGGTAGACAACTGAAGAAATAGTGGATACGTTAGTGGAGAACTTTTAGGAATCGCTAGAATCAGGAAGGGTGCTACAGAACTGAAAAATCACAAACTTGACACCCCATTTTAAAAAGAAACTACACAAAAGCTGCAAATTACAGACCAATCAGCCAAAACTTGGTTGTGGATAAGGTCCTGGAATCCAGTGCTTTGGAAGAAATTTCTGAATGCTTGGAAGTGTATGTAAACATAAGGCAAAGTCAGCATGGTTTCAACAAGGGGAGGCCATGATTGACAATTCTGTAAGAATTCCGCTTTGCGGAAGTAACGAGTAAGGTCGACCAAGGAGAGCCATTGGATGTTATGTGTCTGGACTTCAAGAAGGCCTTTGATATTTACCGCACATGAGGCTACTAAATAAGATAAGAGCCCATGGTGTCAGAGGCAAGGTGCGTTCGCAGGACACAAAGGAGTGATAGGGAACAAAAGGATCCATCTCAGCATGACAGCTAGTGACAAGTTCAAGGCTGCGTTGGGACCACAACTTTTCATTTTTTCCATTAGCGATCAAGATAAAGTACCTGAGAGCAATGTGTGTCAATTTGCAGACAATGCAAAGGTAGAAGGACAGGGCGCAGTGAGGAGGCAGGGATGCTGCAGAATGGTATGGACATGTAGGGAGCGTCAGAAAAAAAATGGCAGATGGAGCATAACGTGGAAAAGTGTGAGGTGGGAAGAATAAAGATACGGATTATTGTCTAAACGGGGCGAAAGTTCACATGCCAGGTGTGCAAAGATACTTGAGAGTTTTCGCCCAGGACTTTCTCAAGGGGAACTTGCAGGTTGAATCTGTCGTCAGGAAGATAATTTCAATAAACACATTTATTTTTGGAATACTTGAATATGAAAGCGGGGTTGCACTTCCGATAATCTATAAGGGTCTAGTCAGACCACATCTGGATTCCTGTGTGTACGTTTGGTCCTCAAATTTCAGGTAGGATGCACTAGTCCTGGGGTGTGTCCAGAAGTGATTCACGATTATGATCCCAGAAAAGAAAAGCTTGACACATGAGGAACGTTTGACGATTCAGGGTCTATACTCGACGAAGTTTAGAAGGATGAGAGGAAATCTAATTGATACTTATAGAATCGTGAATAGCCTGGACACAGTGGATGCTGAGAAGGTGTTTCTATTTTTAGTAGAGACTAGAACTCAAAGGCACAGCCATGGAGAAAAGGGAAGATATTTGACAACAGTAATAAGAGACACTTATTCAGCCACAGAGTGGTGAATGTATTGAATTCATTGCCAGATAAGGCTGTGGAAGCTAGGTCTTTGATTATATGTAAGACTGAGTTATGTAGCAGCGTGGTTTTCAAGGGGATCAAGGTTTATGGGGCTAAAGCAGGAGAATTGGGTTTAGAAAGATATCTGCCATGATTTAATGGCAGAGCAGATACACTGCGCTAAATGGTTTAATTTCTGCTCTATTGTCTCATGGACTTATGCATCGAATGACCCATCTTCAAGTTCCCCTCCACGGAACGTGCCAGCCAGGCTTGAAGCATTGTCAACGAAGATCTAATTTAGTGCGAATCCAGACTTGATGGGCCAACTGGTCTCTTCCCGCCCTCCATCTTCTATTTTATCATTCTTCCGAAAAAAAAAATGATGAATGCAATGACAAAACTTGTGGCCGGTCCTCTGACTCTTCTCTGAACAGGCAGTTGCTAAAGTTCCAGCATCATTTCCCTGCTCTTATATTCCACCTGCTGTCAAGAACAGAAAGCATCTTTCACCCCGCGAGACCACTTGATCCCTTGCACAAACACCTTCAAAAGTTCGTGAATGCCTACTCCAATTTCACTTCTAACAGTCACACCTTTATCATTATTCATCCCCAAATTCATTATCACCCCTTTACTGGATGAAATTCATTTCAGCACATTTTCTTGTCAATTGTTTCCAATCTCCCTGCAGTCTATGGCTTTCTTCCTCATGGTTAACTACATGACTAATTGTTACATGATTTGCAAACTGTTAAATGATGGCCACGACAAATAATTAAAAATTGTTGACCTATATGAGAAAACAATAGAACTCATAGAAGCCATGGTTCATAAGCTTGCAGAGGACAGCAGAATTGGAGACTTTAAAGAAGGTGATCTAAGATTCCAGAAGGATATTATTCCAATATGTCTTTAGGCTGAAAAATGTCACATGGAGTTCAATCTGGATAAATGGAAGGTATTGCATTTTGCTACATCAGATAAGAGTAGGGCTGATACAATTAATGATCGGGCGTTGCATCGTGTTGTGGAATGCGGAGGCCACGAATGCAATAATTCATTTTAATTTGCTTCATGTATAGACAGAATGGTTAAAGAAATGTCATCTTGCCTTTGTTGCTCAGTCCTTTGAGTATAGGAGTTGGTACGTTATGTTGAAGTTGAATAGGACATTCGGTGATGTCTCTTCTGGAATACATTGTCGACTTCTTGTCGCCCAGTAACAGCACGGAAATTATTCAGCTGGAGTAGGTTTAGAACAGGTCTACCAGCGTATGGCTAGTGGGGAAGGTTTGTGTTATAACGAAAGGCTGGATAGGCTGAGAATATTTCCAGGAGGTTGAAAGGCGACCTGATAGAAATTTAGAAATTCTTGACAGTTCGGCTAGAGTTAACTGTAACTGTCTTTTCTCCAATGAGGGGTACTTCAACTCGAGATGGCAAATGTTTAAAGTGAAAAGAGGGATTTAAAATAAGACATGAGAGGCTTTTTTAACAGAGGATGGTTTATGTGTGCAATTCACTTCCTGAGGCAGTGATGAATGAAAGTACATTTACAATATTTACAGGATATTTGGATCGATAAATGAATTGGAAAGTTTCAGTGGGATTAATAAAAGCTATTCATTCATGCCGAGTACATTATTTATTGCCCAGAGGGAAGTTCAGAATCAACTACGATATTATGGATCTGGAGAAACATGCCAGCCAGACTAGATAGGTATGGCAGTTTCCTTCCCTATCAGGCATTAGTGAATCAGATCTACAACAACTGATTCAACATCATCCTTAGACTCCAGGTGTCTATTTAAATAAAATTACAGCATCTGCCATACCAGGGGTGAACCCGTGTCCACAGAATTATATTAGATTAGATTAGATTACTTACAGTGTGGAAACAGGCCCTTCGGCCCAACAAGTCCACACCGACCCGCCGAAGCGCAACCCATCCATACCCCTATCTTTACCCCTTTAACCTAACACTACGGGCAATTTAGCATGGCCAATTCACCTGACCCGCACATCTTTTGGACTGTGGGAGGAAACCGGAGCACCCGGAGGAAACCCACGCAGACACGGGGAGAATGTGCAAACTCCACACAGTCAGTCGCCTGAGTCGGGAATTGAACCCGGGTCTACAGGCGCTGGACATTCATATTAACAATGCAGTAATAATATCACAAGGGCATTATTAACCTTCAATTGTTACAAGAGCCGTCACATGCGATTCGTTTAGTTTGTCATTATGTGCAGTATGAGCTGGTAGGAGTGAAAGGCCTGTTTTCATGCCGTGTGAGTCTATGATTTTGACGCGATGAAACTGGCAGCTGGTTTGGATTAACAGCAGTGTTGACAGTTTAATTGATCTCCTTCTGGGATATGTAATCTTGCTGGTTACTCTGGAGGTTCTTCTGCTCATTGAGCCCGTCCCATACACGGGATTGTTGAATAGTCTGTCCCCAGTTTGACTGAGTAACTGAGTTTCCACTTCAGCAGATAATTGAATCCCGCATTGCTCTGGTTTCTCTGTGATATCGGTGTCCTTTTATCTACCCAGGATGAACGATTGGTTCAAATCATGTCCAAGCAGACGCAAGACCCGTTGTCCATGTTGTGAATGTGTTTTTATTCTTCCTGATATACCCACAGGGTGTGGATGTCGCTGGTCAGGACAGCATTTGTTGTCCATCCTGATTCGCTGCTGTCTCGCTGCATGAGAGACACGGATTCGATCCCAGACTCCTGTGACTGTGTGCAGTTTTCACATTCTCTCTTTGCTTGTGTGAGTTTCCTCCCACAGTCTGAAGGTGTGCAGATTACTGGGATCAGCCATGGGAAATGAAGGGGAACGTAATAGGTATGGAGTCTGGGTCTATTCGGATATGCTTCGGAGGGATGTTGTATACTGGAAGGGCCGAATGGCCTGCTTTCCCACACTGGCGTCATTCTCGGATTAAGGGTCAGCTATGTTGTTCAGATCCTGGAGTCACAATTAGGCAGGATTGGATAAAGATGGTAGCATCCCCTGTATAAGTGACATACATGAATGGGATTGCAGGAAATTAAAGGCATGTTCTCTGTTCCTGAGTTCAGGCTTCCATTCCAGGTTATATTCGTCGAACTTTGATATTACCAGTTCCGTGTGTGAGTCCCTAAGGATGACTAGCTTTTTATATAACCACAACACCACCTTCTCCAGGTTGCAGTATTTATTGGGAACAAGAAGCTGATTCTGAGCTGATGCGAGCAAAAGCAGAGGCCAATGTCAAAACCACTGATCCAAGCAGGAAAATGAAAATTCGAACCTTGCCATCCCAAAGTTTAAGTCTCCACACGCTTTAGATGCGCCAATCGGCTGTCTCAGCAACATGTACTGATTATTGTCATAATATTATAAATGGGGGCAAGTATCCCCTTCCGCCCCGGTTTTGACCAGGAGCTGTCCCAACCTCAGAAATACATGCGCCTCTCTCCTGTCATTCCATCCCAATTTCCAACTGGATCTTCGTGCATGATTCACACAGTTTCTCTGATTCCGGGTCTGGAACTGGGATTATGTGTGATTTCATACAGCAGTTGGTACTGCCTTGTGTGGACAAAGTGATGCGAAACTGTCATGCTACTGAAGCATATGATTCAACAATATTCTGCATTATCCCAAGATTTTGGAGAGTTTCATTAATCCCATTCTCCAATACTCTCATTCATGGAATCTCCACAGTCTCTGCGGACGCTAAAGTTAAAAATTCGGTTCATTCTGCGTTCCCACATGCCTGTCGCTAAGTCCTGATATTATACATTCTTCCTGACATTTCCTCTGCTATCATACTGGTTGCAGTTTGCAAGCGTGGTCTGTGGAATGCTATAACCGTTCAGTCGATCGTATTCTGCGTTGTGATTGCAGCGACCCCGGCTCGAATCCACATCATGGCGGTCAGTTCTCTCCAAGTTTTTCTTTTGGTGAAACACGGTCAGAAATTAATCGTTTTTTACAAGATTATATTCTCCGAGGTGATGATCTGTTTTCCATCGAATTTTGTTCACTGATATTTCTGCGTTTCATGTAACAAGATTTAAACCCAAACGTTCTCGAAGATGTCTCTCCCTCGCACGCTCCCGAGCTCTCTTTTCTGTCCCTCACCCCAATTGACTGAGGCATTGCACAATCTAACATACATTTTCAGGTTGATACCATTCAGTCTGTTCCGTTGCGCTCACTGTTGCTGGGTGACCATGCGCCAATCTCTTCATTGGCACCTTCAAATCATTCAATCCGTTTAGATATCGTGGCTGTGAGACAAATTCTCTTTTAGCAGCTTTTACTGACATGGACCAGAGATTATTGGAGCGTGAGGTTCAATTAAAGGGCAACAGGGAATAACTGGGGAAAAGAGACTCTGTTGGAAAAGATCCCCCATGAGGGCTTTCTGCGATAGGCCAGTGGTATTATCGCTGGATTGTTGACACAGCAAAGTCAGGTAATATTCTGGGCTTACGGGTTGGATTCCCACCACATCACGACGATGGTAGTATGTGAATTCAATAAATGCCTAGAATTAAGATTACTTTGTCTGAAAAACCTATCTGTTTCACTGATGACCTTAAGGGAAGGAAAATACCGTCCTTATCTGGTCTGGCGTCCACGTGACCCCAAACCGGAAGGCAATAAATGCTGCAGAGCCACCCCCGATGCTGGTACAGAATGGAAATATGTTCATTCGGCTCATTACTAGAATTGTCCAGGGATGCGGTCGCACTGGGAAAATTGCAGGAGAGACTCACTCGGATAGAGTCGAGGCAGAAGAGTTTCAGTCATGAAGGGAGACAGGACAAACTGGGGTTGTTTGTCACCGTGCAGAGGAGTTTGTGGGGGGTATGGATAAGGTAGACTCAAAGAAGCGTTTCCCATCGATGGAAAGAACGATCACAGGGGGGCAGAAATTTAATGAGAGAGACAGAAAGGTTTACGTAGATGTGTATAAAAGCGGTATAGACCAGCAGGTGTTCGAATTTGGAACGCACTGTCTATAAGGGTCAGAGAGGCAGCAACCCTTATAACCTGAAGGAATATTCAGATGTGAATATGTTCTGCCAATACCTGTAAGGCTATGGACGAAACGATTCGGGTCGGTAAGCAGTTGTTTTTTACAAATGCAACCACAACGGGCTGAAGAGTCTCCTTTGAAACTGTCGTCCTCGGTAGTGTAGTGGTTAGTGTCACCGTATGTTATGCGGGAGATATGAGCTCAATTACTCGCTGGGGCATTGTAAATGCTTTAAAACTGTCGCTCTGTTTCCAAATGCGGGTTATTAATGCCTGTCCTTCCATTCTCCATGGGACATGTCACAGGAAGGACAGTGCTGTCTGAATTAGTGTGAGGAAGGACTGCAGATCCCGGCGAGACAGAGTGTCAGTGAAAGTACAAATACTTGACTTCCGCCACCTGCACCTTGTGTATGTATTGGAATCTAAACCATTTAATAGAAAGAAGGAGGAAGTTGAAGAAGAAACAGGGTAAACCAATTCTGATGTGAGCGCAGAAACATTTTCCGCAGCATCATGAGGAAAACTGACAAACGGCTCTGAGAAATAGTGTCTCTCAGAACTGTCAGTTCACAGAGATGTTTTTGTTCCACTTAAGCCCTTACGAAATTGAATAACAATTTAACTAAAGACTTGAAATGTTAGAACACAACAGGCGGTGAATCACGTCCTGGTAACTGTGTTTGCAAGCCAGATGTTTGATGACTCATACTGATATAATAGGCTGAAAGGCCATTCGCCTTGCTCTAAAAAACTCAAAAACTGTCACTTTTCAACTGAACAAAATAGGTAAAAACAAAGTCATCAAGAAAAGTTCCAAGCATTGCATATGGCTTCCTTGGTGCGAAAGTGCTGATATTCAGCTGTCTCATTGCTATTTCCCAATGTTGATTTCCAGTCAGGGAAAAAAATGTTTGTTGTTCCTGATGGAAATCTTAAATTGAACATGAGTTTCTAACATTACAAAACAGCAAAGGTAGCAGTTCTGTCAGATTCAGTGAAGAAACGCTGAAATCAGTTGCCTTTGCCTGCTGAGATCAGTACTACAAAAATTATCCTTATTGAAACATACAGATTTTTTCAAGGATTTAATAAGTTGGATGCAGAAAGTTTGGTTCTGTGACAAGAGTGCCTCATATCGAATGACTTCGAGATGCCGGTTTTGGACTGGGTAATGCAAATTTGAAAATCACACAACACCAGGTTATCGTCCAACAGGCTGAATTGGAAGTATTGGCTTTCGGACTGCTGCTAATTCATCAGGTGATTGTGAAGGACACAGTTGTAAGGCACAGAATTTATAGCGGAAGCTTACAGTGTGATGTAATTGAAATTATACATTGAAAAATACCTTGATTGTTTGCTAAGTCTCTGATATGTTAGAATGAACATGTTAACTTCACTTCTTTCATATGTAAAGTGCAAACCTTTTTATTTTAAAGTTTCATTATCAGGTGAAATTCAACAACTGGTGTCTGCCCTCGTGTGCTGCTGTCTGTTCCATTATGGTTAGACTGATACTAATTTATAAAAATGAGTTACCAGAGACTGACATGGATTTATGCAGTTTGTGAGCAAAGTGCAATGTTATTCTTCAAGTACAATTTCACCCCACAAACGTGTGTGTGTGCGTGTGTGTGTGTGGAGGAGTCCAAAGACCTGCATATCCTTGGTGGAGTGGGAGGGGGAGTTAAAGTGTTGAGCCACAGGGTGGTTGGGTTGGTTGGTCCGGGTGTCCCAGAGGTGTTCTCTGAAACGCTCCGCAAGTAGGCGGCCTGTCTCGCCAATATAGAGGAGGCCACATCGGGTGCAGAGGAGGCGGCCATCGCCAGACCACAAGAACACGACAGTTGGAGGAAGAGCGCCTCATCTTCCGCCTAGGAACCCTCCAACCACAAGGGATGAACTCGGATTTCACTAGTTTCCTCATTTCCCCTCCCCCCACCTTGTCTCAGTCAAATCCATCGAATTCAGCACCGCCTTTCTAACCTGAATCTTCTTCCTGACCTCTCTGCCCCCACCCCAGTCTGACCTATCACCCACACCTTGACCTCTATCCACCTATCACATTTCCGACGCCCCTCCCCCAAGTCCCTCCTCCCTACCTTTTATCTTAGCCTGCTGGACAAACTTTCCTCATTCCTGAAGAAGGGCTTATGCCCGAAACGTCGATTCTCCTGTTCCCTGGATGCTGCCTGACCTGCTGCGCTTTTCCAGCAACACATTTTCAGTACCAAATGTAGCTATCAGCCGCTGCGTTGGCACTTTTAGCTGTTACTTGTACCGAAGCCCGCCCTGGAGGATTGTCTTCCGAAGGTCTGAGGTCGAATGTCCTGGACCACTGAAGTGCTCTCCAACCGGGAAAGGGCATGCCTGTCTGTTGATTGATGTGCAGTACCCATTCCGTTGCTGTATCTTCTGCTCGGTTTCACCAATGTACCATGTCTCAATGCATCCTTGCTTGCAGCATCTTGTTTTTTTTTAGATTAGCGTCAGTCTAAACATTATGGCACGGACGCAGCACACAGGGACTAACACTTTCAACATATTATCTGTGATGACACTAATTGGTAACATTCACCTGAGAATGTAAATGTTAAAAGAAAGTTTTTCGATTTACATAAGAAAGAAGTGAACCTAACATAGTCATTGTAACAGATGTAAGACCTAACAAAAAATCAAGGTATTTTTCAAAGTTTAGTCTCAGTGACATTACACTGTAACGTTTGGCTATAAATTCTGTATCTTACCACTGTGTACTCCACGGTCACCTGATGTAGGAGCAGCTCTCCAAAAGCTATTGCTTCCATTAAACCTGTTGGACTATGACCTGGTGTTGTGTGATTTTTAACTTCCCATTAGAATTCGGATCTCACAATTAAAACAGAGATGAAGAAGCATTTATTCTCTTAGACAGTTCTAGATCTGTGGACCTTGTTTTAGAAGAAGACTGTTGAGGAAGTATAATTAAAAACAACGACGAGAGTGGGACACGAACCCACGCGTGCAGAGCAAAACGGATTAGTAGTCCATCGCCGTAACCTCTCGGCCAGCGCGTCACATATGCAGGGTAGCATATGACCTTATTAATAAGTGAATTGCGTAAATTATGCAGCACAGCAGATATTTCTCCCTCGTGTTGGTGAGATGATAAATAGTACAGTACGGTTCCAAGGCGATGGTCTGACCTCTGGGTTGTGTGGCAAGCGCATTACCACTCTGCTCACAGTGATCTGCACAAAAATGAAGAAAGAACTATGTAACAAGGTCTGTTGAATTCTGTGAAGATTTGAAGTCAATGGAATGAAGAACCCGAGAAAACAGGGGGTGTCCTTTCAAGAAAGAGTTGGATAGAGCTCATAACGAGAGTGGAATCAAGGGTTATGGGGATAAGGCAGGAACAGGATACTGATTGAGGATGATCAGCCATGATCATAATGAATGGTAGTGCTGGCTCGAAGGGAATAATGGCCTACTCCTGCACCTATTGTCTATTGTCTATTATATTTCCCTTGAGGAATTGTTTTCCAGACTGGAGGAGAGTGCACAGTGCTCAATGCCATTATTTGGAACACCTTTCTTCTGCTCAGATACTTTTGACACGTGCTTGTGTACAGGGCAGACAATTGTAAAATCCTGAATTAGGCTAAACTGAAAATTGAATTCAACAATGCAAAAACCTTCATCTGTGTCATTTTCCTGTGCCGTGCGACACCAAGTCACTGTATGCAACACAGTGAACAAGTGTCAGAAGGAAAATGAGTGCAGTGCCAGAACGCATGCTGGGAGCAGCAGTTGACACACGGGGAAGTGCATTTCCCACAAAAGGAACACTTCCCAAACAGCAGACTGCGGTGGAAGAATTCAGAGGTGGTTTACACTTTGGAAATTGATGCCAGAGTACAATGGAGATCTGTCATTGAGTCTGTTAAAGATGAAGACTTTAAGATTTCTACAGATGAAAAACAAAATGAAATGTTCATTTGTTAGTGAAGACAAATGTTGAAATTGTATATGTCAATAATCTACCGATCATTGGAATAAGTAGCTCACCACTTTCCGCACTCGGGGCCAGAACTACTGGTGAAGATGATCGTATAATCCCCGTTACTAGCCGTGGAATAAGAGAAACTCGGTTTGCCAAACGTTCAGGTACAACCAGGAATGTAGAGGTAAGCATTAACGTGATGCTCCTCTGCTGCAGGTGACCAGTGCACGGTATCTCTGCTCCAGTAAGTGGGCTGTGCTGTGCCGAAGTTTTAAGTTTGAGCCTCACATGGACCAGCTTCAGTTTGTCGTCGTCTTGAGGGGTACAGATAGAAGGTGATATTGAGCAAAGCCAAGTTTATGGGAAAAGAGCGTGTTTGTGGATTGAGAAACGACCTTTTCTGGATAATAACTTCTTGATCAACAAACATACTGCAAGTATCTAAAACGTGGAGAGATATGTGTGGAGAGAGAGCCAAAGGTGATATTTCAGCCGTTGGATAACGTTTCACATGTGTACTGAGTTAAATTCCGGGAAAACAGATGTTGAAATGGTTTCATGTTACGCAGTTTGTTACAAACTCACAAAGGTCATTGCAATAATAAAAAAAAATCACATAGGCCCGTTTGAACATTGTGTTGAATTGAATTTTGGTCTGAGCATAGTTTATCTTCAATAGCGTGCTGCAGAGAGGTACAGAGGGTAAACAGCACAAAGGACAGAGTCTTCTTGGCGGATATCTTGGGTGGAGTTAAGAATGTACGTAATATACATAACATCATGTGAATGTGATCAAATCTTTAAAGTAGGTGTTGCGTCTCCAAGTGACGATTCAATTCCTACTCATTAGGATATAATATCTATCTGCAGTTATTTTAGGACATCAGCTCCATTTGCAGAGTTTCACCTTGAATAATACGTCACACCTTACGAATCCATGAACTTTTTATACTCAGTCTTAATCAGTTGTACGTGTTCATGAAATGTCTTTGTGTCTGAAGTCAACCAAATTCGAAATTGTTACGCAACCAAACTGACTTTCTCTCAATGGTAAATTCCCTCCTCGTATGTTTATTCGTTTATCTTTTAAAACACTGTGAAATCAGCTTCTACGCTTTATTTCTGGAAAGTCGTTCACGATTTAGCTAACTCTATTGAGTGGACAAAACTCTCATCCAAACTTTTCTTAATGATTCACTAATGGTTTTGAAGCTCTAACTAAAGTTATTGATTAATTCGAATTAGGGCATTTCCCCATTTCGTCATTCAAACCTTGCGTTATGTGAAATCTCATTTGTTTACTTCAAACTTGCGTGTTTCTACTCCAGCATTTCCAAATCTCATGAATAACATCCTTCATTATTTCTATCATCCCGTTTGTATCCTTTCTGATATTTTTATGTCTCAGTAAACAACGTCACTTGGCTTTCTGATATCTTGCCATCCAGGAAACAGCGTCTGTGCCCTTTCTAATCTCTTTACATGTTTTTGGTGGAGAATGAGGATTACACACAATGCTCCCACTGAGGGTGACCTACAGATTTTACAGTTACACTATTAATTCTGCTTTTTTAAATATGACGTCTCTATGCATAAACTCCAATGAGGTAAAGTATTATCTATCCAGTTAATGAATATCGTCTCCATGGAGACTAAAATTATCTATCATTCCCTTTATTCTTCCACGAAATGTTCGAAACGTTTGTAAGGTCAACATCTCTAACTCCCCGTGCACTGAGTGATTCTCAGCTATTTCTAAAGGTGACTGAAGTTCAAATACTTCATAGTGTGACTCCAGTCATTCCAGTGCAGACTGGTTCTGGACAGTAAATGCCATCACCAAAGGCCACCGTGGATTTGAAATCAACAGTTTTCACATCGTAATTGCCGTAGCTATTGTGTATCGTATGTCCGTGTTCTTGTTCATTTTTTTCATCATTTCATGGATCCCTGTATTTAATTCTACTGAATGATTAATTTGTGAATGGAGACATTCCCTTCACCACTCATTCGAAACTCATGGAACAGTGAATGATTTTACTCATATGCTTCCAGAGGACAGTCCTGCCATTACGGGGATAAATCATAGAACATTCGCAACGTGTCCTCAAAGGAAAGAATTTCCTTCTTCAGTTTAGCGGATCATTAAAGCACTGAATCCCGTGTGTGCGTTCATTAAAACCAAAACAGTTGCAGCAAGACTTTAAAACTAAAATTTTGCAATCTGCTTGCATTGGTTGTCCCACACATTACATTCCACATTATGTGATGTTTGTGGATGAAAGCACTTTCTGTATCTTGAGCAATTCCATTTCAATTTTGTCAAAACATTGTCATTCGCTGTTCTCACTTTCCCTTTCAGTTTCCCGTTTAATATCCCGTATTTTCTCAGTTTATCTTACGTTTTCAACAATTTCAATCAATCTCGCTCCTGATTATCAATCCGAGAGAATGCCACAATTTTCTCAATTTATATGCAGTGCCGCTGTAGGGCGCGGTGAACAAGTGGAAAGGCATTGGTCATGTGAACAAAATAAAAGTCGCGTGGTGGTGGAATCTGGCCGTTCCATCGCAGTCATATTTAAAACATTTAACGTAATCTTTAGCCAAATCATATTGGCAGAAAATAAGAAAGCATAAACGAAAAAATTGCCGATGTTGAAAATCAAACAAAAACAGACGTTGCTGGAAAATGTCAGGACGTCTTGCAGCATCTGTGGAGAGATGGACCCAGTGAATGTGAAACGTTAACTGTGATTCATCTGCACAGATGGTGCTAGCTCACCTGTGATTTTACAGCAATTTCTGTTTTTGTTTCAGTTTGGCAGAATTTGTCACAGTTCATGAAAACAGTGCTCTCCAGAATCAAACAGTCATTATGGAGCTGATAGTGTGAAATGAGACAGTAGTAATAACTGATGGAACAGCCACAGGATCTGTCCTTATTGCGTTTGAGAGGCTTGGGGTTCAAGTACTTGAAAAACACAGCAGGTCAGGCAACATCCGAGGAGCATGAGAATGTACGAGATAGGCATAAGCCATTCATCAGGAATTCGGCTTGTGAGTCGGGCTGAGAGACAAAGCTGAAGCCAAGTGACAACCCGCAGGCAACTCCTCCTACTGACCCCGATCACGACCTCTCCTCCCATCACCAAATCATCATCTCCCAGACCAGCCACAATCTCATCACCTCTGGGCATCTCCATCCACCACCTCCAACCTCATTGTCCGTGAACCGTGCACTCCCCGAATCTACCTCCTTCCAATGATTCACAAACCTGCCTGCCCCAGTCGACCTATTGTTTCAGCCTGCGCCTGTTCCATCCGAACCATCTTTTCCCACCTCGACACAATCCTATCTCCCCAGTCCAGGAAATGCCCACTTATATTCGTGACACCCTTATGCACTTCACCTCCTCCACGAATTTCGTTTCCCTGGCCCCCAACGCGTCATCTTCACCATGGACATCCACTCCCTGTACAAATCCATCTGGGGTGATAGAAGTCCGCAAGCCTTCCATTTCTTAATCGCACACCATCCCAACCAGTACCTTTCTATGGACATCCTCATCCACCTGGCTGAACCACTCCTCACGATCAACAACTTCTCTTTCCAATCTTCCCACTTCCTCAAACGAAATTGGTAGCCATGGGCACCCGCATAGTATCTAGCTATGCCTGTCTCTTTGTCAGATACGCGAAACTGTCCATCTTTCGCAGTTACACAGACACTATCCTTCACCTGCTCCTCCACTACATTGATGAATGTAGTGGCGCCACTTGGTGCTCCAACGAGGAACTTGAATAGCTCACTAAATTTACCAACACCTTCCGCCCCGACCTCAAATTTACCAGGATCATCTTGGCAACTTCGCTCACCTTCCTGGACCTCTCCATCACCGTCTCTGGTGACTGACTAATTAAAAACATATACTACAAGCCCACCGACTCCCACAGGTATCGACTACATCTCCACCAACCCTATCTCGTGTAAAACCTCCATTCCTTATTCCCAATTCTTCTGCCTCCACCACATCTGTTCGCAGGATGGCCAATTAAACCTCGGAAAGACCCAGTTGGTCTCCTTCTTCCACGATCATAACTTGCCTTCCCACGTGGTTGACAACGCCCTCCAATGCATTCCTCCACTTCACACACCGCCACCCCTGAACCCCAGGCCTCTCAACGCAACAAGGATAGAACCTCCTGGTGCTCACCTTCCACCTAACCGCATAAAACGTATCATATCCTGTCACTGACGTCACCTCCAAACAGACACCACCACCAGCGATATATTTCGCTACCCAGCCCTGCCAGCATTCCGAAAAGACCATTCCCTCCACGAACCCTTCTTCATGTCCATACTTTCCCCCACCAGCTCACAACCCTTTCCTGGCACCTTTCACTGCCACCAAAGGAGGGGTGAAACTCGCACCCATACCACTCGCCTCATCTCCAAAAAATGCCCGAAGGGATCATTCCACATCCGTTAGAAATTCACCTGTACTGCTACCAAAACCATCTACTGCATCAGTTGCGCCCAGTGTGATCTCTTCTACAGATCATTTCAGAGAACATCTCTGGGACACCCTCACCCACCAACTTCACCGTCCCGTGGCTGAACACTTCAACTCTCCCTCCTATCCCGTCAAAGACATGCAGGACCTGGACCTCCTCCACTGCCAAACCGTTACCGCCCAACGCCTGGAGAAGAAACTCCACACATTCCGGCTTGGGAACCTAACAGCACACGGGATAAATGTGTCCTCATTTCCCCTCCCCCAAGCACAAGCCTTCAACTCACCACCGCCCTCTCGACCCATTCCATCACTGCCACTTCTGACCTATTATCTTTTCCCTCCTATTCATCCTTCTATTACTTTCCAGCTATTTCCCCTCAACCCCACACCACTTCCATTTATCTCTCAGCGCCGACTCACAGGCCTTATTCCGGATGAAGGGCTTAAGCCTGAAACCTGAATTCTCCTGCTCCTCGGATGCTACCAGATCTGCTGTGCTTTTCCAGTGTAACACTGCCAACTCTGATCTCCAGCATCTGCAGTCCTGACTTTATCCTCGGAATTATCAATGACCTTGGCGTAAAGATATCCCTCGATTGCAGTGATCACAGTGTGACTGAGATTTGCATTTATTTTGGTGAGGGCAGGCTGGATCTGAAACGAGCGCTTAATGCCCAAACAACAGGAATGGTATCAGGCAGCGAAGTTCGGGCGGGCTGAAGTGAAGTGGAAACTTCTGTCAGACGATGGGCCAAAACAACTGCCCCACATCACCCAGATTGTCAAAGACACACAGAAAAAGCACAGCACCTTCACTACAGGCACAATCACAGGTAAAGTGGAAATGAGACAATACAGCACACTGAGGTGCAATGGAATTTTTTATGTCAAAGGATTGGATACATAAGCTGCTTTACATCTGGACTGCCCTCACATTGGAAAAAGGAATTTCCTGCAGTTTAACGGCGACATTGGCCTGTGACATCACCATGCTGAGAGACACTGACATAGTTTGTTCTTTAGCAGCGTGGCTGAGTGAAAGCATGATCGTCCCATTAACCAGAATTCAATGCTTCAAAGCTCTCCTCTACGCAGTACAACTTATTTGCTGCTCCTGTAATCAGATCTCAATCGCTTCACGGTGTCTCCTCTTCTGCTTCCTGCTTCATGGTAACACTTGAAACGTGAACAAATCCACCTTCCACTTTCAACAATCTTTTGCAACTCCCGAGTTCGCACAGGTCCGAGTGACCGATTGGCCTTTTCGAGCGCACTCACTCTGGTATGATCTGAATGATAAAGTGCACTGTGTCTGATCTGCAGAATGTCCCCAAGCAAGATGTTGCTGTTTATCCCATTCCCGTGGGCTGAGCTGTCTCTATTGCCGGGGTATTCAGCCATTTCCCTCCACTTGCAGGCATTATGAGTGGATGTAAGTGTGGATATGCTCTGAAGCTTCCTGTCACGGGAACAGCCAGGTGCAAGGGCGCCGCTGGAACTTAACATCTTTGATTGTGAACTTCCTCCAAATATCATTTATTTGAGAGAGAGTGAAAGATACTGAACTGGTGGGAAAGAGAGAAATGGGCTGTGGACTGTCGTCCCTCAGTAAAATTCAAACAAGTGCATTTTTGTGCTGCCCAATTGATGTTCAGAATCAATCTTCGCAGAACAATCCTGCAGAAAGGCTTTTGTTTCAGAGGCATCGATTTATTTGCTGCAATCGGGCATCAGTTAACATCTGAGTCCCAACTGTCCCAGATGAAGCGACTCTGAATGAAACCTTCACTCACTGAGAACCATCTGCACAGCCAGAAGCTGCAGGGCTGCAGGCAGTCCAAATTGTAAGGGAGGATTGAAAACGAGCTATTATTTCTCCCTCAGCCACTCTGTCACAGAGACAGGCAGAGGGACGGCAGAGACGTATGACGTCATTCACGTGCCGACAGAAGCCATTCAGCCCATCGAGTCCACGCAAATCTCTATTACTTGCTTCTCTCTGTGGTTATTCATCATCAGTGCTGCATGTTCTAATAATAGGGAACTGTGTCTGTGTCGATATGCTGTCTCCAACATACTGATCTACATATCAGTCACGGCTGTTCGTTTCACCGGAAGACCCTGCTGTGTGACATGGCCTGGGGAATAACTACAAGGCATCAGGGGCATGGTACACGCCACAATTGATTTCTCTCAATTTCGCCAGTGTATTCCCAGCTCTGGCAAGTGTCTTTGCGAATCAGGTCAAAACAGACCGACAGAGAACAGCAAACAAATCTTCCATCACTTCAAACGTGTTTTTCCTCAAATGTATAAATTTGGCGGGTGGATCGATTTCAGATGCCATTGAGTGTAAGGACGCAGAAGGCTCATCAATATGTAATGCGAAGAACGGAGCACTGTTATAGCGAAACACTGGCAGGGGCAGTACACAGACTGAAAGCTGGAATTGTCAACGAGCAGAGGATTCTTTTCATCCATTAATTTCTGGATTGTGCGCCCACCACGATCCCTCTGGGCCGCTCTGTTAGCGCTGACCACAGCAGTTTCATGCAGTCTCAGGTTTTTGTTGCAAGTACCTTCGAGAATGACGTCAAAAGATCTTCACTGTTATTGTGTGATACACTGTGACACAGATGTGTCCCGGCTGTGTCAAGATAACCACTCTGTAACTTCCCAAATTCTGTTTTAATTGCAATTTCAATCAGAATCACAAAATCTATCACGCTGCACACTGAGGCCATGCAGCCCACCTTCGGTCTGCTGGCTCAATTCAATGAGGAAATGACTGTGTTTTGATTGACTGATTGTCACATGATCCTAAGTACAGTGGAAAGCGTTGTTTGCGATTGGTAAAGGCAGATCATAGTAATCAAGGACATGCAGATCACAGCGTGAGAAAAGCAAAATTTGACCAGACTCAGGAATTCTGGTTGCTACTATAGGACATGCGCTCAGGAAAATTCGCATTGGCAAGATCAGCATTATTTCACGTTAGACAATCCATTTCTCAAAGCAGCAACGGCCGAGAAGAAGCGGTTCTTCAACTTCCTGTGTATGTTTTCAAGCTTTGGAATCTTTATCTGACCCCGATCTCATCGAAATCATATCTTCTCAGTCAAAAATGAGGTAGTGTGCAAAATTCGAAAGCTCAACCGTAATATGAACTCAAGACTGCTCATACATATGTCACCTGTCTGATGCAATATCACTTCTGAGACAAACGAGCCAGAGTGAAAGAAGCACAGAGTTTTAATAACAGCTCCTTTCCATTCTGACTCGCTTCTCCCAGGAGGCTGAGCGAGCTGCTTTACTGGAAAAGGGCGGTCTTCATTGATAACTGGACGAACTCATCTTCCATTGTCACACAGTGTTGGTGGACAGCAGTTAAAAAGCGATCTTCAGCTCCCTATCAAACATGGGTTTGTGGAGCGGGGTAGGGGTCTGCCGGGAGCGGGAAGTATTGGAATTCTGGAAAGGTGTAGAAAAGGGATACCGTGCATGCAGAAGATATCTTCTTCTTTTGGGAACCTTTGTCCAAATAATGCCATCTAAGACAGATAGAAAATGCAGAACTGCGAGGAAAGAGTGAATCTCTCCCCATTATTCTAAAACAGTATCTGTGCTTCTCCAAATCACAGGGAGGCTTTTGCTGTCTGAATCGGCATGGAATGTTACTGCAGCAAGTCCCGTCTCTCACGCAGCTGATGTGTATACATTTTTCCACGTTGCCTCCAGCTCAGATCATAGATTTCACAGCTCACATCACAGAGTGACAGAGAAGAGAAGGACGCGATTCAGACCATCATCTTAACACAACCTGGAGATAAATTAGATGTGAGAGAGCGGACATTCTCGACTGATTCTAGCATTAACAATCTTGGTCTGTGTCGTAACAAAAGAGGAAACAGGAGCTGTTTATCTTGCTTCTTAAAACAGGTGAGTAAATTTTGAAGAGCATAGATCTTTCTCCCTGGTGTTCATAAAATGATTAAGAGCAGAGTCCGGTTCCCTGAGTGTGGTCTGACTTCTGGATTATGGGCCCAGGGAACTACGACTGTGATATTCTGTTCACAAGATCTGACCACATGGGAAGAAATGACAGTGATAAGATCGATTGAATCGGATTCCGTGAAAAAGAGAAACCGATGGAACGAAAAGAGATATGAGAGCGGGAATGTAGCATTATCTGTGAGGACGTTGTTTTCCAGACTCAACGAGCGTGCACAGTGCTGTTTCCAGGGGTCAATATTTGGATGAGTAGACTGAATCAGCATCGGCTGTTATTGTACTGCATCTTTTGTAAAGTGGTGAAAAAACACGGGCATTTTGTACAGAGGGGACAACTTCAAATCCTCAATGATGCAAAACACACAAATGAGGTGAACAACAAAGCAGTCGCAGAAACGTCATGGGGTAAACGCCCCTGCTCATTTTTCGCTCAAATTCGTTCTCTGTCAAATTCGTGAGCCTGATATTCGAACAGTAAATCGTCTATGTTAATAAAATCTGCTGTGGTCTCACAACTTCAGGATTTAATACGCCCCTACAAGTATGTCTAGCAACAGTAATTGATCCCTCACTGTGTTACTTCAGCACACGTAGAGAAGAAATAAATATAAGAACAACAGTCACGTATGTGACTGGGATTCGCCCCAGTGCTGCTGCAACCAATCGATTCAGCTGTAATTGAAATTGCTTCCACCTTTCCTGTGTCGGTAATAAGATTGCATAGCTTAGTGGTCAGTTTTTGTACGTTGAATTGGACCCAGCATCCTTTCTCGGCTTGAAATTTACTGGGATATAAAGGCATGGTGAAAGACACGTTAGAGTTTACTAGAATATAAAGACGTTCGGAAGGACACGGTCAGAGTTCACTTGATACAAAGCCAATAGAAAGGACAGTCATGAAGCTTACTTTGAGATAACACCACTAGAAAAGGAATCAGCAGATTTAACGGGACGGTGAGATAGATAGATAATCATGCGGGAGATATCAAGGAAGACTTAGCAGCGTCTGAAGGGGGGTTATCCAGCTGATATTACGTTAGTAAGAACAAATCTGAGGGAAATTCCTTCGTTTCAGTGAGTGGAAAGTAGAGGTTAGAGCTTCAAAACCAACGGGGAATGATGAAGAAATTTGGAGCAGATTTTTTTTTTATTCCGAGAATTATTGAAATCGGAGATGAATTTTCAGAAATAAAAACATTTTAGGAACTGATTCCATTATATTTCAAAAGTCGTGTGCAGACACACTGGGAGTGAATTTCACAAGGACAGAGATTCTGGACTGCCTGGATGGCGAGGTAAAAGGGACATACTCTCGAAGTGGATAACATTCATCGGAAAGAAATTGCATAATACCTGCATCTGAAAATGCGACGTATAAGAAGAGCTGCTGGCGTTGATAGGTGTTGCAGCTCATTCTACATGATATATTATGTATTGTAAATACACTGTGCTGTTTGGTTTAGCTCTGCATTGAAAGGAAGTCGGTTAGCTCAGTCCGCTGACTAACTAGTT